>NC_037529.1:16351185-16384349 GCF_001531365.2 Cynara cardunculus var. scolymus
ACAAAATATTGGGTTAGTATTTGAACCAGCCCCTATATATATATATATATAGACCATGTGACAGTTATTTTCTTAACCAACACAATGGTTGATAAATAACTTCCTATAACTACCACTTGATAACTTATCTAAATTTAAACAATACTAATTATATACATATAAAAGTTACTTAGCTTATATTTCAACACAGCCCCTTAAGCTAAGTCGCATATACTACTTCCAAGACACATTAGACCTCAAGTTTTGAAGCCTCGAATCAATCAATCATCCATATCAATCCAATCTTCAGCCATTGCTTTGTCAACAGCCACAATCAAGTCATTATTTCCAGTCAAGTCTTTCCACATATCATTCTTCACAATGTCATCAATCCCAAAAGTCATAAACATTGTTTCACCCTCTTTAGTCTCATTTTCTTTCATAAACTTTGCATCATCACTCTCATCTTCTTGTCTTTTCTTGCAGTACTTCAAAGTATGCCCATATTTGTGACAATAGTAGCATTGAATCTTGCATAGGGGACTTGGTTGCAATCTTTCTTTAAAGGAACTTTCACAATTATCATTACAATCACCTTTCAATGGAACTCGTGAGTGAAATGCTTGTTCCATAGGACTATCATCAAAGTTTCTCATTTAAAGTTCATGAGATTGGAGGAACCTTAATAAATTCTCCAAGGAAAGTGATGTCAAATCCTTTGATTCTTCAATGTCCACGACGATATACTCGAATTTCCGAGTTAAACTTCAAAGAATTTTTCCACCACCCTTTTATCTTCTATTGTCTCACCATTCAATCACATTTGATTGAGTAATAATATGACACGGTCATAGAAATCTTCCACCGATTTGGTTTCTTTCATTTTGCTGTTATCAAATTCACACCGTAAAGTTTGTAGCCGAAAAATCTTAACTCGGTCTTCTCCTTTGTAAGTCTTATGTAACATATCCCAAGCATCCTTGGAAGTCTTTGACCAGGAAATTCTCTCGAATATGACTTTATCAACGGCTTGAAAGATAAGAAATAGTGTTTTCTTATCTTTTTGCTTACTTTCCCTAAAATCCGATCTTTGTTTGGCCGTCAATGCACTTAAATCTCCAGGCTCTTGTATTCCATCATCAATGAATTTCCATAAATCTTGAGATTCAAAAAAGGTTTACATCTGAATGCACCAATGATAAAAATTTCTTCCAATGAATTTTGGTAACATTGCTTGAAAAACATTGTTATTCGAAGCCATTAGAGTTTTAATCTTTCCTGCGTTTTTTATTTCGGTTTCTGTGATCTTGAACACGGGCTCTGATACCACTTTGTTGGAACAAACTAAAGAACACAAAATTGCAAGAGAGATTATGGGAAGAATTCACGAAAGGAAATAGTTTTGTACACAAATTCACAGATCTTTTTTCATATATGAATATCATTTCACATCAGATACTTACATATATATATATATATAGACCAGACCATGTGACAGTTATTTTATTAACCATCACAATGGTTGATAAATAACTTCCTATAACTACCACTTGATAACTTATCTAAATATAGGCAATACTAATTATATACATATATAACATACTTAGCTTATATTTCAACACTTCTTGCATAGTAACTATCTACTCATAATCAAACGTTACTTCATTATAAATCTTTGGTGCTCAATATTTCCAGAAACAGTTAGGACAAAGTTTCAATGATTAACAGATAGATGCTTATAACACATAAAATTATGTATCTGATGCCATCTCCTTATTCGAGCAACTGTTATGCCTTACCAAATTGTAGTGATAATAACTCAAATAAGAAGGGGGGGTTACGTGTTCAAGATGATCTTTGCATGCCACTTTCATCCTCAACAGTTTTAGCCATTGGTTGAGTAATAGGAATGATTGGAACATTATCAGTAGTTGTTTCAGCCACTAATAGGAACTGTTGGAGCATCATCAATTTGTACACATGTGCACCAGTAGGCAAATAATCCGGATCATGACTCGTATTACTTATATTTGAAACAACTACATGTGAAAACATATCAGTTAAGAAGCCTGTGTGGTAACGTGAAATGAGGAATAGTTCATTGTGAAACATAGCATCACATGATTGAAAAACATTGACTAATGATCCACCAATCTATTTCCCAATAGAAAAAGTTATTTTTATTGTATCAAAATAAAGTAACATGTAAACTTTCAAAACTAGCGGATACAATAATAAACACACACCCCTTAGCCCCTCGGACTAAACTTATTCCTTGATTGTAACAATGTTGATGCAAAGGCTAAGCACCCAAAAGTTCAAGTAAGAAATAATCTGGAACCTTCCATAAATTTCTCAAATGGAGACTCTCATTGAGAAATTTGAATGGAGTTTAATTGATTAAAAACGTTGTTGTAGTAATGGCAAATATAGGACTTAATAGTTCATGGAATGAATTACAGTTGAAAAAAGAAATACACGAATTACTAGAAATATGGAATGTATGAGTGGGCTCTTCAGTACAACATTTGAACAAGAAATATATTGTAATATTGGATTGAAACATTAATGATGTTGATACTTTTAGTAAATGTTGATGCTTATGTTAGTATTTTGCTAAGGACGAGCTACACTAAACTTTTAATGCAAGACTCCTAATTTGGCAAAGAACTCATGAAAGTCAGGTTCTGTAGCATTATCAAATCTAAAGACTTTTATTTTCCACCCAAACTGAGTTTTAATAGGAGTGAAGAATTGAGGAGCTATTAGAATGACTTCAGACTTGTTCTTAACAAGATAAACCACTAAATCTACTGAAATCTGATAGCTCTTGAGGCCGGCAAATAATGGGTTCAACTGTCCCAAATCACAATATTAATCGTAATCGTGGTAAGTCAGGTTGAATCCACATGCATTGGTCGTGGCTATTATTCAACTTCTACACTTTAAGTAAAAGGGGGTGGATTAAGATATTTACTAACACTAAGGCCCTGTTTGTTTTTACCTAAAAAGCACTTAATACCCTCTTATGTCTGAATTGGTCAGACCTTAGGGTATTAAGTGTGTTTGTTTTTTTTTTCAATTAAGAGCTTAAAAACACTGATTATGTCTGAATTATTTAGAGGTAACATTTTCACTTAAAACCTCTTAATTGCTTTTAGAGCTTCCAATGCTTGCAAAGAAAGCCTAGATTTCAATGATTCAGATTTCAGATTTCAGACGTAAAAACAAACAGTCTGACTGATTCAAATTTCATACTTCAGCACCACCTCTTAAAATTCAGAAGTGAATTCAGACTTCAGACTTCTTAAAAAACAAACGCCACCTAATTATACAATTAAAGTTCATAATTAAAAAGACCAACAATATCTCATTTTCAATTGTAAAACAAGCCCAAACTGGCTATAGTTATCAACAACCTTTGATAACCTCAATTTTCGCTTAGATATACATTGATTAAAACAGTCTATCTAATCAAATCTTAACCCCAAATGGGAATTTGAACAAACTCTAAAATTCACAAGTGTGGTCAGCATTAATGAGATAGTAAAATCACCAATTCAAAACAATAAGCTCATAAGCTCGGCTTATTAGTGCATTGGATTGCAAGAATTCAAGAAACCAAATTGGAAACCTTATTGAGACCAAATGATTTCAGTTGCAAAAAAATGGCATTCATATAGAAATCAAGCAAACAAACTTCTTCACAACATCTTACAAAGGAATCTCAAATGAAATACATCAACAATCTAAAGTTTGACTATTGTTGGAAATAAAAACGAGTTACCGACTAAATTAAACGAAATTAAGATGGTAGAAACAGCTTTAAATATTCTCTCTTGCTCCCAAAAATCGTGTCTAGGTCATCTCTCTCTAACAGCAGTTTCCAAGTCAATTTATACAAAGAAGATGGAAAAACTGCTTAAGAGTCCAAATTGACAAAATTGGTCCCTGCAGGAAAAGATGCTACCTTGGTATGGCAGGGTAGCGTTTCATGTACCGTAACTTCATACCCCATTATACGACCCTTGCATGCTAACCTGGCATGGAAGGGTAGCATTTTTCTTTCTTTTGTCTTTCTTTGACCACTTGTTCTATACACCCTCTTAAGCATAATAACCATTTCTCCTTTCGTTTTCTTGTCCATTTCTTGCACGGGTCAACATAAAACTTGGATTAGGATTATCAAAACATAATGTAGGCCTATTAAAATATAAAAATGGGGATTTTGAGCTTATAAACACATAGTAGAACTTGAAAATTTGATGCTATAAAAATCATCCACAATTGTTACAAAATAAGAATGCCCCTTATGGGATATTACACTAAAAGGACCTCAAAAGTCACAGTGAATTAGATCAAACAACGTGTCACACACGTGATTCATCGAGATAAACATAAGTCTCATTTCTTTAGAAATTGACAAATCAAACAAGTACTATTTGTATCTTTAGATAAAACATCCTTAATATTCAACAAGGACTTAAAGACGGGAATATCTTATTCGATGGTTTCCCAAAACAATTGTACAAAGTTTGCGAAGAAACTTGATTAACAGAAAGTAATCTTTAATTTCATTCTTCGTTGTAATTACATATACACCGTGAATCTTATTAGCCCATCCAATCATCTTTTTGATATTCGTATTCTGAATTTTGGTACAACCATGAGAAAAATCAACGTGAGCATACCAACATATGTAATAGCATTTACCAAAGGCATATTTGTGATAACCCGGATCCAAGGTAATTAATGTGTGATTATTTGATAAGTGATTACGTGATAGCATATTAAATTTGTTATATTTGATCATGCTAGGGTGTGAAATTATGTATATATTGTAGATGCATGTATAAGATTATGTGTATATGTGGCTGCATATGTATGTATGATATATATATATATATATATATACACCCATGCATGATATATGCATGAATGAATGAATGTATGCATGAGTTATGTGAATACATGCATGTGAAGGAGGCGGTTTAGCCGCCATCCTGTTTTGGAAAGGTATAAAAAGAGGGTCCAACCTCCATTTGCATTTTTTCTTCTATTTGTGAGAAGTATTTGTGCGATTTAAGTTGACCGGATTGCAAGATCAAGTTGATTTCAAGTATCTGATTTCAAAAGGTTTTTCAAGGTGAGTGATTCGTACTACGTTTAAACTCATCATAAATGTATATTTGATTATAGAACTTTACTTTTAGAATAAAAGTTATCCGCTGAAGTGTTGTCCGGATTAGCCATAAACTGGATAAATGTTAAGCGGTTTAGCTATAAACCGGACAAGGGTTGAGCGATTTAATCCCTAAACCGGTTAAGGTATAAGCGATTTATAAATAAACCGCTTGGTGAGTATTGTCCGGATTAGACCTAAATCGATCAAGTGTTAAGCGATTTAGTCTTAAACCGGACAAGTGTTGAGCGATTTCGTGATCTTTGAGTTTGCATTTAGAATTTTGAACGGAGAAGTAGGAACACGACTAATGGTGACCGGTTTAGTTAATCGGATGACGGTGAATAGTGCTGTCCGAATTTCTTATCCGGACAAGGTTTCGTGATTTAAACCAAGTGTTAAATCGGACAAGCCTTGGGCGATGTGTTGTCCGGATTTGGTAAACCGGCCAAGTCTTGATCAGAGATAAAGTCCGGCCAAGCCATATTGACCGGATTTGCATCATGCCTTGTGCATAGTTGATATAATTTGTTATTTTATCATAAAAAAGGAATTTTAATAAAGATAATTTTGAACTGATAATAATTCCATTGACTGCGGTCTATTTGGAATTATTTTTGTAAAAATGTTTTGATGAGGAAATAAGGGTGGCATATCAAGGAGAGGTGTACCATAGGATAAGGGTGGCATATCAAGGAGGGGTGTACCATGGGATAAGGGTGGCATATCAAGGAGGGGTGTACCATGGGATAAGGGTGGCATATCAAGGAGAGGTGTACATTTGGATATAAGGGTGGCATATCAAGGAGAGGTGTACATTTGGATATTAGGGTGGCATTTGTATGTGTGTTATATGATATAACTCTTTCTATTATATGCCTTAAGATTATCGTGATCTGGAATCTTTATTTCTTTGTTATTTAAAGATTTAGGATCAAGGTTCTTATGGGAAATCATTGTTTGGATGTTATTGAGGAGAAAATAACAGGTTTGGGCCTGAAACTTTGAATAAACCTTATATGAATAGAAAAGGTTTTAAAGTGGCATTATATGATACTTGGATGATTCAAACCTATTAAGGTTTGGGGTATGTTATTTCAATAAGCTGAATGCTTGGTTTGAGAAATGGAAAGGTACTGGTATTATATCCTTATTTGATCATATATTTGTTATATATATGAAAAGTTATTTTGTACAAAGTTTTGATGATTAACACCCTACAATAACATGAATATGGTAACTCACTAGACCTTTCGATCTAACTCTCATTTTTTTTTTAAATATGTATTGCAGCAGGGTCAGATGGTAAAGGGAAGGGGAAATGTGATATTTTCCTATATACATATTTACATGAATATTTGTCTCTGATGTATAGTTTTGATTGATAAATGTTGATTAGTACAAGAAATGTATTTTGAATTTTTGGATCATGTATTTCATATTGGTAGATTCTTGTACTAAGGGACCAATTTGGTGTGCAAACATGTATTGCTTATATATGAAGTATATGTTACATGTAATGTGTGGAATGGGGTGTTACATATTGAGGAAGAAATCATGAAAAGAAAAAAACATCATGCAATGTGATTAACCCATTTAGCCGTACATCTCCAATCCGATTCACATGAAGAATATAATTGTTTGGTAATATTGTTGTCGTAGCACATTTTAACCGCAAGTATGCATTCCAACCCAACGAGCTAGCGAGAAGCTAGGAGTACAACAACAAGTGAAAGGAAATGTTAAACCAAATCTAAAGGATTACAACGCCATTTCTCCCAATTAATGGCCTCCACCTTCTAATTCTATTTTTGACCCACATAAAGGAGTTCGACGTCATATCGGACGCAATAATGCTAGACCGAGTCCCTTTGTTGTTGAAGTTAAGTGAATTACGGAGTTGCTAAATGGACCAGAGATACACAGTGATAACACCCAAAATCGAGACCGTATTGATAATTGAGTTATCAGCTACAGTCGCGTTGAGAAATTCTAAAATAGAGCCAACCGTGAAGGGGAACTTGTTGCACTAGGAAGAGATCGATCAAAGATCTGATTTCTTTTCTCATTGAACAATGGAGAAAAAGATGAACTTTCGGTTCTGCACTGAGTGACAGAAGGGACACAAGTCGGAGTTGAGCTCAATACCTTTCTTGATCAAATTTAATTTGGTCAGTCATCTGTCCAGCCTTGCCCTCCACAACAATAAGTTGACTTTTCCTAGCACCAAGCGACTCCATCTCATGATATGCTCAAGTATGGTCAGGGATGAGTCATATACCACTTTCCTAAGCAAGGAAACAGAAAACCTGCCATTTTTTCCAGCTTCTAGCTCCAAGACTTGTTGTGCAAATTAAAAAAATAGATCATGTAAAATTATATTGTAAGTTGAGATCTCTTCATCTAACCTCCTAATGATGCCCCAAGAACAAACCTAATAGTCCCTCTCCCCTCGAGACAAGATCCCCGTTAGGACCGAAGAGGGAAGAAATAACCTCTCACCATAACCCCTCGTTATCAAAATTAAATCGTGACCACCACTTTTCGATAAGAGCTAAGTTAAGAGCCCTAAGACTCCTGATTCCAAGGACACCCACTACAACAAAAAAGGGTTTACAGGACCCTCATTAGTGTCTTAATAAGGTAGTTAATAGGACTTCTAAGTTTATAGGACAAAAAATATGTGTCATCTAAAGGTGTTGTATTAGGTTAATGGGATGTATTTGAGTGTCCTAAAAAACTCTAGGATTATGATACAAATTCCATAGTTCTATAAAATGGTTTAAGTAACACTAAAAAGTGTTCTAATAGACTATATAATATAGGACATTTTATGTTGTCAGAAAATGTTCACATTTAAAAACAAATATGGACGTCCCAAAAAATGCTTTTTATAGGACGAAATTCAATGTCGCTAAAACAATTATATAGTACCAAAATATGTGTCTTAATAAGTTATATAATTATGAAACAAATTTTAGAGTCCTATAAAGTGAACTAATACTAAAAAAGTGTCCTAATAGGCTATAATAATTAACACTAAAAGCGTCCTAAATGACTATAATGCGAGACGTATCATTCGATTATATAATTCTTCTGTAATATTACATTTAGAAGCATATATGAAAGTTTTATCAACTGATTTGACAGAACAAAATTCGAAGTTATACAAGTACTTATATGAGTATCAACTACCAAGCTATGCATACACCACAAAGTTGTATCATGACAAAACTAAGTACTGAACAAGAATTACGCAAATACAAAAATTTATAATCTTGTTCTTCAATCACGTTTTTGTAGGTTGGGGATCTCGTTCATCATAAAGGAGGGAAAGTTAGTTTTGAGCATATGGATTTTTTATTACAATTGAAGACACTATTGGAGCAACAATCGCATAGCCATGTCCTTTCACTTTGGTATGTTAATCTTTTAACACTTGTGAGTTTTAGCAAGTGTAGATTTTTTTATTACACAACTTTATGCTCATATATCTGTTTTTACTTGTAGATTGTGCATGGCGAAAATTGATATCTCTCGTTTGTAAGACACAATATATAAGATTTTTTTGTATTTGCGTAATTCTTGTTCAGTACTTAGTTTTGTCATGATACAACTTTGTGGTCGATACATATAGGTCTAGTAAAAAATTCCTTTGATTATTATTACAGGGTAAAAATCAACAAAACACTTTTATAAAACTCATATTTATATAAATAACAAATAAACAACGTTTTATCAAACAAACCTATTTTTTCGCATCAATAAGATGAGACAACACCCATTTATCGTGTTAAACAACCAAATAACCCTTTACCGCATAACACATAAACTTGTCACCTCATATAGATAAAACTGTAATTTTCTCACATAACATGGGTGAGACAACCCCATTTCATCGCAACACACAGGTATGAGAACCATCTCATCGCATCACACAGGTGCGATAAACACATTTTGTCGCATTAAAAAGATGCGATAACCCAATTTGTTGTATCACAAGCATGCGATAAATATAACTCATCGCATCAATAAGATGCAATAAACCCATGTCATAGCATTATAATTTTGCGACAACAGTTCTTCATTTTTATCAAAATCCCAGTTTTTTACATACAGTTGATTATGTCACATTTATCACATAATACGTCTCTCCTGATTATGTCACCTTTATCCTAAAATACACATGTCCTAATTATGCCGTCCTAATCCCGTAATACGCCTCTCCTGATTATGTCACATTTATCCCAAAATATGTCTCTCCTGATTATGCCACCCTTATTCCAATCATTTGATATTACATATCAAAATACAAAATTATACTAACAATAGCATAACATCAGTTTCAAAACTCCCCACATATGGTTCTATTTCAACACTGTAAGATGAAAGTTTTTAAATTAAAACTCACCTTATGATCAGAAAGAGATGAAGATGTATAAGAGCAACAATTTCAGCTAATGAATCACATAATCCAATTTCTTCTTTCTTTCCCTTCGGTTCTGTTTTCTCGAGCTCAAAACACACACGCCGAATAATCTCTTTGCTTTCTTACTCACTTTTACCATCCCAATGAGATATATAAAATATCTCATCAATAAAAAACATGTAAAACAATGAGGCGATGGTGGTTAAAAATATTTAAGCACATAACCAATTTAACCCCCTCAACTTACCACCATTAGTCAAGACTATCTCGAACTTTATGACCGATAAATCGGTTATCACATTTATCACATTTATTACTCATTAAATTCTCTTTCTTCTTTCTATTTGTTCATTCCTTGGAGTCAAGTTAGGTATCAAAATGGTACCCACATACACGAGATGTTGTAGATGCGGTATTTATGTATTCATGTTGGTAACTTATGAACATGCATCACTTGGCGTTGAAGGTTTTTTTTATTTTCCAAAAGTGACGGGTATAAGGTACTATGGGTCCAATGGTTTTGGATGTCCTGAGCAGTGAGCCAAAAATATGTCCCTAATCTAATAAACAAAGAATACACAAAGTTTTAGGGGGTTTGGAACCTAGTCAAGCTAGATGGTTCATCCATATATTAAGTAATACTTATAAACAAAATTGATTTTATAGGACATTGAAAATATATAAGCATCTTAAATAAGTATTTTATAGAACTTAAGTTTATATAACTAAACTTAAAAACATCCTATCTAAATCAGGTATAATATGTTTATAAGACACTTTTAGGCTTTTTAACAAGTTGTTAGGAGATTGTTTTTGAATAAAGTGTCATATTAACTAATTTTATATAGGGTTAAATGTATGAAATAATAACATACTTTTATAAATTTTCTTATTATAGCATTCTACTTTTGTTTTTTTTACTACAACAATTTAGTTTCGAATTATTTTTTATTAAAGCATCGTACTTTAAAAAATATACTCATAATAGTAATGGCTAACCTGTTATCTTTTAAACCAGTTTACCCCTTGACTTTTTTTTGTTTGTGTGGCTTTAATGAGGTGATGTGGATGCCACATCACTTTGATGACTTAACTAAAATAAAAATAAAAACATATTTCAAATTATTATTAGTGATTTTAATTTTTCATTGCTATGATTTAAGAAAACAATTATTTTTTTACTTTTCTTATTAAGTTGCATGCAAATTAAATTGTGTTCAATGATTTTTTAATATTGTTATATTAAGAAATAATTCAAAAAAATCTAATTAATTTAATATATTTATACGTCAAGTAAAAGTGTAACATCCTCCGTCCCCGTGGTCCAGAACGGGCGGTGTCTCTAACGGGACTTAATTCAAAGATACAAACATTATAGAACTACTAATAAACTCCAAACATAGATTAACTTCTAAAACATGCTTTGCAATCCAAAATATTTCATTCTAACAACTATTTATAAGCTTAGAATATTATACATCTACAAACGAGTTTACCAACTCCAAAGAGTCAAACGCTCGATCTCAAGTCTCATCCCTATCAGTATCACTCAGAACTTGTCACGTCAGAAAACAAGAACACGGCTGAGCACGGGGCTCAATGAACATATTGTAAGATAAACATGGAATAATAATACGTATCATCGATAATAAAGCGGAAGACTTAAACATCAATTAAACTGAATTCATAGAAAATCAAGACGTTTCACAATTCTCATTTCAAAACATCATTTAAACAAAATCTGTCAATTTCTATAGTGTTCACGGGGTGGCCAAACGACACGAACTATCGGACCGACGTGCGGGTACACACCCCGAGTCCCCCGTGAATTTAACGACGGTCACGTGGTGGGTATCCTATGATCGATCCATCCGCCCTGGAGCCAATAAAATCAGCCTAGTCCACAAGGTGGGTTCACGTAAGCCACCATTGGGCCTAACCCTGTGGACCGAGTTCACCTGCAGGACGCCATAACTACAAAGCCGCCATGGAAGGCATCCCAAATAATGTGCCCATTACTTGGATTGTTCTAAAAACCAATAAAACTAAACATGTGGCACTACCCAGACGACGTTCATAAAAACGCAAGCTTCAAAGTGCTTCATAAAACTCAAAACTACTTCAAAATACGAGAATCAATTTAACAAACTTGAAAGATTCAAACATACAACTCAACGGACTAAAATCAAGTGTTCACGATAAAGATTCATGAGTTTTTATATATATAGGTACATAATTTGTTGACCACTTTTAAGCTATTAATCACAAAGTGGTGAACCAACGTTCAACTACAACAACTAGTTGCCCATGAGTCAAAGAAAGTGAAATCCGTACCTTAGGTGGAATAGAGAAGTAAAGTACGATCAAACGAGATTCACGGTAAAGTTCGACTTGCTCGCGTGCCTAACGAATGCGCAAATCAGTTATTACTTAAATGATGTAAGATCATATCCTAATTCTACTAATAAATTACTTAGGTTCTATATGTTTATAAACAACTCAAACTTCAAATATGACAGCTGGATACGCATTGAGAAATCGACTCAAAATTAGCTTTATATAATTCCGTTTCGACTTTAACAGTTTTTTACCCTCATTTTCGTGAGCATTTTTACCCCACTTAGAAATCAATACAGAAGATACTATCTAAAATAAAGGTGTAGTATGATATGCAGTGAAACTAGTGGATTTTGAATCACCTCATTTGGATTATCCATCTATTTTATATAAATTTTACAAAACAGCAGATTAATCCCGAATACAATGCAAGCAGCCCCGAAAACACACTGTTCCGAGCCACTTAGGGTCGTAACTAGATTTTTGATCCTACATAAAAGTTGTAGTACACATTAAGGGCTTTCTAACTGCAAAATACGAGCTTATTGAGACTTATGGTTTGTAAGTTATACACTGTCAAAGTAYGGACCTGCATAGTCCGTAAAATCCGATTCCGCAATTCCCGACTAACTTTTATAATCCAAATTCCATGATTCACTACATTTACGTTCTATAAATATAATTCAACATACTAAATAGTAAAACAAGTCCAATGGTCGCTAACCTAAGCTTAATTATGCAATTTTACTCTTTTCGACATCATATCGAATAATTAGTGTGCGGTTAAACATATACATCAAATCTAACCATATTAAAACCATAACCTACCCTTTTAATTTTACATCAATTTAACCAATCCTACCATTCTAAACATGAAATATATCATACTTATAACAATATCAATTCGTAAACTTAGACATATTAACCGGTCTAAAAATGGTAACATAAACATCCTAATAAAAATGAATGAAATTTATACCTTTAGGAAGGGTTCGTAGAGTGGATTCCGAATATATAATTGTTACCTTGATTTCTTCAACGATTTGAGAGATATTTTAGAGAGAAGAAAAATTATGAAAGAGAGAAAGAGATAGCGGTCGAAGAAGAAGAATTGTAGGATGCATATATTATAATAAGTTTAGTAATCTGACGGTTTTAACGCCTCAATAATTACCGACCATTATTTAAGTACAATACAATTACCATAAGTTAATGAGAATGTTTTTTAAAACTCGGGTCTTACAATTCTCCTCTCCTTAAAAGGAGATTTCGTCCCTGAAATCGAATTTAGAAATAAGGAACTTACATCAGTTTAAGAATTTTGGGTACTCCCGCCGCATATGTTCTTCAATTTCCCATGTTGCTTCACGTTCCGAGTGATTCTTTCAAAGAACTTTTTCAAAAGGGATCACTCTCTTTCGTGTACCTCTCTCATCGCGATCAAGAATTGCCTCAGGCTCCTCGCGATAAAATAGATTAGGTTCCATGTGCTCCAATGGATATTCAATTACATGTTGGGGATAATAATTGTACCCTCGCAACAAAGAGACATGGAACACATTATATACGTGGGACAATTGTGGTGGTAGAGCTAACCTGTAGGCCACAGTTCCAACCCTTTCCAAAATTTGAAAAGGACCAATATATCTCGGGCTGAGCTTCCCTTTGAGACTGAAACGTCTAATACCACAAGTTGGGAAACCTTCAAGAAAACTTTATCGCCCGATTGGAAATCGATAGGTTGTCGTCGCTTGTCAGCGTAGAACTTTTGACGAGCCTGAGCCTCTTTCATCATTTGACGTGCAATTTCGACCCTCTCGGTAGTAACTTGCACCAATTTTGAGCCTTCTAGAATACATTATCCGACTTCATTCCAACAAATCGGTGTTTGACATTTTCGGCCATAAAGTGCTTCATATGGGGCCATGCCGATACTCGACTGCCAGCTATTATTATAGGAGAACTCGATTAGGTACAATTAGTTATCCCAACTTCCATGCCATTCCAACGCACATGCTCGAAGCATATCCTCCAATGTTTAAATTGTACGTTCAGATTGCCCATCAGTTTGTGGATGAAAGGTTGTACTAAAAATCAAACGTGTGCCCCAAGCTTTATGTAACCCTTCCCAAAATCGAGATGTAAAACGTGGGTCTCGATCGGAGGTAATCGATATAGATGTGCCATGAAGACGAACAATCTCATGTTGGAAAACTTCTGTCAGCTTATCAATTGACCAAGTTTTTCGGACAGGAAGAAAATGAGCCGATTTTGTCAGTCGGTCAACCACTACCCAAATTGCATCGTGTTTCAATATTGTACGGGGTAATCTGACTATGAAATCCATAGTTATATGCTCCCATTTCCATACGGGAATGTTCAACGATTGGAGAACACCACCTGGACGTTGATGTTCAATTTTAGCTGGTTGACAAGTGAGACAACGAGCTATAAATTCGCCGATATCTCGTTTCATTCCAATCCACCAGAAATGGTTCCTCAAATCACGATACATTTTTGTCGTGCCAGGATGAACCGAAAACATTATGACCTTTGATCAAAATTTGATCTCTAAGCTCCGAGTTAATCGGAACACAAAGACGATCCTGAAACCACAACACGTGATCATCATCTTGCAGGGCTTCTTTGATTCGAGATATTAAAGTTGGTTCTACCATTAGATTCGATAGAAGTTCTATTTGCGAACTCAGATCGATTTCTAGTCCGAACCGTTCGATTTCCAATGCTATTGAGTATTTTGAAGTTGGAACAAGGTAACAGAACTATTCGAGAGTACACTGAAAAGTTCATTGAGTATTCCAGGTTTGCTCAACATTACATCTCGTCAGAATCCAGGATGGTGGAAAGGTATATTTGGGGTTTAAAACCTGCAATTCATGAATTTGTGATCGCTATGAACCCTGCTACCTTTTCACTAACTGTGGATGCGGCAGAAGTTACAGAGCAGAATAAGAACCATCAGTCAGAGGGTAAAGTTATAGAGAAAAGAAACGAGAAGGGCCTTCATCTAACTTTTGAGGGTCAAAATCAGCGAAATACGATAATAGAACTTAACAGAAGATCGGTGAGAAAGTCTGTGCTCAGTATCGACAGGTTCATAACGGGGACTGTAAATCAGACCCAAGAAAATGTTAAAAATGCGGCGAGGCGGGTCATTTGGCAAGAAGCTGCCCATCCAACAGAAGATGTTTTAATTGCAATTCCCCAGATCATATTCGACCCAACTGTTCGTTATTGAGAACTCTGCAATTGACTATGGGGAGTAATGTATCGGGTTCTCGGGGAAGACCCAATGTATCCAGAGGAGGGCAAGGAGGGGCACGGGGTCGATCCTTCCAGATGACAAAGAACGAGGCAGAGGTTGTGCCAAATGTAGTAACAGGTACCTTCCTTCTGAATTGTAGTAACAGGTACCTTCCTTCTGAATTCTATACGTGCTAAGGTGTTGTTTGATTTCGGTGCAAACTTTTCATTTGTATCACCATTATTTGCTCAATTTGCATGTTTGAATTATGTGCTACTTGATGATGAATTAGTAGTTGACAATGCCAATAGTCAGAAATCTGTTACTAGTGTATTCAATAACTGCTTTATTGTTATTGAGGGGTGTGAGCTACCAATTCAGTTGTTCCCAATGCCGATGAAAGAGTTCGATATAGTAGTGGGTATGGATTGGTTAGCAAAACATCAGGCCAGTATTGTCTGTAATCAGAAGATGATTAGAATCATTTTGCCAGACAAAGGGTCAGTTGTTATCTATGGTGATCGCCAGAATCGTCATACTAGCCTTTTGTCTGTATTGAAAGCCCGAAAATGTATTCGAAAGAAGTGTCAGGGATGTTTGGCATATATTATTGATGCAAAGAAAGAGAAAGAAAAGCAAGAATTGATTCCAATTGTTAATGAATACTCGGATGTCTTTCCAAAAGATTTGTCTGGTTTGCCACCAGAGAGAGTTATTGAATTCAGAATTGATCTCGTACCTGGGGCAGCACCAGTAGCCAAGATGTCGTACCGATTGGCCCCATCAGAATTGAAAGAACTAGTTACTCAATTAAAGGATTTGCACGATAAAGGATTTATTCGACCCAACACTTCGCCCAGGGGTGCTCCGGTCCTATTTGTTAAGAAGAAAGACGGATCTATGCAAATGTGTATAGATTATCAAGAATTGAACAAGTTGACAATCAAGAATAAATATCCTTTGCCAAGGATTGATGACTTGTTTGATCAACTGGTGGGGGAAAGCTATTTCTCAAAGATTGATTTAAGATCAGGGTATCATCAACTYAAGGTCAGGGAGGAAGACATTGCTATAACAACTTTTCGAACTAGATACGGGCATCATGAATTCTTAGTTATGTCGTTTGGTCTAACTAATACGCCCGCAGCCTTTATGGATTTAATGAATACAGTATGTAAGGAGTATCTGATAAATTCGTTATTGTATTTATCGATGAATACAGTATGTAAGGAGTATCCGATTGAATTTCGCGTGGGCGATTCTGTGATGTTGAAAGTTTCTCCATGGAAAAGTGTTATCAGATTTGGAAAGAAAGGTAAGCTCAGTCCGAGGTATGGTGGGCCGTTCAGAATTTGTAAACGAATTGGGCCATTGGCTTATCAATTATAACTACCCGAAGAGCTTATTCTAATCCACAACACTTTTCATGTATCGAACTTACAGAAATGCTTAGCTAATCCGAATCTAGTTGTGCCGTTTCCTGCAGTTAAACTAGATAGTAAACTGAATTTTCTAGAGACACAAGAAGCTGTGATTGACTGAAAGATCAGGGTGTTGAGAAACAAAGAGATCACTTTGGTTAAAGTATAGTGGCAGTTTCATAAGGAATCAGAGGCAACCTGGGAATTAGAACCAAAAATGAGAACAGAGTATCCATGGCTCTTTAATTAAAGGAATTTCGGGACGGAATTCTTTTGAGGGGTGGATAATGTGATTATCAGGTCATTGTTATCACCTGAGGTAACTAAATACATGATTATCTATTATATATTTACGTGACAGGATGATAAATTGAAATATTTGATCATGCTAGTATGTGAGTTTTTATGCATAAATGTGTATGCATAATGTGAATATGCATAACTAAAAATATGTTAGTACGCATGAAGTTTGTATGTATGGTTATTATATGCATAAATTATTTTATGTATGCATGCATGAGGTGGGCATGCATGAGAAGGGCTGTTAAGTCGCCTTTCTCTTTTTAGAAAGGGTATAAAAGGAGGGTAAGGCCTCCATTCACCTCTCTTGCTATTTTGTGAACTAGTGAGTGATTTAAATAAAAGAGGTGATCGGATTACATTTTGACTGGATTCAGAAAGTTGGTTTTCAAAAGAAATTGCATAAGGTGAGTAAATTTGATTCATCTCATTTTATCTTAAAAGATAATTTCTCATGATTTAAATTCTGAATTGAGTTGTAAATAATGACCCAGACTTGGTTATAAATCGGATATAGGTTGTCCAGATTTGTTATAAATCGGACACAGTATTATCCGATTTAAGAAGAAATCGATCATAGAGTTGATCGGATTATTTATGTTGATGAGATTCTATCTTTGAAAACCGGATAAATGTTTTAAACGAAGAAGTAGGAATACGATCAAAGGTTGTTCGGATTAATATAAACCGATTTAGTATATTGTTCGGTGTAGTCATAAACTGATCAAGGTTATGAACGGACTAAAGTAATCCGATTAAGTGAAGATTGGATTTGAAAAGTGTTAGAAAAATGGTGTGTATGTAAATCGGGCAAGAAAATGTGTTTCCCGAATTGATAAATCGGACATGTGACATTGTGTTTACCGGATTGACTTATCGGCCAAGACTTGACCAGAGAGGAAGTCCGGCCAAGTCTATGTTGACCAAAATTGTCAAAGTTGACCAGATTCATGCTTTGACTAAAGATATTTGTTCAAACAAATCATCATTATAATGTTCTTTTACGATGATAAAGGATGAGAATTTTGATAAACATGATTTTCGAACTAATAATATTCCATTAAGACATTTATGATTGCGGTCTGTTCTAATTGGAGTTATTTTAATGATTTGATGAGGAAATAAGGGTGGCATATCAAGGAGAGGTGTACCATGGGATAAGGGTGGCATATCAAGGAGAGGTGTACCNGGTGGCATATCAAGGAGAGGTGTACCATGGGATAAGGGTGGCATATCAAGGAGAGGTGTACCTTTGGATATAAGGGTGGCATTTGTATGTGTGATGTGTGATATAACTCTTAATATTATATTCTTTACGATTACTGTGATTTGAAATCTTTATTTCTTTGTGATTTAAAGATTTAGAATCAGAGTTCTTATTGGAAATCATAGTCTGGATGGTATTGAGAAGATGATAACAGGTTTTGGCCTGAAACTTTGAATAAACCTTGTATTTAATTGAAAAGGTTTAGAAGTGGCATTATGTGAAACCTGTTTGGTTCAAACCTATTTGGGTTTGGGTATGTTACCTTATACGCTGAGTAATTGGCTTTGGAATTAGAAAGGTAATGGTATTATGTTTTATTTGTTATTATATGAAAAGATGATTTAAATAAAGTTTTGGTGATTTTCACCCTGCATTGACATAGAAAAAGGGATCTCTCTAGACCTTCTAGTCTAACCCTCATTTTGTGATTTTAAATATGTATTGCAGGAGGTGCTGATGGTAAAGGGAAAGGAAAAATGTAATTATTTTCCATTATGCATGACCATATGAAGATTTGCCCATGATGTATATAGTTTTGGTAGAAGAATATTGATTAGTACAAGAAATGTATATTAGAATTTTTGGACCATGTATTATGTATGGTAGATTCTTGTACTTTGGGACCTGAAAGGTGTATAAAAATGTATTTCTTGTAAAATGAAGTATGTGCTACATGCAGTGCATGGTATGGGGTGTTACAAGAATAGGAGCAATAACCAATCTATGCTTCAATTCCTCAAAACTAGATTCTTGTTCGGAACCCCAATTGAATTTGACTCATTTTCGATGTAATCAGGTCAGCGGCAGATATATTTTAGAGAAACCTTCAACGAATCGTCTGTAATAACCAGCCAGACCCAGAAAACCATGAACTTCAGATACGTTCGTAGGGTGTGACCAATTAGTGACGGTTTCAATTTTCGCCGGATCGAATTTGATACCTTCAGCGGAGATTACGTGCACGAGAAAAGACACTTGATCGAGCCAAACATCGCATTTGGAAAGTTTTGCATACAACTTTTTTGTTCGAAGAGTCTCCAAAATGATTTGAAGATGTTGATCATGTTGCTTTCTTGACTTCGAGTAAATCAAGATGTCATCAATAAACACAATAACAAATACGTCGAGATAATCTTTAAAAACCAATTCATAAGATCCATAAAGACCGTTTGAGCATTAGTTAGCCCACAAGGCATTACTAAGAATTCGTAGTGCCCATAGCGAGTTTTAAATGCGGTTTCCAGAATATCACAATCTCGGACACGAAGTTGATGATACCCGGACCGAAGATCAATTTTGGAAAAGTACTGTGCCCCTTGTAATTGATCGAACAAATCATCGATTCTTGGCAACAGATACTTATTACGGATCGTTACTTTATTAAGTTCCCGATATCGAAACAAAGACGCATCGCATCGTTTTTCTTTTTAACGAAAAGAACTAGAGCTCTCAGGGTGAAACACTGGGTCGAATGAAACCTTTCTTCAACAGATCATCGAGTTGACTTTTAAGCTCTTTCATTTCAGTTGGAGCCATTCGGTACGGAGCCATAGAAATAGGAGAAGCTCCCGGGACTAGTTCAATGGTAAATTCGACTACCCGTACCGGTGGTATACCTGGTAAATCATCGGGAAACACATCAAGATATTCAGAAACAACATGTATGGATGCAGAAGTAGGCAATACCTGTTCGGGATCTTGTAGAGCAGGAAGAAAACTTTCATTGCTTTGCCACATATGTTATTTCACAGTAATAGAGACTACCGCACTAACATCTTCTTTTGTAGTACCTCCTTGGAAGATTGCCTCTAGGTTGTCCATATCCCCAAAAAGTATTTGTTTGGTATTACAGTCTATAGTTGCGCGGTGACGTGACAACCAGTACATACCCAGTATTAAATCGAAGTAGGACATGTGCATTGGAAGCAGAGTGACCTCCCGTATGCAGTCTCCAATAAGCAATGGGCAGTTGGAAAAACGAGTTAACACACAGAGTAAACCACCTATTTGGGTAGATATTACCATTGGAAATTCGGTGGTTTACTCATATGGTTTTAATCGGGATTCTAATTGTTCAAAAACAATTGAGTGTATCGCACCAGTATCAAACAAAACATAAACAAATAAATCAATTAATTTAACATGACCCAAAATCATACCCGCTTGAGATTTGCTGCCAGGTAATGCAAAGACTCGTCCACTAGTACTTGGTTGTATTCCTTTACAAACTCTAAAAAGTCAAATGCTCGATCTCAGGTCCATCCCTCTCAGTATCACTTGGAACCTGTCGTGTCAGAAAACAAGAACAGAGCTGAGCATGGGGCTCAGTGAACAGATTGTAATATAAACTTGAAATAATATTACGTAATATCGATAAATAAAGCGTAAGACTTAAAAATCTATTAAACTGAAATCATAGAAAATCAATACGTTTCACAATTCTCATTTCAAAACATCATTTAAACAAAATCGGTCAATTCCTGTAGTGTTCGTGGGGTGGCCAAACCAGATGAACTATCGGGCCGGCGTGCGGGCTCACACCCCGAGTCCGTCGTGAATTTAACCACGGGCACATGGTGGGTAATCCTAGGATCGATCCATCCGCCCTGGAGCCAATAAAATCGGTCTAGTCCACAAGGTGGTTTCACATAAGCCACCATTGGGCTTGACCCTGTGGACCGAGTTCACCTGCCAAACGCGATAACTACAAAACCGCCACAGAAGGCATCCCAAATAATGTGTCCATTAATTGGGTTGTTCTGAAAATCAATAAAACTAAACATGTGTCACTACCCGGACGTCGTTCATAAAATGTCAAGCTTCAAAGTGCTTCATAAAACTCAAAACTACATCAAAATACGAGAATCAATTTAACAAACTTGAAAGACTCAAACATACAATTTAGTGGATTAAAATCAAGTGTTCATGATAAAGATTCAAGAGTTTTTATATATATAAGTACGTAATTTGTTGACCACTTTTAAGCGATCAATCACAAAGTGGTGAACCACCGTTATGAAGGGTCAACTACAACAACTAGTTGCCCAAGGGTCAAAGAAAGTGAAATCCGTACCTTAGGCGGAATAGAAAAGTAAAGCACGATCAAACGAGATTCACGATAAAGTTCGACTTGCTTGTGTGCCTAACGAATGCGCAAAACGGTTATTACTTAAACGACGTAAGATCATATCCTAATTCTACTAATAAATTACTTAGGTCCTCCATGTTTATAAACAACTTAAACTTCAAATATGACAGCCGGATACGCATTGAGAAATCGGCTCAAAATTAGCTTTATATAATTCCGTTTCGACTTTAACAATTTTTGAACATCATTTTCGTGAGCATTTTTACCCCAGTTATACATTGTCAAAGTTCGGACCTGTATAGTTGGTAAAATCAGATTCCGCAATTCCTGACTAACTTTTATAATCAAAATTCCGAATATATAATTGTTAACTTGATTCCTTCAACGATTTGAGAGATATTTTAGAGAGAAAAAAAAATGAAAGAGAGAAAGAGATGGCGGTCGAAGAAGAAGAATCGTAGGATGCATATGTTTTTTTCTTCTCTCTCTCATATATATATATATATATATATATATATATGGGCAGGTTCAAATGAAAACCATGCAATTCTAAGAAACCGTGTAAACCAAAATCGACCAATAGGAAAATTCAATTCTTTTTTAATTAGATTTAATCAATAAGGGTATTTCGGTCATTTTCATTATTTTTTTGATAAATAAGGAAGTTATTAAGGAATATTAAATAAGGAAATTTAATAATGGAAATTATATAAATGGTAAGATTTAAAGATTTTAATATATTATAATATTAAAAATTGATTTTTTTTTTGTTATTCAATGAATCTGGAAAGTTTTATAAAGATTCTAGCTTGTTATGGAATGAATTCTTGATTTGAGGTTGGAAGAAAAAAGAATCAACGGTCATGAAACTGTTTCATTGTGAAAAGGTTTCATTGTACAATGGTATATTTGCTACGTCTATGCATATTTTACATTTTAATGAAATAGGTGCTTTGTGATTAAAGTTTCATGGTGATCCATGTTGCTTTGTGATTTAATGTACATCTAGTTTCATGGTGATCCATGTTTCTTTGTGTGTGAAGTTGATCCGTTTAATTGGTAGGATGAAACCGGTGCATAATATATTAATGTTCATATGAAAAGGTTTCATTATAATGAAACGGGTGCATAATATATTAATATTCATAATGAAAAGGTTTCATGTTAATGAAAAAAAAAAGTAATTTTAGCGGTTGGAATTCAATGTATGGGAGAGGCATATAATTTTAAAGTAAGGCCACAAACCAAATGAAGGAATTCATTCAAGTGGAACCCCATGGAAAAAAAAGTACACAATCGAACTAATCGGAAAAAAAGGGTGATTGTTTTGCGTTTTTGGAAGAATGACGTGTTCTATGTGAAAAAAAGTCATACCAGTTAGAAAAGCTAATCACATTATAATATTAATGCAAATTTGATTCTTAAAGATTACAAGGAAATGAACATAGTTTCTTATACTTTTACAAATAAATATAATTTCTTAAAATCTGTGGCATAATGGGAGGTTTGTTGTGAACGATCTAAAAGAACATCTAAAATCAAATGTATATTTTCCCTTTACTTTTTTGATAGTTTTAATAGTTCACAATGTAACATAACAAATTAGTGCTAATATCTAGGAAAAAGAAGTACTAACCTCAATGACCAGGCAAAGGAGAATCCACAAGATGGGGCTACCGAAGTTACATTTTCTAAAATAGGGAAATTACATATAAGAAAAAAATACTTAAATGCAACAGTCGTATTCAATGTTCAAATGTTATACAATCAAAATCTAGAAGAAAAAAAACCCTGTATCAACATTTTGATGACAAGGTGATTTGATCAAGTTTTATTGGATATTTAGAGAAAATTATTCAAAAAATCAATTTATGGATACAAATAGAAATCATTGTATGATGTGAACATTGTAGAAATTAGAAGCTAAGTTATATACTTCAACCTGTATAGCGTTAAAGTTGTTATAAATCAAGCTTCAACCATTAAATCAGAAGATTCGTAACCCTAAAACCTATCCTGCAGCAACATTGAACTCTATTTGGTGACTTTAAGTGCCTAATAGTTGTGGTTGAACCTGAAATCAATGGCTAGGAAAAAAAACATTTATCAACATTTTGATGATAGGGTGATTTGATCAAGTTTTATTGGACATTTAGAGAAAATTATTCAAAAAATCAATTTATGGATACAAATGGAAATCATTGTACGATGTCAACATTGTAGAAATTAGAAGCTAAGTTATATACTTCAACCTGTATAACATCAAAGTTGTTATAAATCAAGCTTCAACCACTAAATTAGGAGATCCGTAACCATAAAACCTATCATGTAGCAACATTGAACTCCATTTGGTGACTTTAAGTGTGTAATGGTTGTGGTTGAACCAAAAACCAATTGACAGTGTTGATGCTTCTTTTTCTTGACCTCCTACCTTATGGAGTCTTTAATTTGGGATGTGGTAAAAGATTTGATATAACAAGGGAGAGTTTTTTGTTTGAATTTGGGAGCGGGATTCAAAGTTCTAATTTGAGTTTTGAATATTTGATTGTTTATTGGGAATGCAAATCTGATATTAAACTGGAATAGCCATACGATGATGGGGAAAGAAAACTCTCTAATGGCAAAAAGAAAACCCTCAACATACCAAAATCCTATTTGGAGCGGCAGATTTAACATCAATGCATCAACAACTTGAAATTTAAAATCTGAAATCTTAGAGTAGAATGAGAGAAAAATTGTCATGCTCATTTTGTTCGTAGAAGCTAGAATAGGGAGGAGGAGAAAATAAAGCTTTATACCAAATGGGAGCTGTTGAGACTGTTTTAGAAGAAAAGGGAGTCTAGGACTCCATTTTTGGTTGTGGTGAAAAATCAGTGTATTAATAAGTTGTACATCATGCATACAACCTTGTAATTAAGAGATTTTTTTATTTTGTGCTTTAAAAACTTGTATTCAATGCATTAAAACTTGTACTTAAGACTTTGATTTAAATGCGTGTGTGTGTGTGTATATATATATATATATATATATAGGCGAAGTGATCGTGTGAAAATGAGATTTAAGGTAAGAAGCATAAGAAGGGATCTCAGCCTTTGATCACAATGTAATGCATCAACGCAATTTAATCTCAATTATGAAGCAAAGAACTCAAATCTTCAATCATGTTTCAAGTTTTGGTACATTCTCCATCTTTCTCGATTTTTATATTTACATGTTTCGTATGGTTTTAAGAGAATTAGTTATAACTTCAAACATGTCGTTTTAAGTCGTTTTATTTATGCACTACTAGTTATAACTTGATTTTTAAATTATTTTAAAGGGCAAAATGCACAAAATAACAATCAACTTTCATAAATAAATTTATTATACCATTGTACTTTCAGGTTTTTTATTACAGCAATGTACTTTCAAACTATTTTTTATTAGGACATTATACTTTGAAAAATTTACACATTATAACATTAGGTAACCTTTTGATTTAAATTTACCCATTATACAAGGTTTTCATGTCACCTCATTGTCCATGTAGGTTGTCCACATGTACTATAGTGATGTGATTTTTTTACTACATCGTTGTACTTTCAAAATTATTTTATTATAATATCTATTAGTTCTTATTAAACACTGTATTTTAAATTTTGATATTTAGATATTTTACATGTTATTTAATAAATATATTAAATGAACTAAAAAAATTCTAAATTATTCATTAATATATCAGTATCAATAAAACTAGTAAAACACAACTTATGTCGCTATTATTTTTTTAAAAATACGTTTTTTTTAAAAAGAAAATAAGAACTGTTCATTTTTTAACAAAAAAAATATTAAATATTTTTTTAGATTATAGCAATGAAAAATGAAAATCACTAATAATAATTTGAAATAGGTTTTTATTTTTATTTTAGTTAAGTTATTAAAATGATGTGTCATCCATGTTCGCAAGTAGCTGCATTTTGTAGGAATTCCATGGCTTTGATATCAATTTGATGCAACATGATTGGGATAACCCGGGCATGCATGTTCAAGACTTGTTGATTCAAAAGAATACCAAAGATGAATTCAGGTTCGATTCACAGTTGGTTTATTCAAGGGAATGCAGAAAAGATGAATCGAGAGATAATTGAGAATTCCAATTTAAAACCAATTATCAAAAAAAAAAAAAAAAAACCAAGCTTATACAAGCATGATCTACACCTCCTAACCGGTATTATATATATAGCTCAACCAAAACCCCTTTAGTCTCATGTAAACCTCATTACACCAAATAGTTGATGACACTAAAATCACCGACAAATACTCCTAGACTCCCCCTCGTATGTATGAAGGTTCGACATGTTCTTCATGCATCGAAACCCATTCTCGATGGAATATCCTCGATGTATTCTAGTTGGGTTTCTATGTTGTTCCGTGATATGTATTCTCAAGGGGTTCGACTGTATGTTTCAGTTTCTGGTTCATATGGAGACTTAAAGAAAGAATATGAAGTGTAAGTAGTAGCTCAGTCATTGACAATGGCAGAAGGGAGATGACCATTTATTAGTGATAATAATAGCACCAAAATTGTCCCAGCCTAGTTGAGATCAAATTGTTTTCCTCCAAAGCTTTTCCACAGGACTTGGTGACAAATTGCAATAAGGAAACAACACATTTTTATTCATTTCTTCTTACCCATCTTTAAAAATAGTTACTAAAAATCATCTGATTTTCGAGAATCAGTGTATAAGTATATACTTTGTGCATCAATCCTGGAAATCTTCACATTGTTTACGGCTGCTTAATTAACATTGAGATACCTTGGCTTCAGTTGACTTTAGTGCTTGCACATAGATGTTTATGAACTGCAAAAATCATCAATTGTCAAGTATAATTAATAAGTCACCGCAGGGCTAGCTAGATCCTTGGAACAACACGCAAGGTTACTCTAAGTTGGTCCGAAGGACGGTTATTTTAAGAATAATCTTATGATAGAATTCGTTTTAATTGCTCACAATTTAAGAACCCCTGTGCCTAATTACAAAAATATCTTTTTTCTAATGCAATATATAATTCCTTCAAATCTATTAGGTCATACATTAAGAAGATTATTCTCCTAAACCCGGAGCTAAAAATTTACTCTAAATAAGGTTATGCGGGAAGAGACCTTCTAGTTGAGGTCTTATAAAGGATCTATCTTTATAATACCATGAGCCAACCAGTCTCATCATTAGAACAACATTTGTTTATAAGACGTCAAAATTGTTGAAGTGTCATAATAAGATGTCTTATGCATCAAAATTCTTCAACAATAGTTCGTCCGATGTAAAAGCATTGTGCTCCAAAACATGCACCAACCCCTAAACTCCAAAATATGCACCTCAAAAGTGATGTGATACTCAAAATAGTATCGACATACAGTAAACTAATATGAAACTTAATAACAAGTGAACAATGCAGTCTTACCCCATTCAGGAGGGAAAGGGGTGTCACTAATTTGTTATCGGTGAATTTTGTCGCCAAAATCAAACCCGCTTCACGTACCTACAAAATCAATGAACTTTTGGTAACTATATTTCTTATAAAAAAACACATATAGCAGCTATGAAGTACCTCCCAATTATCAAAAAAGTCATTGGTCCAACGATATCCGGATTACTGAACCCAACTTCAATGAAGGTCAATGGTTCAATCCTCACCAAAGGAAGTGTGTTTGTGAGTTTTGCCACACTCACTCACTCACACACACACACACACATATATATACACTTTATATACTTAGAAAAAGTACCTCTCTGATTATAGGACTTGACAAGAAGGCTTTTAAACCATCTTGAAACTTGCCTGTCACGCTATTTACTTGCTCAATTATGTTTCTCTCCCTGGAAATACACATAATGGCTCAAAAGTTTAGGTCTATCACATTAAACTAGGGTCTTCAAGGAAACAGTTGTTCTACCCTTTCGGGTGGAGAACACGTTTGCTAACATCACAACCCAGCCCCTACTTTCGAGGAGGATATATCGGCTTAAAAGTATTGGCATGCCACAAAAGTTTACGTTAATAAGAAAATAAGTATTGAAATATGAAAGTAAGCATAAACCGGTATATTTTAAGTGCTTCCAAACATCACACGATACAGGATGCCTAGAGTACTTAAATTCATAAGCAAGTGCACCTATCAAATATAGATGTCTGAAAATGTGGTTCAAGACCATGATAGAAGTCATCAAATCGAATGAACAACATTTGTGATCTTACCTATTTTATCGCTCTGGGAAGCTATGACATATGCAACTTTCGAGCTAGCAAGGACAACTCCAATAGGCATATATGCAGAGGAAAGGGCCTGAAAATCTCATTTTGGAAATATATCGGATAGAACCGCATAATTATTGTGAAGAACTATGGTGCCCCTTTGAATCTTTCTTATAAAAAGAGAACTTATAGAGAGTTGAGTGATTCCTAAACATATACAGATTTTATGGTTCATGGTTTAGCCAACGTAGGACCCAACCATGACCTTAGAGTGAAGTTGGAATTGTATGTTGAATCCACTACTAAGAAACTAACTATTTTTCGGTGGATTTGCAGTCGAAAAATTAGTGTCGGATTACCGGTGGATGTTAAAAAAGTCAACTTCGGTTGACCTCTGCTGGAAATCCGCCACTAACTACTTAGGAAAAATAAAAAAAATTGTTTCCGTAAGATTTTCGATGGATTTCCGACGGATATCTGAACTTTAGAATTTAGCAGATTAATCAACTCTAATTACATTATTTTAGCGTCAAATTTCCAGCAG
Organism: Cynara cardunculus var. scolymus; assembly: GCF_001531365.2. Lineage (NCBI taxonomy): Eukaryota > Viridiplantae > Streptophyta > Magnoliopsida > Asterales > Asteraceae > Cynara > Cynara cardunculus. The sequence continues at coordinate 16,379,232 of NC_037529.1, forward strand.
ATTTTTGATTAATTAAACAACAGCCTGTAATCTTTCGGTAAAAAAAATGTAATTAGAGTTTTCTTTAAATCTGGCGAAAACACAGACCGCCACAAATCTGCAAGTAACCCGTCAGAAACACAGGTCGCGAAAATCTGTCAAAGATGTTTATTTATTAATTTTTTCCTTTTTTAAATTTTTTCTATATTTGGAATGGTGATCGTTGGAAGGATGTTTCCGATATGTCACATAAGAACCGTGATAGCCAAGTTGTACTCCACACTGGTGGATCGATCCCATTTTGTGAGCATGATGCTCGCTTTGTAGGACCTAAAAACCCATTACTTTAGTCGCTTTATTATTTATAAGTTAAAATTACACATGTTCATATTATTTGACCTTTGTAGACACAAGCAAAAGATAGTGTGCCACCGACCGTTGTGGAACTGTTTGATTACGCACATAAGAAGAGGTCAAGTGGAGGGGACATGTCTACTGATTCTGGGGGGGGGGGTACGTGACCTCTCTGTGTAGTCAGGTCGTGGTAAGTATCTATCTACTTTAATGTTTATAATTGGGTAAGTATCTATCTAGTTTGGGTTGCTATTAATTGTTGGGCAAACATTTGAATTGTTTAAGTTAAAATGTTAGTGTATAGATGTATATCTATCTAGTTTGAGTTGCCATTTGTTGGGGAAAACATTAGAATTGCTTAAGATAGAAATTTCGTGTGTATCACTATTTAGTTTTTGCCATTTGTTGGGAAAGCATTAGTATTGTGTTGGCTGAAAACGTCCCATTTATAGCCGTTATGCTGTCGAAATTGACTTGTAGTATTTTATTTTTAAACCATGGGGTGATTATTCATCAAGTCTCACACAAAAGTACAACGATGATCCCTCTACCTATCCCATACTTGATACAGATTTGTGGGAGTATGCGATTGGGGGAAGCAAGAATGGCGTTTATCTGGGTTTAAATACAACCAAGATTCCAATTCGGTCTTGACAGGGAGATCCACACAAGGAGGTCCATCGTCTTCTGATACCCCGGTGTATACCTATTTCCCTTTGATGATGTTCATCTATTTCATTTAGAATTCATATTTAAAATATCTAACAACTTTTTTTATTCTATAGAAAATTCACTTCTTAAGAATCCAACATAGAGATTTTATTGGTCCCAGCAGGATCTACATGAGTTTATAGGTAACAGTTTGTAGAAGAGGGGAATGAATACAAACACAACTACTTTCACTTTTATAAAACTTATATTGATAAAGAAGATCAATACAATTTTTTAAAGATTGTTTGCATAAAAAATAAGATACATAACTTATCTAAACAATCAAAGATACATACAAATTATAGATAGCAAGAAGAAAAGATTTGCTACAAGAAATATGTTAAGAAATATTGTGCTCTTCACTTGTTAAGGTGGTTGTCTTTCTCTTAGATTGAGAGTTAGAGGGAGGAATATCTTCTCGGATAAGATCTTCAAAGCAAGGAAGCTTGGATATGAGATTCAGAGATCTAACTGAGAAAGAAGAACTTATAAGCTATATATACCCATTGCATTAAATGCAATTTAATAGGTACAAAGCACGTGACAAGCTTTAAGAGGTGAGCTTATCCTTCATTGCAAATATACAGTCTTTTGGTCGTATATGAACAATCGTCTTTCATAAAGTAGCTAAGAATGTTTGGAGACAATAGAGTGACTCGTACTGTACTTTACTTTTGAAAAGTATGGGTTTGTTCTTTGCATGCAAAAGGACAAGACAAAAATTAATCTTATTCAACAAGATTCATTTGATGGCTAGCACTAGAATGAAGTTGAGGTTTCTTCAGCGTTTGCTGAATCTTGTATAGATTTCACACTTGTGTAGATGAGCTTGTTATCACTGAAAACCTCTTCAGATCAAAAACATGCTAGTCTCTATCTTTAGCTTCTATCTTCGATATCGCTGAAGAATATGTGGTGCGAGTTTTGTCTTGCTGAAGGATATTTATCTCTAAACAAATTACAATACATGTTCAACGATCACTAAACCGGCTCAGTTATGATCGTTAAAACTGAATACAGATACAGTACACTTCGTAAGGTAAAAGGAATCGTTATCAAATCACTAAGAGAGATGATCAACAATCTCCCCCTATTTTATTATTACACAACAACATAAAAAAGTTTGGTTAAGGTACAACAGTAAGGAAAAGGTACTAGTAAAATACTTGTCTCTTTTAAATGTTTTGAGATCTTTTTCAATGATGTAGTTTATTATGGAAATTTATTTTAATTGTAAAATATTACAAGGAAATAATAAACTTGCACAATATTAATAACTGAATATTGAAAACATATTTACAGACTAGACATGCCCCATTTATTCTTTTTAGTGAACTGATCATTTTATTGAAATATCTTTCAAGGGAAAATATTTCAAGTTCTTACAATCAATTTTGGTAGACTTAAAATATAAAAGTTATACACTGAAAGAAAAGATAGGAAATGCAAGATATTACAAGACTGAAAGGACTTCTAATCTAGATTTCTAAAGTTTGTGTAGTCAGGGATATTTTCTCCTAGCATCTTTTGTCTGAGCACTTCCTTTCAAATCTTGCACTCCATCAACTCTCCAAATAGATTATTATTTAGCCAAGTTCTTAGATATTCTAAGTGATCTATAGGGAAGAGATGGAACTCATATACTTGCTGAAACTTGTATTGACCATCATAGTCAATGAAAATAAGTCCATTTTCAGGTTTCACGTGTACTGTGTTGGGTATATAAGGACCCTTCTTAGGCAATGACAAGTTCAACATTCACTAAACAGACTCAGTGATGATCGCTGAAACTGAATAAAGAGAAAGTACTTTTAGTAAGATAAAAAAGATCATCATCAGATCATTGAGAGAGAGGATCAACAAAAGGGTAAACAATAGCCTATTTTTATTCTTAGTGAATAACCCGAAGTGTTTCCAGAAGATCTGACTAATTTACCATCTGATCAATCTGTAGATTTCAAAATTGATTTAATGCATGGGACAACACCAGTGGCTTAAGTTCCATATCATCTGGCACCTTTAGAACTAAAAGAGTTGATGACCCAATTGAAAGAATTGCTTGATAAGGGTTTCATCAGACCGAGTACTTCACCTTGGTGTGCTCCGGTATTGTTTGTTAAAAAGAAAGATGGGACGATGAGGATGTGCATTGATTATCGAGATCTGAATAAGCTGATAATAAAGAATAAATATCATTCACCAAGAATTGATTATTTGTTTGATCAACTAGTTGGAACAAGTTATTTCTCCAATATCGATTTATGGTCAGGATATCATCAGCTGAAAGTTAGAGACGAAGATATTGTCAAAACAGCATTTCGAACCAGATACGGACAATCTGAGTTTTTGGTCATGTCGTTCGGTCTAACAAATGCTCAAACGGCCTTTATGGATTTGATGAACCAGGTATGCAATGAATATCTTGATAAATTTGTTATTGTATTTATCGACGATATTCTTATATACTCAAGATCCAAAGCGGAGCATGCCGAGCATCTTCATTTAATTCTCAAACTTCTGAAGAAAGAAAAGTTATATGCCAAGTTGTCCAAGTGTGAGTTTGGGTAAGGGAAAATCAATTCTTGGGTCATGTTGTTTCTAGGACAAGTGTAAAATTAGGTCCTGCAAAGATTGAGCCTATTGAGAAATGGGAAGTGCCGAGAACCCCCAGCAAGATTCGTAGTTTCTTGGGTCTGGCGGGGTATTATTGGAAAATTATTCAAGACTTCTCACGTATTACTACACCATTGGCCAAGTTAACAAGGAAAACTGTTAAATATAAATGGGAAGAAGACCACAGTAAAGCCTTCCAATTGTTGAAACACCATCTATGTAGTGCTCCGATATTAAATATGCGGAAAAGATGGTGGATTGAATTGGTGAATGACTATGATGTGAAATCCTTTATCACGTTGGAAAGGCAAATCGTCGTGGTTGGCATGCTTAGTCTAAAGGAAAAGAGTGGAACAATTAAAGCCCGTTGAGAACAAACCTAATCCCCGACATTCTTAATGAAATTCTGAAATGTCAAGGTGAAGCTGTCGAAGAAGAAAACTTCAAGGACAAAAGAGTTGGTGAAATAATTTCAACCCTGACAAAGAATGACAAAGGGATTCTACGTTCCTAAGGCAGAATTTGGATGCACGTTCTGGGAACAACCGTGAACTAATTTTAGACGAGAATCACATATCGTGATACTCGATTCATCCAGGTACCAATAAGATGTAAAAAGATTTAAAACCATTTTATTGGTGTCCAGGATTGAAGAAGGATATTGCAAAATATGTGGAAAAATGTTTAACGTGTTTGCAAGTGAAGATTGAGCATCAACGACCATTTGAGAATTTACAGTCTCTAGAAATTCCTGTGTGGAAGTGGGATCATATCACAATGGATTTCATCATAAAATTGCCGTGAATTCCAAAGGGGTATGATGCCATATGGGTTATTATGGATCGTCTAACTAAATCTATGCATTTTATACCAACTAAGGAGAATTGTTCTTTAGACAGGCTTGGAAAGATTTACATTGAAGAAATTGTGGCTCGTCATGGTGTTCTGTTGTCAATCATCTCAGATATGGACAACATATTTACCTCTAAGTTTTGGGGGAGCTTCCAAAGAGCTGTGGGATCTCAGATCAGATTAAGTACGACATATCACCCTTAATCAGATGGGTAGAGTAAAAGAACGATTCAAACCCTTGAAGATATGTTGAAAGCCTGTATTATTGACTTCGAGGAATCTTGGGAAAATCATCTTTCTCTAATCGAATTTGCTTATAACAATCACTACTAGAAAACCAGGTATCAGCGACGACTATCAGCGAGGGAATTTTTCCCTCGCAGATCAGCGAGGGATCAGTGAGGGAAATTCCAAAAAACACATTCCCTCTCTGATCCCTTGCTGATCTGCGAGGGAAAAATTCCCTCGCTGATCCCTCGCTGATCAGCGAGGGATCAGCGAGGGATATTCCAAAAAACTCATTCCCTCGCTAATCCCTCGCTGATCTGCAAGGGAAATTTTCCCTCGCTGATCCCTCGCTAATTTGCGAGGGAACTTTCTTCTACACAT
>NC_037529.1:16384449-16387078 GCF_001531365.2 Cynara cardunculus var. scolymus
ATGGAAGTGAACTTTGGGGTTTCTACACTCCGATCAGCTCTCCGTCTTCCCAGGGGTCCCTTCAACAGCGAACCCTCCACCACTAAGATCATTTCCTTCCTCGACGCCATTGGCTACCAGTGGCCAATGAAGAAGGACTCCAACGCTCCTCTCAAATCCCTCACGAAGATTGAGAAAAACAAGATGTCAGCTGTCTGGCAATACCTGTTTTCTCATTTCATCCAGTGCATGGGTGAAAAAACTGGCGGTCAGGACCAGACTTCCAGGATTGCCTTGATCATAGGCGTTTCTGCGCTTCAGCGTCGCAATATAAATTATGCTGCGGTCATTTTCGATGACCTGGTGCTGAAGCTGAACAAGCGCCGACGAGAAAAGGTGGTGCCTTACACCAGGTTTCTTTCGATGGTATTGACTAAAATCTTTAAAAGTCTTTACCCCAAAGAAGGAAACCTTCCAGCGTTTAGGCTTGGATCCAGGATTTTGGATCAAAAGCTGAGGGACAGTGATGTGGCACTCTCTTCCATTGTGTCCATCACTATCTCTTCCTCTCCGGTGGTCAGGACAAGGGAAACCCCCCCCCCCGAGTCTAGCCAAGCCAACAAAACCTCTTCAAAACGACCCTCTCAACCAACTCTTGGTTATCCTCAGAGAGCCAAGAAAGACAAAAAGGGGACAGCCACGTCACTAGCTGGGGCCTCTCAAAAGGCTTCAGTTATTGAAACTAGCCTTACCCCCGAGGCGTCTTCTGTTATCCCTCCCAGCTCTTCAGTGATTTATCCCATCACTGTCATATCAGTGGTACTTTCACCAATCACTTCAGTGACCCAAATAACTGAAAGTGTAGATATCAGCGCCACCACCGCTGAACACCCACGTCTTTTCTCAACCATTTTCTCTTCTCCTCCTTCCTTGGTCTTTACACATGTCGATGATGTATCAACAACTGTCCTTCCTAATACTGAGACATGCACCACTGGACCTGAGGTTGCTCCTTTCAATGCTCCTCAGTATACGGATGTCCATCATCTCGAGGAAATCTTTGCTCCTACCAGTGACACTCCTTTCGATGTCACTGAAGGCCCCTCAGGTATTCTAGCTTCCTACCCCCTTCATTTCTTCTAACCTTGAGCGTTTAGCTCACACTTCTTCTTTTGCAGGTCCATCTTTGATGCATCAGCCTGATGCTCAAGAAGTGGAAGAGGGAGAAAGAAAGAAAGATGATGGAGGAGATGAAGAGATCGATGATGACAATGATATGGCATCTGACGTCAAACTTCTCCTTCCAGTCGTTGATACCGTCCTCTCCAGGGTCAACAAAGTTAACCAAGAGATGCCCCGCCAAGGCGATCTTGATGCGAACTTCCTTGCCCTCCAGGCAGATATTCAAGAAGTTCAGAGTCAGCTCCAGACTCTCCAAGAAGCTGTTCATGCCAACAACAACGCCATTGCTGTTCTTCACAGCAGGGCTGACGATGCTCAGGCGATAGCTGATCAGCAGACTGGTCTTCTTCAACAAATCCTGGATGATGTCCGTCAACCAGCTCCAGTGATTGTACCTTCCTTCTCTGCCGATGATCACGCCCAGCTCCATGAGACACGTGAGGCAACGACAACTCTAGCCAATGCTTTGCAAAGGCTGGAGGAATCCAAGGTTCTCCAGCATCAGCGTTTGGACGAACTCTCTGGCCAATTCTCTCGAGTCTTAGCCAGAGAGAGGGAGATGAGGTCCAACGCTGGTGAATCATCTGATGCTGCTCGTACAGCTTCTCAAGCTGTTGTCCTAGTATCAGCTTCAGTTGCAGTTGAAGCTGAGGCTCTTGAAGCTGAAGCAGTTGTTGCTCCTGTAATCACGTCCACTGAAGCTGCTCTAGCTGAGGTTGATGAAGCCATCTCTAGGGATGATGTCCATACCATCATTGTTGTTGGTGATGATGATGATGTTGATGAGGATGAAGAAGATGATGATGAAGACGATGATGAACGTGTCATTCCAAACACCGGAGATGATCTAGATGGTGACGACGACGATGATGATGAAGATGACTTTACCATCAAGTTCCAGAAGCCATCAATCGTCACCAAAGGTGTTGCTCTCGGGGACTCTACATCCCAGGGGGAGCAAAGGCAAGGTGAATCGACTCCATCAGGGAACCAGGACCCCAAATTAAAAGGCAAGGCGGTCGCTGAAGAAGGTAACTTGAAGGTACTTTTCAAAAGCCCTCAACAAACCTTGTTTGAAGACTCTACCTCTCAGGTAGTGATCACTTTAGAATATCAACTTCACATCCCATCAATAACCTGCGGTCGACTGGAGTGGGTATCTGATCAACCCAGCTCTTTTGCTCCAACAGACCAGTAGATGTCTCAGCTAAAGGAGTCATTCGACCAGACTAGAGTAAAAATTCCACTTCATACCTCTAGTGGTGGTGAGTTTGACTTCCTATCTGATGCTGAAAGACTTGAGGCATTAAGGGCTGAAGAAGAGCTAGAGCTTCAAAAGAAGCAGACTGAAGACAGCTTAAAGCTGGTCAAGTCACTAGTTGCTAAAGTCCTTCCCAAGAAAAAGTCCAAGAAAACGGTGAATCCTGTCCAAGCCCAAGCTAGACTTCTTTCAATGGCAGAAGCTGAA
>NC_037529.1:16388103-16394865 GCF_001531365.2 Cynara cardunculus var. scolymus
AACTTAAGAAAACTTCTCAAGCTGAGACTGACCAAACTGAAAAAGATCCCAAAATAGTAAAAAGGGACATGTACTTTATATGTAACTTTTTCCTTACTATTATTTGATAAGATAACTTTCTTTATGTTATCTTGTTCTCATCAAATAGGGGGAGATTGTTGATCATCTCTCTCAATGATGATAATCCCTTTTCTCTTTCACGCTGTATTTGTGTTTATGTATTTTCAGTTCCAGCGATCTTCACTGAGTATGTTTAGTGATCGCTGAAGAACTTGCTTTATAAATCTTTCAGAGACAGGAATACTTCAAGAAGACAACACTCATACCAAAAAACCTTCAGCAAACGTCGAAGACTAAAACTGAAGATTAGAGACCGACGAGTACGTGATCTGAAGCGGTATTCAATAATTACAAGCCTGTCTATATATGTGTGAAGACTGCTCTAGCTTCAGCGAATGATGATGAAACCTTCAGGTCATTCCAGCATTCAACGATCAAAGGAAGCTTGCTTAGCACGATTGTTGTCGTCTTGTCCTTATGCACACAAAGGACAAACCCCATACTCTTACAAAAGTTAGTACGGTATGGAGCCGATTAGTCTACTCCTTGTCCACCAACTTTAGGTAAGGATGTCTGCTCAAAAATAGTGCTTTTGTACTATTCACTGTAGCAAAGGACAAGCCTTCCTTTTAAGGTTTGRCACRCACTCTAAACCTACCATATTGCATTAAATGATCATTTAATGCACTGGGTATAAATAAAAGTGTTTCTTCTCCATGCAGAGAGCGCGCATCTCTCTCTAACCTTATTCTTACTTCAAACATCTTGTAGCTTAAGTAAAGGATCTTTCTTTTAGCAATCTTTTTTTTTGTATTTGCTAAAGCTTTGTGTGTAACCAAAGATTGTTTAGATAGGTTTTTATTATCTTATCTTTCTGCAAACAATCTTGTAAACTATGTATTGATCTTCTCTATCAATATATATTTTGAATTTGAAAATACTGTGTTTGTATTCATCCCCCCTTCTACAAACTGTTTCTCTTCTTGTAGACCCTTACGGGACCAACACATATCAACTCCAGTATTATTGTAAGTTGAGTTTTAAAACTGTATGTAGAATTATCCATACTATTACTCCATCCTTTCACTCCTGCTTCAAAATTGTTGTGGATTCAAAATTTATGAAGGGGAATTTGATAAACAAGTCACAAAATTTATGGAGAGAATTTGAATTCGGGGAATAATCTATCAGTCCCTTTCTGATTGCCCTGATATATTTAACGACTTGATGTAAAAAAGTTAGAAGATGAGTGGAGTGGATATGTTTTAGTTTCTACAGAGGAACATACCTATAGCTCCTTAAAGTAAAAGTTGGCTCAATTGCAAATTTTATTCCTTAAGCATGTTCAATTAGGCAACACTAAACAAAAAAGAAACAACAATCAAACCCTTACAGGAGCTTCCTAAATATCAAAGATAAGAAAATCATAGCAAATAATCAAGAAAACACCATTCATCAAGAAGAAAAATCAAAATACAAGACTGATATATGCAAAAACACATAGCTCCATAACCCAGTTTCAAGTTTTTATTGAGATTCACTGGTTTTTTGCAAGAATGCAGGCAAAGAAACGGAAATCGTACGCACGCAAAGAAACGAGAGGGAGAAATGGAGAAATCATACCAATTGCAGAGGAGAGGATGCGATGGGAGGCGATGGAGGCCGGTCGAAGAATACAGAGATTGAGCCGATGTAGAAGAAGACGATGGAAAAAGGCGATATGGAAGACTAAGTACGTGATGAAGGAGGTTGCACAAATGGTGGGATAATTAGGTTTTCTATTGGAAGAAATTACAAGGGTGATATAGTTATTTTGTATTTAGTCCCATGTTGTTCCACCTTTTTTGGTAGAACAAAAAATATCAAGTTTTCTCACATGAAATTTAAAAATAGTTCCATCTTGTCCTATTTATTTTTTGTCCTTGCATGCCAAACATGGGACTATTTTTTTTTGTCCCATCCCGTCCCATGTAGGCTGCATACCAAATGCACCCTAAAGTCATTCTTCCATCGACCTTTCATCTTCATTTTTAGGTCTCATTTCATTATGTGATGATAAATGACAATGCAAACCGTAAAATAAAAAGAATGTAAGAAACACCATCATGAATTGATATCATGACCCTAATGCATGTTTGGCGGTGATAGATTTGAACAAGAGAAATCTAAACTTTGCAAAGTATCTACTATGCTGATCGCATTTTAAATAGTTTCACTAGATTGAAAAATTCAGTAGAAACCATGCAAAGTGCCTTTTTAATTGTGTAGGTGATATGAGGATTGAGGTTCTATTATGCTTATCGCCTTCATATTGTCTCCTAACTAAAATTTATGGCCATTGGGTTTTTAGGAGTTATGAAGCTAATATCCAAAATGTTCCTGTTAAACCAAGCGAACGGCATGCCGTTCATGTTAAACTTTTGCCACCTGATATTCACGCATCTATGGTAATTTGCAAGTATCAGATTTTAGGGCTCTTGGTTTTCCAAAGCAAATTCGTTATGTAGGCCAATATCTTTCGTGTTGCTTTCAATAATCAAGTCTCTTATATTTTAGTGTTAAGATCTGAGCAGTGTGCCTTACATGACACAACTTTAGTAGTTAGTTATAATGCTCATCTTTTTTTGAAATGGCGGAAGAAATCCAAACTCCGTGGTCATAATTGTTGTATACGCCTGAAATTGAACCTTGGCAGATGCCCCATGAACTCAACCATTACGCCACAACCCTTTCAGTTTCCACACTCTTATCTTGATGTAGACTTTTGGTATTATTACTCTACATGATTTTGACTCAATGAAATGACCATGAAAATGATTTCAAATGGTAGTTTTGGTAACACACACATGATTTCTTCTTGTATGCACCCATGATGTGGTAAAGGGAGGATATTAGGGRAAGCAGTGAGTGGAGATTCCCCTACCACTATGTGGGCTTTTTCTTAGTCTTCTCGGAAGGAAGGTCAACTCAATTTTTTCGGTAAACTACTAGGGTCTCCCCATGGTTTAGTAAAAGGGAGCAGTTTGGTAGCTCGCAAGGCTCATAACCTTGAGGTCATGGACGGCTAACAAAAGGAAGAAGGAAAGCATAATGATACCCCCTAAGTTATTTCCATCTATCTTGAAAACATAATTCAGATCCACAAAGCAACTATGTGTGTTCTCACTATTTTTTTTCTAGTCTTGCAATTTCAACATATACCCAAATACTTTTTGGGTCAAAAAATTGGTGGCATAAGTAAGGTGTTTCTATGTAATCTACCACAATTCTATGTTCTCTTTCCCATTTTTTGCATCTATTTAGGTCTATTAAAGTTTATTGTAGCGTCATTTGTTTGTGTTGCTATAAGAAAAAACTTGTAATGAGTCTTTTTTGATGGACAAAAGTTAGAACAAAGGCTGAGTCTAGTTTCTTGAGCTTATTACAGGAGTTTATGTCAGTCTAGAGTTGGCTAAGTGGTTGATACATAAAAACCTTGAGTCTGTATGGTTGACATTTTTTTCATAAATACGTTATTCATATCATATCGGAACCATTTGATACAGTCTCTCTACTCTCATAGGTTGAAATAGGTGTTGGGTCACCTATTGATTTGGTGATGACCCACTGATCTGTTCCTCTACATTAACAACACTTAGTAGTTATTGGTTCTTTGTATATTGGTGTCTTGGTACATACTTAAGTCATTGGCAAAATCGAAGACTAGCCGTTGTGAAGATAAAAGGTCACCGATGCGGTGTTGTGGATCAACTGTCTAATATATACACCAAGACTCTAAAGTAGCTAAAATGAATATTGAAAATATTTTGATGCTACAAGCCGATTGAAGGAAGATCTTCATAGACCGAAGATTGAAAATCTTCATGGACTCAAGATTGAAGATCTTCATAGACCGAAGATTGAAAATCTTCATGGACTCAAGATTGAAGATCTTCATAGACCGAAGATTGAAAATCTTCATGGACTCAAGATTGAAGATCATAGACCGAAGATTTGTGAGTAGCTGCTTGAAGCTACATATCCATCCAAAGGAGATATTCCTACAGACTGACCATATCTCTGCAACGTTTGTTTTTGCATGAACAGTGTTGTATGCACGCTGTGTACGATGAAAATGAGATATCAACATTGGTCAAGTCAACCCCTGCCTTCTTATCCTCAAGTGACAAGTGTCCCCATGCATTAAATGCTGAAGGTAGTATAAAAAGGCAGTGTGCATCTCCCATGCACATAACTGGCTTTTGCAAGATTACTTAGTGAATTCTCAAAGCAATCGGCTATTCTTTTCTACTCCCTTGCTCTCCTGTGTGCGAAGAAATTCTTAGTGTTCTTCATTTCCTTTCAAGAACTCTCTATGTTGTTCTTGAAAGTTCTTCTCCTTGTAAGATTGTTTAGGTTAGGTTCTTCTTTCCTATCTTTCGCAACAATCTTTTGTATTTATGTGTGTATTAATTCTTGATATAAATCAATAAGAATTAAAAAGTTGAAAAAAGTGTGTGTAATTGTATTCAACCCCCCTTCTACAATTACTTTCTGTTTATTGTCATTCCCTTCGGGACTAACAAGTGGTATCAGAGCAGTTAGCTTAATCTCATAAGCTAGATCTGCAATGGCCTCTTCTTCTTCTTCTTCTTCTTCTTCTTCCAACTCTACTGCTTCTTCTTACCAAGACAATGGCTGCCAAGTCTCCCAAGTTTAACAAGAACAATTTCTCTATGTGGAAAAGTCACATGACACTCTACCTTGAGAGTGTTGATAGTCAATATCTCTCAATCCTCAAGGATGGACCCATTGTTCCTAAAGTATGGCTTCGTCATGGAAAGAGCAAAGACGATGGTAACTCTTCAAATGATTCTGATGATGATGAAGAGAAATATGATTCTACTGGAAGGTTCACCATCAAAGATCCTTCTCAGTACAATGAAGACGATAAAAGAAAAGTTTTCTTAGATACCAAGGTAAGGGCTATCATTGCCCTCTCTTTTCCTGATGATGTCTTCCATTCCCTGGTAAACCTCTCTACTGCCAAGGACATGTGGAACACTCTATGTGTTCTGTATGAAGGAACCATCGAAATAAAGAAAAGCAAGAAGATTGGCCTTGTTAGGCAATGAGCTCTTTGTGCACGGGAAAGGTGAATCTCTCACTAAGTACTACAACAGGTTTAACAGCCTTCTCAATGATCTGAAGTTTCATGGCAGAGTCTATGAAAACGAAGAAGTCCTATGAAAGTTCATGGACTGTTTACCTGACTTCTGGGAAAACATCTGCACTTGTATCAAGACAAGTAAAGATCTTGAAAATATACCTCTGACTGCTCTTTATGGAACCCTCCATAATTATGAGCAAACCATGCTTCTCAAAAAGGCATTATTGAAGGATCCCATAAATTCTTCTCATGTTTCCCTTCTCTCCAATGATACGAGGAAGCCAGTCAGTGAACCCCGTATCACTTATCTATCTGACACTGAAGAAGATGCTGTCAGAAAAGAAAAACTTGCTGAAAGTCATGCTGATGATGCTAATGACGAGGGTGATGAACTCTCAGTTAATGACTTGGCTGACAACATGGCCATGATGGCTACCAACTTCAAAAGGTATGCCAAAAAGGGCTCTTCTACCTTCTCTCCCATATCTAAGGTCACCGACCGAAGAACCTTAGATCAATCTAAGTCAGCTCCTCTTGAACTGTCCAATGAGGAGTGCTTCAACTGTGGCAAGAAAGGTCACTTTCCTGCTGAGTGCAAAAGCAAAAGGATCTCTAAGCGTCATCCTTCTCATCCCTCTAGCCGATCCTCTCACGATAAGTACAAGACAAAGTACAAGAGAGAACATGCAAAGAACCTGAGCCTTTAGAGAAAAGGTAAGGGTCTCATCGTTGAGACTCATGACTGGATTGATGAGCCAACCTCTTCCTCTAGTGATGAGGACATGGCACATCTGTGTCTTATGGCCAACATCCAGGAGATAGAAGACTCTGTCAAGGACTCATCCTCTGCTGCTGCTGCTGCTGAAGATCTGGTCAAACCAAAGAAGGTAAACAACTTCTCTTCTCTCTTTGAATCTGAAAAGGTTCAAGCTTATGATTCTTTATCTGTTGATTTTTACAATGCTAGATCTGCTAAGAAGAAAGTTGACCTTGAAATCAAAAGTCTAACTAATCAGTTACATAAATGCATGAATCAACTGAAAGACTTTGATAAGTTGAAAAATGACCTGAAAGAACAAAAGTTAATAAACAATGTTCTTAACAAAGAAAAATCTAAGGTCTTTGAGAAGCTAGAGAAAGAAAAATCCATTCTTCAAAAATGGGCTAGATCATCCATACATGATCAACTTCCTATTGATGTAAAGACTGGTCTAGGTTATGATGTTATGGATCTGTGTGCTCCTGATGACTCTTTGTGCATTTCTTCTCACAATCTTTCTTCCTCCTCTCCATCTCACTTATCTGATTCTGTTGGATCTCTTTCTCCTAGATCCAATGAAAATGGAAAATCTCTTAAGTTCGGAATTTTTATCTGTTGATCCTCTCTCTCAGTGATTTGATGATAATCCCTTTTTCCTTTCGATGTATTTCTGTATCTRTAATTWYAGTTCYAGCGATCAATACACTGAGCATGTTCAGTGATCGCTGAAGAACTTGTTTTGAAATTCATTCAGAGACAACGATACTTCAAGAAAACAACACTCACACCAAAG
>NC_037529.1:16394965-16405126 GCF_001531365.2 Cynara cardunculus var. scolymus
CGACCTATTTTTGGGCTGAAGCTGTCAATACAGCTTGCTTTACTCAAAATAGGTCTATTATTGTGAAAAGACACAATAAGACTGTTTATGAAGTATTTCATGGCAGAAAACCAAACATCAACTTCCTTCATGTGTTTGGTAGTGCGTGCTATATTCTGAATGACAGAGATCAGTTAAGAAAGTTTTATCCTAAATCTGATGAAGGAATCTTTGTTGGTTACTCTCTCTTCTCTAAAGCCTACCGGGTGTACAACTTGCGTCGTCAGTGCATTGATGAATCTGTCAATGTCAGATTTGATGAATCTAGATCAGTGCCTGCAACATCATCATTCCAAAGTGATGATCTTGAGCTAAACAAGTGGCTGGAATCTCACTCCTCTGAGAATTCAACTCCAGTCGGTGGACCTCCACACTCTAATGGAGATGATGTTCCACCTGTTGAGGAAGATGAGAATGAAGATTTTTCATTCAACATGAATATACCATCAGTCTGTCCTGAACAAGAACCAGCCGATCCGGTACCTCTTTCCTGTGTGGAACCCTCAACTGGTGTGGATGTTCCTATTTCTTCTACTAGGGACATCGGTGACCTAACCTCAGTAGTCATTTATTCCAATCCTCTGACAAATGTTGACGGTGCCTCTACCTCTCTTCCTCTTCCTCTTCCTCTTCCTCCTGCCACTAAGCGGACAAGAGATCACCCAATAGAGCAAATCATTGGTGATCAGCAAGCAGGTGTCCAAACACGTCGTGGTGCTGGTAATATATGTTTGTATGTCAATTTTCTATCTCTCATCGAGCCTAAAAGGATTGAAGAAGCCCTTGATGATCCTAGCTGGATCAGTGCCATGCAAGAAGAACTGATGCAGTTCGAGCATAACAAAGTTTGGAGACTGGTCCCCCGACCAACCAACAAAACRATTATTGGCACAAAGTGGATCTTYAGAAATAAAATGRATGAGAACGGAAYGGTGACTCGGAACAARKCCCGACTCGTTGCCCAAGGATACAGGCAAGAGGAAGGCATTGATTATGATGAGACATTTGCTCCGGTAGCAAGGTTGGAAGCTATCCGAATCTTTCATGCCTATGTTGCATTCAAGAACTTCAAAGTTTTCCAGATGGATGTCAAAAGTGCCTTCTTGAATGGGAAACTTACTGAAGAAGTCTATGTGAAGCAACCTCCAGGCTTTGAGAATCCTAAACATCCAGGGTATGTCTATAAATTAGACAAAGCTTTGTATGGTCTCAAACAGGCTCCTCGTGCATGGTATGACACTCTCTCTACTTTTCTTTTGGAGAAAGGCTTCTTCCGTGGTAAAATTGACAATACCCTCTTTCTCAGTAAACGTAAAGGTAATGTCATTCTTGTACAAATTTATGTGGATGATATCATATTCGGTGCCACAAAAGAATCTATGTGTAGAAAGTTTTCAAAACTCATGCAAAGTAAATATGAAATGAGTATGATGGGTGAACTCACATTTTTCTTGGGTTTGCAAGTCAAGCAGTCCGACAAAGGAATCTTTATAAATCAAAGCAAATATGTTAAAGATCTTTTAAAGAAAATTGATTTTAATGAGTGTTCTTCCATGAAAACTCCAATGGCACCCCCCTTGAAATTGAATGTAGATCCTGATGGCAAATCGGTAAATGTAACCAGTTATAGGGGAATGATCGGCTCTTTACTTTATCTTACTGCTAGCCGACCAGATATTATGTTCTCCACATGTCTTTGTGCAAGATACCAAGCGAATCCAAAGGAATCTCACTTGGCAGCCGTTAAGCGCATTTTSAGGTACCTGAAGGGTACTCCCAATCTGGGTCTTTGGTATCCCAAAGACTCAGCTTTTGATCTAACAAGTTTTTGAGATTCTGATTATGTAGGTTGTAAAGTTGACAGAAAGAGTACAACTGGTAGTTGTCAGTTGTTGGGTGGAAAGTTAGTCAGTTGGACTAGCAAGAAGCAACACTCTGTGTCCACCTCAACAGCTGAAGCTGAGTATGTTGCTGCAGGTAGCTGTTGTGCACAAATCTTATGGATGAAAAATCAGTTAGCTGATTACGATCAGTTGTTCACAGAAATTCCAATTTTCTGTGACAATTCAAGTGTCATCGCTATTGCCAACAATCCAGTTCTTCACTCTGGTACGAAGCATATTGATATTCGGTATCACTTTATCAGAGATCATGTGATGAAAGGTGATGTTGAACTTCATTTTATCCCTACAGACTATCAACTTGCTGACTTGGTTACCAAGCCTCTTGATGAATCTCGGTTTAATTTTTTTATCAGTGAGTTGGGAATGTTAAATGTTGACAAATAATTTTTTTTAGTCTTCACTAATTCAATTGGGTTGTGTGTCTTCTCTAAAAATGTTGTGTCATTTTCTCAAAAATAATCTGGTATCTGTGTGAATATGCTTTTTTTTTTAAATATTGATTTTTTTAAAAAGATGGGTTTTACACTCGTGTACTTTTTAAAATCAATTTCTATCTTTCTCCCCTAAAAAGTCTCTGTGTAAATTTAAAAAAAAATTGTATTTTTTTAAATTTATTTCATGTCAGTTTCTTTTTAAAATTTATTTTATGTTAAAAAAAAGAAAAAAAATTATTTTATTTTTATGTATTTTATATTAGGTTTTTGTTAATAGGTCTGTGGGCCTCTTCATTTTGGCCCGTCTTATCCTCTCTAACTTACCTAAGCCCACCAAACCTAAAACCTAACCCCCCCCCAACACCATTCGGCTCCCTCTCACCCTCTCAAGCCGATTCATTCGGCCTCCCCTCCCCCTTATATCTTTCCCTCTCTCGACCTCCTCCATCTTCGGCCTCCCATCCCCTCTTCCTTCATCTCTCTTTTATTTTTTCCATAAGTCCGATCCTAATTCTTCCTAAACCTTCGGCTGTCAAACCAATCCCCACCCCTTCCCTCATTCTGCTTCCCTCTCTCACAAGCCGATCTTCACAAACCAAATCTCACAAGCCGATCCTTCCTTCTTTTGGCCTAAACCACCATAAGGCGATCCTATATCCATCTCTTACTAAGCCGACACCACCAAGTCGATCCCATTTACTTCCTACACATAAGCTGATCACACCACAAACCTACTCCCCATTCACTTCTCTCTCACCGATCGCTCTACCCCCCAACCAACCTCCCTTCACACTACACCCTCACACCGATCGAACCTAATCCGCCCCCTCCCCTTTTACACACCGATTCCTCCCACAAACCAAACCATAGGTCAAACCCCTCCTCCTCGGCTTTGTCTCTCTTCGAATCCATCACAAGCCGATTCTCTACACAAACCGTTTCAATCGGCCTCCTTCCTTTCGTCTCTCTCTCTAAACCCTAAGCCCATTCGGCCTACCTCACAACAAACCGAATGCCCAAACCTTCATAAGCCGACCTCCCCCACTCCAACCGATCTTAATCCATACACCGATCTTTACACCCATCCCATTTTTGGTCCCATTCGGTTTCTTCCTTCAAGCCGACACCCCCCCTCACAACAAGCCGAACCTTTTTGGTCCCCCATTCACCAACATAATTTTTTTTCAAACCTTTCCCTTACCTTCAGCACATCCCATCTACTTTTTACTCCCCCAAGAACCATCTCCCACACCCCTATCTTCACCTTTTTACTTTCCCTAGATTTCACCTTTTTACCCAATATATATTTCCCTTCTTTCTTCTTATTTTTTTAAAACCCTCAACCTCTCATCTTCTCTAAAATCTCAAACTCTCATCTTCTCTAAAACCTCAAACTCTCATCTCCTTAAGAACTTACTGTTTGTTTTCAAGATTCATCATCCATGGCTTCTAAAGTTGGAACTCCCTCCAAAGCTCCAAAGGTTAAGAAATTTGTTTCCTTCACTGTTGATGATATATTACATTTTCTCCATGCAATTGTGTGGCATTGTTGGATCACAATGAAAAGTATCTGGATTTCTTCATCATCATCGAATTTCTTCGTAAGTGCCCTCTTTTCAAAGCTTTTACTTATTCTCCAAAGATGAGTAAATCTCTACTACGTGCTTTTTGGGCTATTTGTGTATATGATGCGTCAACCAAAGCTAATAATGTATCATTTACTGCTGATAATTTAAGAAGAGTGTTGGATCTTCCTACTTATCCTTCTTATGATGAACTCGTCTCTATTGATCATCTTCATATTGTTGCTTCCACTATGGGCTATGTGCAAGACCCTGCTTTGATAAAACAAAGCACTCTTTATAGGAAGAATATGGGTGGTGTTTGGAACTTTTTCTTCTCACATCTTATTCAATGTTTGAGTTCCAAAACTGGACGAATGGATCAGTCACCCACTAGCGTTACCCAGCTAGCTCATGCACTTATTTTTCAAAGGAAAATTGACTTTGTTGGTTATTTGTTTGGGGAGTTGGTAAAGAAGATGGGTAGTGCCAAATGCTCTACTGTGTCTTTCATTATATTTTTATCTATGCTGATTGCTGACAAACTTGAGTCACATATGTCGGCCGATACTGATAATTTATATGACCTCAAAGTGTCTCAAGTTGGCATTCAGACTTTGAAGAAGGCATCATTATCTACAGATCTTCCTCTTCCATCAGGTATGGTTTCTTTTGCCACCTCTTCTCACCGTGTCTGGGGAGAGTGCTATGTGACCACAGTAGCTGGGGATCTTCCTCATGTTGCTCCGGTCACCCAACACTCCTCCATATCAGTGGCCCCTTTCCCTTCTACTTCTTCAGCTACTGCCTCAAAAGAGGCCGCCTCCTCTGTCTGGAGACAGCTAGCAGATATTTTTATTCCCCCAATCTCCGCATATGCTTCTGAGGCTATGACTTCGAAAGCGCCTTCGGAGTCTCACCCCGCCTCTCACCCCTCTCACTCAAAGTGGAGTCACTCTAGATTATCCACTCTTGGCTCTTCCTCTACGAAGACCAAGAAGCCAAAAAGGGCTAAAAACACATCTCCAACCAAGGACTCTCAACAGTCCAAGGTTGTTGAAGTTGGTCCTACTGAGCCCAGGAGATCTGGTATACACCCGCCTAGCTCTTCAGTGCCCTCTCAAAAGGACATTGTTGTACATACGGGGATCCCAAATGACTCCACCTTGGCATCTCTACATGACCTTGGTGATGACTCGGATACCTCCCCTTCCCGAGGTCTCTCTTCTCCTCCACATATTCACGGCCTATCACCCGAGATCGATAATCTTGATGATATTGCACGGATGGATGATTTATCAGCACCGTCTGATATTGACATCCCTTTTCTCCATTTTCTTCTTATGGATGTAGGTGGTGAGCCTTACCAGCCTACTACCTCTACTACAGTGGTAATCGGCGACTCACCTCACGCAGGCGTCGATGATACAGACATCGAGCCTTTCGCCGGTGTTGGTGATACAGACACTGAGCCTCTCGCTAGTGTTGCTGGTACAGATATTGAGCCTCACGCTGATATTGTTGATACAGATGTTGAGCCTCACGCCAACATCAGTGATACTTCCATCGGTGACTCTCAGGGCGTCGATGGTATTGAGACTGTTGGTGTTTCTTCTCCATGTGGGTCAGCAAGCCCAATCAAAGCTTGTTCCCCTACTCCAGCTGCTGTTTCTCCCTTAAGGACCCCTTCTGCACCGGGCTTTCAGTTCTCAGCTCCCTCCCCTCCTGAGGTGATATATGCCCTACCCACTGAGGTGGTGGACATGTTCAGAGGTTTCACATCTCAATGTCAGCTGCTCATCTCTCAACAGGCCTCCCTTAGCACTAATTTATCTGGGAGATTGGACTGATTTGCCTCCAGCATTACATCTGAACTACGTCAGCACAGTGTCGCCTTGACAGATCATGGCATTGCTTTTACTGCTATTAAAGCTACGGTTGATTCTCTTGATGCTCGTATGACTGCTCTCTCTAATTCTCAATCCAGCATCTATGAAGCTGTAGCTGATCTTCGTGCTCGATCGAAAAGTCAAGTTGCCACAAATTAGGCAATTCTTCAATCTCTGACTGATCTTCACTCCAAGATGGATGCACAGACACAGATATCCAAGTTGTTCTTGGATAGAGATAAAGAGTTATCTATTGACTTGGATCCCAGTCAGTTCACGGAAGAGGACAGGGGTATGTTAGCCAACGTCAGTCGACGTGTTGAGTCCGATTATGCTCTTCTTGGTGGTCTTTATCGCGGTATATCACGTCTGCTATGTGCCACCGGTGCTCCCCTTACTCCCACTTCTCATGTTACTGCTTCTGTGCCTTCCTCAAATGCCAATGTGGAGGGTCCTCCTGTTCCTGCTAGTGAACCTTCCCCTGTTCCCACTGAGGGAGAGAAGACAGTTGACTCTACTATCAGTGAAAACGGGGATGAAGACTCAGCTTCTGCCTCTTCCACCTCTTCATCCTCAGCTGAGTCAGACTGTGATGCTCCTATTAAGGGGGAGGTATTTGATCATGAAGATAGAGCCACAGTACCTATTGAGGGGGAGCAACCGTGCTCTATGCCTTCATTATCTGTTGATGTTGGTACTATACCTTCTCAAGATGATATTCCCACTGCTTCTGGGGATTTAGTCCCAAATCACAGAGAAGGAAAGGCACCTATGACCTCAGATGAAGAAGTTGCAGCTAAAATAGCTAAAATTGCTAGATATCAATCTGAAGTCTTCTCAGCTGATAGACTTGTGCTTAAAGCTTCATGTCCTCAAGAAACTGATCTTCATCTCCTAGGTATTTCTGTTACGGATGCGTCCAACTCAATTACTCTTCAAAAGCAATTTGAGGAAGCCAACAGATCTCACTCCTTGGTCCCATTATCTGAGTCTGAAGAAACCAAAGAGAAAAGAATTAAATGGTTTAATGAATCAATTCTCCGACGCTTCCTTACTACTGAAATTGTCAGTGCCAGAATCAAAGGTCCTCAAAAATTGACCTATGATTCCAATCTGATCTATGTGATTATTGGTCGAGAAAACGGAGTAGTAAGGACAGAAAAGCTATCTTGGATCAATCCCTACGGTCTTACTGAGTGGATGGAGATCATCAAGTTTCTAAATAAAAGCAGAAACATGTACAAGGAATTTGTCTTGAGTCATCTGTATCCCCTTCTGAAAAAGTTACAAATCATTAAGATGCATTACAAGCTGCCTTCCCCTCCACAACTTTCCTTTCTAAAGCAAATGTTAAGCAAAGCCGGCTTTTCTAAATCTGCTTCTGCCTCGAAGACCATCAAGAATCAAGACTCGCTTATTCAAAAATTATCAAAGGAAGGTAAGGCTCCTGATGTCTCACATCTTGATCTTACCCTTCCTTCAGATGTTTGTCATCCGGAAAGAACTATCTTGTCCGCTCTTGAGCATGGAATATTATTCTGGGACGCGAGTAGTTGCCTTCGATTTTTCCGAGCTTTTGAGATACCTATAGCTAATTCTCAGCTATTGTGCGTGATATTAAGTATAATCAAAATTGGTGAAGCCGGAAGAGTCTTTTATTCGTTGATCTCGGATGAACTGAAGAGAAGAGATGTTCTTGCAGTGGCTGATACAGATGTTATGGAAGTAGATGATGAATGCTAGCTTTTATATGTGACTTCTTCTTCTTAAACTACTTTCTTCACTATAAGTATTTAATTCATCGTCTAGTATAAATGCAATAAAAAAAGAAGAACCCAAAAAGAATATGTACATGGGTCACATAATTTATAAGTTCTTCTTCTCAAAGAATTTTAGAGTTTGTGTATCTTGTATTTATTTCTTTCTAAGTGTTTGTGTCATCATCAAATAGGGGGAGATTGTTGGGTCACCTATTGATTTGGTGATGACCCATTGATCTGTTCCTCTACATTAGCAACACTTAGTAGTTATTCGTTCTTTGTATATTGGTGTCTTGGTACAGACTTAAGTGTTGATCCTCTCTCTCAGTGATTTGATGATAATCCCTTTTATCTATCGATGTAATTTTGTTTCTGTATTTTCAGTTCCAGCGATCATACACTGAGTATGTTCAGTGATCGCTGAGAAACTTGTTTTTATAAATCTCAGAGACAAACAATACTTCAAGAAGACAACACTCACACCAAAGAACCTTTAGCGAATGTCGAAGACTGAAACTGAAGATTACAGACTGGCGAGTATGTGATCTGAAGCGGTATTCAGTGATTACGAGCCTATCTACAAATATGTGAAGACTGCTCTAGCTTCAGTGAATGATGATGAGACCTCCAGATTATTCCAGCATTCAGCAATCAAAGGAAGCTTGCTTAGCACGATTGTTGTTGTCTTGTCCTTTTGCACACAAAGGACAAACCCATACCCTTACTAAAGTTAGTACGGTACGGAGCCGATTAGTTGACTCTTTGTCCACCAACTTTAGGCAAGGATGTCTGCTAAAGAATAGTGCTTTTGTACTATTCACTGTAGCAAAGGACAAACCTTCTTCCTAAGGCTTGACACGCACTCTAAACCCTACCTTAAATGCACTGGTATAAATAGAAGTGTTTCTTCTTCATACAGAGGGCGCGCATCACTCTCTTACCATATTCTTACTTCAAGTTTCTTCTAGCTTAAGTAAAAGATATTTCTTTTAGCATTCTCTTTTCTTCTATTTGCTAAACCTCTGTGTGTGACCAAAGGTTGTTTAGATAGGTTTCCTATACCTTATCTTTTCGCAAACAATCTTGTAAAATCTGTATTGATCTTCTCTATCAATATGTATTTTAAATTTGAAAACTTTGTGTTTGTATTCATCCCCTCCCCCTTCTACAAACTGTTTCTTGTCCTTTTGGGACCAACAAGTGGTATCAGAGTAGTGTTTTCTCTCTTTACTTGTGTATTGTTATTTTGTTGTATTAATTTATCTCTTCTTTGATAACTTACTGCATTCAAATGGCTTTACAAATTACAAACACACACACAAAAGACAATGGCTCTCTTACCAAACCTCCCCGATTTGTCCGTGACAACTTTAGTCTCTGCAAGAACCGGATGTCCCTCTTTCTGGAAGGTGTGAATCCTGAAATTCCACACTATATAGAAAATGGACCAAATATTCCATTTGCTATTGTTCCGGCTGTTCCAGCAACAGCTACGACTGCCGCAATTCCTGAACGGCAGATTCTAAAGCTTCCACATCAGTGGAGCGATGAGGACAAGAAGAAAATAGCTATAGACATGCGTGCTCGGTCTATAATAGCTACGTCTCTTCCTGATGAGATTTATCACTCTATGATGAAACTCAAAACTTCTAAATTCGTATGGGATACTCTATGTGTCCAATATGAAGGAACCACTCAGGTTCAGGAGACTAGAAAGATCAATCTAGTAAGACAGTATGAAAGCTTTCTCTGTAGAAAGTTTGAAACGCTATCTGAAGTTCATCAGAGATTTAATTACCTTCTTATTGATCTTAGGGCTGTCGACATGGAATATTCTAATTCTGAAAATTTGACTAAGTTTCTAGAATGTCTTCGTGAGTCTCGGGACACCTTTTCCATGTGTCTCAAGATGTCAAATGACATGTCCACTCTTTCTCTTTCGTCTTTATACGGGATTCAGCTTAACCATGAGCAATCTCATCAACTGAAAAGGAATCTTGTAAAAGAATCCAGGGAAATGAAAAGCTCTCCTTTAGCTTTGATCTCTGAATCTTCTTCAGTTGATACTTCTACTCCTTTTGTTTCTTCTCTWYCTCCCGTGGTCATCACGGAGATGGACTTTTCTGAGGACATTCCAGAATCTGATTTAACAGATTTTGATAAGTCTTTGGCACTCCTAACTAAGTCATTAGGAGGTTCGCCAATAAGAGTAAATTTCGCAGATCTCCTCAGCTATCCCTAAAGGAAAGGCCAAAGTCTGAAATAATAGACAAGACTTCAGCTGTCTACTATAATTGTCACCGGCCAGGACACTTTGCAGGTGAATGCAGATCGAAGAAGACTGTGACGCCATCCTCTAAAGCTCCTTCCTCCAGGATCGTAGATGAAAAATATTCTAAACTGAAGGAGAAGTACAAGAAGATGAAGAAAAACCAGCAAAAGTCTAAAGGTCTTGTTGCTGAAGAGAATGACTGGGCTGAATCATCTGATGAATCATCTTCTAATGAAGAAGATAAAGCCTACGTCTGCATGATGGCCATTAATGCTGATGAAGGATCTTCTGAAGCATCCAC
>NC_037529.1:16405226-16414185 GCF_001531365.2 Cynara cardunculus var. scolymus
ATACAATGACTTGGGAATAGAAGCATTTGGGAATGCCTCCCTCAATGTATCAAGCATCATGGTGAAACCTTGATCATTGCATTTCCCTATACACTTGCTATGAAATAATCTAACGATAAATGAAAGTACGGAGAACTTTTCACATCCGGGATATAGTTCTTTCTCTGCATCTTCTAATAGTTTATAAAACTTTTTTKCTTCTGGATTYGGCTCATCTGGTTCTTCCTCTTCTGCGTCTATTTCATCTTCAAGTATGTTTTCATCTAAGATACCAAAAGCATCATGCACCAATCCTTGCATGTCATCGAGTGTATCCAATATAGGACCAAAGGGTTGGGAAATAGAAGGTGTAATTCTATAACCTTTTAAAAATCCATCACATATGAGATGCATTCTAGCCTCCTCCTGAGTAACCCATGCTCATTACCGCATTTAATGCATGGACATAACATCTACTTGAACACTCGTTAGAAAACATAAGACCAAGAAATTTTTCCAATGATCTTTGATACTCAATAGTCATTCTTGGTAACAACATCCAAGTATTATCCATATTGGCCCCTAAATAAATAATAAAAGGAACCAATTAAGCTAGTTATTGATGGAGCATACAACCCAAAYAGATTTCCATTATACCATTAATGTTTTGCTTAATATTTTCATATCATGTGGATTAAATCAATCATCTTTATCCGATTATGATCAAATCATTAAGAATTATCATATCAAATCATATTTACTCAAAACAACAATAATATAAACCCAATGATGGACCTGGACCAGTAATTTCTAGTGTCTCTTTAGTGTATTTCCAATAATTCGGTCAGGTGTTACTGTTGGATGCCTAAACCAACAACTTTCAGCTTAAAACTTCAACTGTCAATACAATAGCTATATTTTTTATATCTTGGAACACCAAGAAATGACATTAGCACAGCTGYAGCAAATGCCTAGTGGTAATAGCTATATTTTTTATATTTTCTGCATTATGTTGATCTAGAGTCACGATATCTTTGTCTGATAGAGGTTTCAAAGTCTTGGTGATGCATTTTATAGAGGAGTCGATTGCTGTGTTTTAGTGTACAATGTAAATGTAATGYGATCATTTGACACACTTGACAACTGGCATGAGGAATTTCTCAAAACAGGTAAAAGATATCCATTTCGGTCCTTGCTTACCAGTTGCTTTAGTGATGACCTTTAAATCTTAACCTTTAAGAAGTTGAAGTTTGTTTGAATAACTTTGAGCAGAGTCAATTTTGTGAGAAATCGGACTGCATTAAACACTAACCTAATAAATTTTATGGYAATCACTCAGAACCTTAGATAACTTTAGGCAGGAAATTATGTGTCTTTCTAAACTACTTGGCATATCGAATCACTCATATTCTTAATTATAAATTAAAGKCTCCACTTGGAAAATATTATAACATTTCTGTAAAGCCTCACCCTGTTTTTTCTATGGCCTGTGACAAAAAATCCACCTTTTATGAACAGTCCTCTACAAGGCTACARACTGTAGAAATGAACTAATAATTCAAGTAGCACTTGGTAATCTAATGCATATGTTCAAATAGTAACTATTGAATTACATAGTAATCAATAATCAATGCAAAAAATATATTACATCTAAGATACCATTACAAACGAATACAAAATTCAGTTAGTTTGATCGATGAAACTTTGAAATGATTACCAAAAAGTTGCAGAAAACAAGAACAAGTGAGGAAGCACTGAATAATTTACATAGATAACCATGAGTATTTCACATGTGAATATACATTACATGTGACTATGAGTAAGATATATTACATGGATAATCAAGAGTAAATTCCCATGTGACTATACATTATTAGACAAAAGATTTCACAGAAAGCTCTCATAGGCTACCAAAWGCCCCCTSYCCCCAAAAAAYACTTATTGTCTCTCCCAAAGGAGTATGAAATATATCTGAACTAATGGATGGACTATACATCACTGACTGCCAGTCCTTTGGACTTCAAATTTACATCCAACATAGTAGAGAAGAGATTTTTACTTAAGAAGAGATACCATCTAGCTTTGCTTAACATTGTTAGTATGTGTCGGTCACTAGAGTAGTCTGAATCTTTATAATTTATATATGCACTTCTACTTAGATAAGTGGTGACTGAAGATTATGTACAATTGAAYGAACATGAGAAGACTTTACAAACAAACAGAAATATTTAATGAATAATTTCCTACATTGATTCAGAAGTGTATGTAGAAGCTGATTTACAGCCCAGTAAATATGGAACCAAGATTCGAGCTGTATTTTTGGTACAAGTGTTACTACTTTAGAATATGGAGTTAAATTCCTAATTTACTATATATATATCCTGCTTCACATGTAATTCTAACAAATATTGCATCACTTGTTTGCAATATGACATTCAAAAGTATAGTAAATAACCCTAACCTYACAAGCCACAAGATGCGAGAGCGAGAGCGAGAGACGCGATCGATAGTCGAGACCCGAGAGAGGCAGAGAGCGAGAGCCGATTGAAACTTTAATTTGCGATTTCGATTCGTGAATCAGTTTCCGTTCGTGAGTTCGTCTGTGAGCGAGGCGAGAGGCGACTGCGAAGGCGAGAGGCGAAGGCGAAGGCGAAGGTGAAGGCGAGAGGCGAAGGCGAATTGAGTGAGGCCGGTTGAGATTTAGTGGCCTGGTAACAATTTTTTTTAGGCCCAAGTCAAAATACAACATATAAGATAGGCCGGTTGAGATTTAGTGGACTGGTAACAATTTTTTTAGGCCCAAGTCAAAATACAACATATAAGATAGGCCGGTTGAGATTTAGTGGACTGGTAACAATTTTTTTAGGCCCAAGTCAAAACACAACATATAAGATAGGTTTAATAAAATGGGCTTATTAAGTGTTATTTTTTGGACCTAGATTTGATGTTAATATGTTATTTATATCATTTTAAACTCTAATAGGACACTTTTAAGTGTCCTATTAATTTCCAAAATAGGACACTAAATTAGCTTTCCTATTAGCTATTAAACACTAATACTTAAAAATGTCCTATTAATTTTCAAAATAATGACACTTTAAAATGTCCTATTAATTTCTAAAATAATGACACTTTAAAATGTCCTATTAATTTCTAAAATAATGACACTTTAAAATGTCCTATTAGTCTTTAAAATAATACGACACTTAGAAGTGTCCTATTAGACCATAAAATAATATGACATTCAAAAGTGTCGTATTAGATTACATGATAGGACGTCAAGATATGTTAATAAGACATCAAAATTAAGAGTCATATAAGATTAAATCATATAGGACTCATAAACTAATGTGTCCTATTAGCCTTTTTATAGGACGGTTTCCAAAAAATGTCCCAAAAAAGTGTCATATAAAGCCCTTTTTGTTGTACTGCTTGTTTGAGGTAAAAATATGTCTCTTAATGGTTTTAAAACTCTCAGAATGGTTTTGTATCTTAGGCCTCCCTTAACCATTCTGCGCCCTAACTTTACTCTTAACTATTACCAAACAATTATATTTCATTTTGCTTCATATCATAAGAGCATCTAACCATTCCGACTACTAATCATTCTGTACCAAACCATTCAGCAACCACCGAATGGCCCCTTACATTGATCATCTAATGGAGGTTACAGAATGTTCATCCACTGAAGGATCAACACATGTACAGAGCAGTTATTCATCACCTAAAGAATCAGGATGACACCAAATATCTAATGACATAGTTCAATGGAAATATACAAGTACTAGAGCGCTGGCACTAGTATGATAAGTCTGAAGTTGGAGTCACCACTGACACTAAAGAATTACTCACAAATGACATATTGTCATTATCAAATATTGAAGACTCAGTGTCCTTGAAGCTGAGACATCTTTTACATTAAAGTTGAACAAAGTAATGTTGTCACTAGAGAAGAATGAATCTTTATGAAGCTAGACATAAAGTTGAAAAAACTAATCAAATTTGTCATTGAAAAGGTCTTGACAATAAATGATCTTCAATGACAACTAAGTATGACAAATATCTCCGGAAGTGAAGACTCATTCAACATATTCGGAGTATGAAACCAATAAAATTAATGACAACCAAGTTTATGTACAATCTATCATCTAATGAGAAATGTACACAAACTATCAACTAAAGTAACCACTAAGAAACAAAGCTATGATATGATCATCCATCGTAAGATCACCAAACATTGAATATATATATATATATATATTGAGATGATAGTGAACCACTAACAACTGACACTGATGAATAGTTTCAATCCAAAGCCAATGTTACGTTCACTATCCAGCAACCGATGAAGTCTTTTCATACTTACGAATGCAAATGGACTATCAAACTATATATAGATGCACATGAAGTTACCGATATGGAAAATCAACCTGATAGTACTCTAAAGCAAGTGCACTCTTAAAGCAACATTTAACGTAGCATGGTTTGCATTACATGTATTATGGCACACTCTTAATGTATTACGGGTGCTTGTATCACATCAACATAAGCTTATTGTAAAGACTTCACAAAAGGGTAGTAGAAGATCAAAAAGGATGATCTTCCGGTCATTATAACAGCTTGATATCTGTCATGGAAGCCATAAAATGTGTTCAACAAAGCTGTCAAGGTTTTCTAGTTTATGTGGCCGACTCAAAGAAAGAAAAGGGTAAATAAGAGTCTATTCATGTTGTCTGTGAATATCCTAAAATATTTCCAGAGGATCTGACTAGTTTACCACCTGATCGATCCATGGAGTTCATAATTTATTTGACACCTGGGGCAACATTAGTGGCTAAAACTCCATATTGTCTGGCACCTTTAGAATTAAAAGAGTTAATGACCCAATTGAAAGAATTGCTTGATAAGGGCTTCATCAGACCGAGTACTTCTCATTGGGGGTGCTCCAGTGTTGTTTGTTAAAAAGAAAGATAGGACAATGAGGATTTGTATTGATTATCGGGAACTAAATAAGCTGATGATAAATAATAAGTATCCTTTACCAAGAAATGATGATTTGTTTGATCAATTAGTTTGAACACATTATTTCTCCAAGATCGATTTACGGTCAGGGTATCACAAGTTGAAAGTCATAGACGAAGACATTGCCAAAACAACGTTTCAAACCAGATACGAACATCATGAGTTTTTGGTCATGTCGTTTAATCTGACAAATGGTCCAGCGGCATTAATGGATTTAATGAACCGGATATGTAATGAATATCTTGATAAATTTGTTATTGTATTTATCGACGATATTGTATTTACGAAGTGTACTGTCTATGTATTCAGTTTCAGCGATCATCACTGAGTCTTTTTAATGATCGTTGAACATGTATTGTAATTTGTTCAAAGACCAGTATCCTTCAAGAAGAAAAAAACTCACACCACATATCCTTCAGCGGTATCGAAGATAGAAGCTGAAGATAGAGACCAGCAAGTTCATGATCTGAAGCGGTTTTTAGTGATAACAAGCTCGTCTACACAAGTGTGAGATCTATGCAAGATTCAGCGAATACTGATGAGACCTCCGGCGTCATTCCAATGTTCAGCGATCAAATGAATCTTGTTGAACAAGATTAGTTTTTGTCTTGTCCTTCTACACACAAATGACAAACCTATACCTTTCTAAAATAAAGTACAGTATGGAGTCACTCTATTGTCTCAAAGTGTGCTTACCTAATTTATGAAAGAATACTGTTCATATACGGTCAAAGACTGTATACCTGCAACAAAAGACAAGCTCTCCTCTAAGAGCTTGCCACATGCTTTGTACCTTCTAAATTTCATTTATTGCAATAGGTATAAATAGCTATGTAGTTCTCTGTTCTCAGTTACATCTTTTGAATCTCATAATCCAAACATCCTTGCCTTGAAGATCTTACCCAAGAAGATACTCCTCTCTCTATACTCTCTATCTACGAGAAATAACCCACTGTAACAAATGAAGTGCACATTACTTCTTAATCTATTTATTGTAGCAAGTCTTTTCTTCTTGCTATCTATAATTTTGTGTGTATCTTTGATTGTTTAGATAGATTATGTATCTTATCTCTTTCGCAAACAACCTGCAAAAATTTGTATTGATCTTCTTTATCAATATATATTTTTAAAAATGAAAGTTGTTGTGTTCGTATTCATCTCCCCCTTCTATAAACTGTTACCTAAAAATTCTTGTACATCCGGTTGGACCCAACACCAACTTTCCTTATTTGGAAACTGGAGGTAGAATTGTATGGTTCTTTATGTGAATTGTTGATATAAATTTATTTTGAATGCTATAATTAGCATAAACGTGGGTTTTTGGTTATGTTATATCATGTGTTGTATGCGGGAATAATTTGGAAGAGCCAAAACCAAAAATAGTGGTATTTGCTTCTAGAGAAAAAATAGATAATGAATATGAAATAATAATTCGTTTTTGAAATAAGGGTGACATATCAAGAAGAGGTGTATTTTGGTTATAAGGATGACATATCAAGAAGAGGTGTATACTGGATAACAGTGACATATCAAGGAGAGGTGTATACCAGGATAAGGGTGGTATAATCAATGAGTTATGAACTCTAGCTTTTTGATCAAAATATTCAATGCTATCGCATCCTTATGATGCGAGGACTCAGAGTTATCGCATCTGTGTGATGCGATAACTTAGAGTTATCGCATCTTATTGATGCGATAAAAAGTAGTTATCGCACCTATATGATGCGAGGAATGAGTTTATCGCACCCTCTGATGCGACAAGATTAGGTTTATCGTATCAATGTGATGCGATGAGTTGTGTTCCTCGGAAATGGGATTATTTCATCATGTCATGCAAGAAGTTATATGATGAGACAAGTTTAACTCATAATGTGTAATTTATCAAGTTATTGGGTAATTGAATGCGATAAATGAGGTTCGTTATATCAAAATGATGTATATTTGTTATTTTTATAAATATGATTTCATAAATGTGAGTTGGTGATTATTCACCCTGTAATAGCATCAATGGGATTTCTCACTAGACCTCAAGGTCTAACATTCATTTTGTGTTTTAAAAATGTGCATTACAGGTCGGGCACATCCACAGGCAAAGAGGAAGGGAAAATTGTGGAATGATATTTATATGCTTGCATGGGTTATTAGGCTAGCAAATTATTCTTTTATATATGAATATTTGTTATGTATTCATGTTTGGTATAGTGATTTTGTGGAAAAAGTTGTTAACTATTTTGTAATATAGCTTTTGTAAGAGATTGGGACGGAATGTGTAAATTATATTTCTTGTTATATGGAAATATATGTTTATACGCAAATGTGATTTTGGGGTGTTACATCTATAGATTTTGAGAAAGATATGAATTCAAACCCCCCCCCCCCCCCTTTTCTACAAATAAGTTATAAGTCAAGATGTTGACTTAATTGTTTGGTCTCCCCTCTTGACTTTAATTCAATCGAGTTTGACATGGATTTCTGATTTTACAACTATGCCACATGGAAAACGTGAACTAGTTGACCTCTTCTATAATGTCACCACCGATGATTTCTCTATGTCTTTCCGTTTCTTCTTGAAAATTACAAGCTCGCTTGGATGGATGAAAGATTTCTTTTCACCTTGAGGGTCGACTAAGTTTCTGGTGATATTTGTTATAACTTAGAATAATAAAATTGCAGAAAATTTTGAACTATATATACATATATGTAATTCATGTATATATATAAGTATATGTGTATAGAATCGAAATTAGATAAAGAATCGAATCACTGACTCAATTATTGCAACAAACTTGATAAAGATTAATGTGTGAATTGAGGCCTGCGATTTGCAGCGTCCTTACACAAAAATTCATTCCTCGTACGGTAAGATTTGGACGTTTGACTAGAGGATTCAACAATCCCTCAAGTTGCAAAACCCGAACCTAAAAACCGAAATATGTTTCCAAGATGAATTTAGATAGAGAACAAGGAACCTAGGAATTATATATTTTCCTCTCTGAAAAATCGAGATCGACATGAGTTTTAAATAGGATTGCCTTTTAAAGTAACCGACAACAAACTGTCGAGCAGTGACTTGCACGACTAGGCCCGCAATGTAAAGTCGCTTGAGAAACCATAGAGTTTGCAGTGAGTTACATGCGGCTTAGGCCGCGTGGGAAATTGCACAAGCTTCTATTTCTGAAACCCTACTTGTTGGTCCCAAAAAGATCTACAAGAATACTAAACAGTTTGTAGAAGGGGGGGGATGAATATAAACACAAAGTTTTCAAATTTAAAATATATATTGATAGAGAAGATCAATACAAATTTTACAAGATTGTTTGCGGAAAGATAAGGTAAAAGAAACCTATCTAAACAATCTTAAGTTACACACAAAGGTTAGCAATTAYAAGAAAAGAGATTGCTAAAAGAAAATATCTTTTACTTTAAGCTGAAAGAAGCTTGAAGTAAGAATGAGGGAAGAGAGTGATGCGCGCACTCTGCATGAAGAAGAAACACTTCTATTTAAACCCAGTGCATTAAATGTCCATTTAATGCAGTATGGTAGGGTTTAGAGTGCGTGTCAAGCCTTAACAGGAAGGCTTGTCCTTTGTTACAGTGAATAGTACAAAAGCACTATTATTGAACAGACATCCTTACCTAAAGTTGGTGGACAAAGAGTCGACTAATCGACTCCGTACCGTACTATCTTTGGTAAGGGTATGGGTTTGTCCTTTTGTGTGTGCAAGGACAAAATAACAACAATCATGCTAAGCAAGCTTCCTTTGATCGCTGAATGCTGGAATGACCTGAAGGTCTCATCATCATTCGCTGAAGCTAGAGCAGTCTTCACATATAGTTAGACATGCTTGTAATCACTGAATGCCGCTTCAGATCACGTACGCGCCAGTCTCTAATCTTCAGTTTCAGTCTTTGACGTTTGCTGAAGGATCTTTGGTGTGAGTGTTGTTTTCTTGAAGTA
>NC_037529.1:16414285-16416634 GCF_001531365.2 Cynara cardunculus var. scolymus
GACGTTTGCTGAAGGATCTTTGGTGTGAGTGTTGTTTTCTTGAAGTAGTGTTGTCTCTGAATGAATTACAAAGCGAGTTCTTCAGCGATCACTGAACATACTCAGTGTATTGATCGCTGGAACTGAAAATACAGAAACTAAAATACATCGAAAGGAAAAAGGGATTATCATCAAATCACTGAGAGAGATGATCAACACTACTCTAGTGAGTTAGGAGAGCCGTCCCATGGCTTAAGCCACATGGGAGGTCGCGCATCTCTCTGTTTCTCCTCATCATGTCAAGAGACCTAAGGTCCAAGGCCCTCTTGACTTCTAATATGTCCTAAGCCCAACTAGATGGTTACGTTGATTTGATAGGAGAATCAGGTTAGACTTTATAAGGTACCCCAAGGTTTAGGATTTGGTCTATGTGGAACAAACCAAATACCCAACAATATTATCATGAACCATGTTTCCTTTTTTCCTTTAAAAGGCCAAACCCTTGAGGAATTGACCTTCAGGGAGGGATAGGATGGGGTTCAACCATAGGTATCTTCTAGCTTCTCAGAAGTTTGTGTAGGGAAATGAAATATTCAATATTCAGAAAATAGATCATACACCTTTTTTGGCTCAGATATCACATGTTGAGCGAAATGAATACAATCAGAAGAAAAGAAATAACATGAAACTTCTTGAGACACCCATTTTCCAGGTTGTCACTCAAAGCATGAACAAGGTAATAAATCGTAATGTAATCTAATCTTAAGATCAAAACGTTACATTACAGCTGAAACAACTTAATATTAAAACATGTTTTCCCTATTAAAGTACATGTATAAGGATTCGATACTTAAACTTTCTCTTTACCCTTTGAGATTCTTGGATTGTTTCATCTTCAGATACATGCATGAAAATTATGATAATAGTCGGCCAAATGTTTCGTGAGCTAATGAGTTATTGTAACATGTATATCATAATCATTAAACATAATCTACAATGCCAATAAGCATTATCAAAAGTTGTTGTGTAACATCATTTTCATGATGAAGATCTTCCATTGAGTTGTATGCGTCATGTGGATCCATTTGAAGGTGATAACTCACCCATAATGTTTCTATTTGCATAAATAAGTTGCTTACATACACTAAAACATTCAAATTGCAATCCCACACCCGTCATCTTTAAACTTGGTGTCTCAAGCATATCTACAAGTGGACCAACAAAACTAGTCATGCGTATCTTAAATATGTTCATGCTTACATATTTCATAACCTAATACAACACACAGACACACATGTACATATGTATGGACTTACGGTCATGTAAGAATAAAAGTGAAAGTGAGAATGGTAAGAATACTTGTGAGCCTTTAGATGAGTTGACTTTTCTATCTAACTTCATATTATATTCAAGTACATTCATCTGCCTTCAACTACCTTAATCTACCTTTGTCTTCACTTGTAGTCACTTTCATTAACTTTTACATATATTTAATCAATTTCACATGTATGAATATGTTAAAGCTTTGATCATGATGATAAAATTAGGTCGTTGAAGATAAATGAAGATACACATGAATGTATATCTCACTTCTCACCATAACTCTTATCCTTACTACCAAAGGGCCTTTGGCCTAGTAGTATCGTAGCCCTTGGCCTTCTAGGAGGTCAGAGGTTCAAACTCCACCATTGGTGAGGAGGGTGTGTGAGTTTATTTGTTTTATTTGCCGTATATAAATATTATATACTTCAAAAAAAAAAAAAAAAAACTCTTATCCTCACTAAAACTCAACCTTATATGTAACATAAATTGTATATGCATCAATACAAACACTACTAGACGGAAGACTTTACCTACAAACATTTTCTAGGGAAATCCGTCGCTAAAGGGTGATTAGTCACAAAACCGTCACAAAAGTTGTTAGGTAAATTGTTGGTGGAAAACTCAAATTTGTGACAGATTACCCCCAAGGATTTCCTAGGTAATCCATTGGTATTTTCTTGAAAAACATCGGATTCTACCAAACCATTGATATATCTAATTGATCCGTGGTAATCACTGACGAAAATTTTCTTAGATAATTTTTATAAATAAGAGTCATTTATTTTACAGTGAAAACACCATATTTTTGCATGTATCCCATTTTCATAAATTCATTAAACAGACATGTGTTGCCTTCTTGTCATCATAGCCATGCTAGTCATCAGGATTATCATACACTATCCAATAAGTAAATAGTTAAATTATCAAACTTAGTGTATTCATAGGATTATCATATCGTATCCAATGAGTAATTAGTTAAGTTATCAAACTTAGTGTATTCATATTTAATAGTTATTCTTATCATCGGACGAATTCTCATTATATATA
>NC_037529.1:16416659-16421440 GCF_001531365.2 Cynara cardunculus var. scolymus
ATATATAAAAAGCCCACATGTAGTGAAATTATTAATTTATATATATGTATGCTATGCTATGTATGTATGTTATTATAGTATGTATAGGAATGATGATGCATGTATATATTAATGGGAGGTGCATAGGATTCGAGGTGAAGCATGTTATTTACATAATTGGAGTAGTCCTTGATAACATGATGATGAGGACTTTAATACGAATTATAAAATATTATTTTGAATATAAATGATTAAGGATCCGTTATGATTTTATAGTATTATATATGTTGCATGTGTAACAGATTCATTATCAATCCAACATGATTACCCTAATTTTTATATTATAAGAGTCAATGGTTAGTTAATAATTTTCACATGTTACAAATTTTTCAAATCCATCTCAATTCATTTGTTTTTTAAGGTTATATTTAACAAGCTAGTTGTTGGTT
Source organism: Cynara cardunculus var. scolymus (assembly GCF_001531365.2). Classification (NCBI taxonomy): domain Eukaryota; kingdom Viridiplantae; phylum Streptophyta; class Magnoliopsida; order Asterales; family Asteraceae; genus Cynara; species Cynara cardunculus. Next base: position 16,417,088 of record NC_037529.1, read on the forward strand.
GATAAACTAAGTATTAGTATTTGATAAAACAATGACTTGTACTAGAAACTAACTATAATATTACGTATTTCCCACGTCTCATGGCATGACCCTTATATGTCACCATGACTAAAAGTTTGCGCGACACGCAATCTAATTCTGCCCTATGTATTTGTTCACGGTTTTATTGAACAATGTTGAAAATCATATTTGTTGCGTTATTCTTTAGAATATAGTTATGAATAACGAATGTTACCATTATCACATGATGATCTTGTTGTACATGTACGTTGCTAGGGTCACATGAACCACCATTTAATGGTGTTATCATACTACAAGATGAGGTCTTGAAGATATTATAATTCTACAATCGAAGTAAGAGAATGAATATTATAAACATCACCTGAATGATAATAGAACCTGAATTTGATTATTAAATATTATATATATATATATATATATATATATATAAAATCAAATGAGAGTGATTAATGGGTGCAACCAAGTTGGCAATGTTGATTAATATGGAAGCATCATAATTAATGCATCATGAAAAATCTTAGTGTAGGAAATCCACGCCAAGTCAATTATGTTCCCCATGCTAATGTTTCACTTCAAATTCTTCATTTTATTTTTATTTTCATTTTTATTTAAAAAAATTAAAAGCTGTGCAATTATCTAAGACATTGTTTGACGAAAATAAGCTAACTTTTCTCAATTTAGCATTGTGAATAGTATAGCTGTTGAAGCAACAAAAATGCTAAAATCTCACTTTTCTCTATTTTAGCATAGCTGTTGGAGATGTTCTTACCTTCTCTCTTTATTTTTCTCTGTTTTAGCATACAAGATAGCATACTATTGGAGCAAATATAATTGTTAAAATATCACTTTTGTCTATTATAGCATAGCTCCTGGAAATGTTCTAAGTGCCATAGCGGAAAAAAAAAGTGATGATATGATATAGACGAATTCGATAGAAATTGACTAAAATAACTATTTTAACCAACAAAATTTATTTTATAGTCATTTTTCATCAAAAAATTTAAAATATCATCAATTCTGTAAGTGGTAAACCTGTAACTTGCAGAATGTACGTTTTCCTATTAAAAATAATTAAAAAAATTAAAAAAAAACTTTCATCTCGTAATTGGCTTGTTTGACTCTGAAAGTGGCTCATCGGCTCTGCAAGTGGCTCGTCTGGCTCCTCACTTGTGAAATTGATGATATTTTGAAAACTTTGATGAAAAATGGCTAGAAAATGAATTTTGTCAAATGAAATTACTATTTTGGTCGGCTTTCCCCGATTTAGTCATAGGCTATGGAATGTTCATGTCTCCATTCTATCGCCCCGACGTAACAAAAAATTAGGGGTCTTAAAGGTGTATTAGCTTTAATGCATGCTCCAATAAATTAGTAAAAAAGTTGTAGCCTACTACCGTTGTCATATTGAACATAAAATTAGATGGTACAAATCTTTTTCACTTATACTTTTGATCCATAAATATAAAAAGTAATTAAGATGGACATTAATATATGACATACATGATAGCATGCATTATGAAGAAAAATATTAATATTTAACTTCATATAATTATATATATATATATATATATAATATATTAATATTTAACTTTATATAGAGAGAGAGGACAAATCAAATATAAATCATGTAAATTTTATACACCTTACAAACCAATCTCGGCCCTTAATTTTGTGTATGATGAAATTTTTAGGCGATTATCAAATTAGTTGCAGATAAGGTTGAGAGCCAATTTTGGAATGATTCAATCCATATCGTTGACATTGATTTGATAATCTATCCGGACGATTGAGATTGGTTTGTAAGGTGTGCAATATTTAAACTGTTTGTATTTGCAGTGACCTATAAATATATATATATATATATAGGGGCTGGTTCAAATACTAACCCAATATTTTGTGCAAACTATGCTAACCCATCTTAATCGTTCATTTTCTCATCTAACGGTTATTATTAAATGAGATTAAATAAACAATAATTTAATTAATATATTAATTAATATGTGTATGAACAATTGTTCAAAGGATAAATTGGTCAAAAATTTGTATTAATTAATATGTGTATGAACAATCGTTCATCTTCGTGCCTATATCAAAGTATGAACATTCATGTGAACCCGAGATATATGAACATTAGCTACACCGTGTGAACCTTAGATATATGAACATTAGCTACACCGTGTGAACCTAATGAACACTATAATCGATATATGTTGGTCATATGATCATGTTCTTCAACCTTGATGCATGCTCGTAGTGATACACATGCACGACGATGAGACATGCACGTTAACAAAAACAGGGGTTGTGCAGATAAAACCGATACCTGCATTTTATATCTGTTCGTGCATGATGTTCGTTGTAGGTGGTTTCATATGTGAATTAGTTGTCAATAAGATGAACATATTTGAATCTTCATGTCATTATTAGATGAAGATCAATTTGAGATATTGTAGGATTTGTAACTCCCAATTAAAATATTTGGGAGTTACATAAGAATGACTAATGACCTAAATACCCTCATCATTAATATGTAAGTTACATTTTAACCAAACCCAAAGATGCAACATTATTGGTTGATGTGGGTTAGCAAAGTTTGCACAAAATATTGGGTTAGTATTTGAACCACCCTCTATATATATATATATATATATATATATATATATATATAGATATATATCATAAGGGGTAATGTGTAATGGATAATGAAAACCGTTTATCCATATGTTACCCACTAAAATGTCGGGTAAATGGATAATGGATAAACTTTTCTTTACCATACTCTTATCCAATGGGTTGAAGCGTAATGAGTAACGAATTTACCCTTACCCATTAGCAACCCTACTCTCAACCTTTCTCATTTTTAGAATGATTTATAGATTTACTTTGACCCAAAAACTACTAATGTCTATTTCTTTTATTGCACAGTATGTACTCCAGTCATCTCAAACGAAACAAATCAAGGGATAAAATAGCCAACAAAAAGTTGGGGACATTTTTGTTATTGACTATTTTAAAGGAGGAGAAATGCGGGATAATCGCCCCCCTGATTTTAGCATGACGAGTTTGTGTGAGATTTTGATCTCCCTTTTGCTATATTTTTCATAGGAGCATAACCAAAGACCCTTTGCATAGTTCATATGGAAGTCAGAAACGATTCTCATCAATTAGAAGAGCGTAAACAAGGTTTTGGGTGGATCAATAAACAATGGAAGGGGCAACAAGAAGATTAATAGTAAGGATCAACAAGTTTAAGGTATGATTTTGTGTTGATGATTTCGGTAGCCTAAATGTCATAGGAGTGTTCAGATGTGCAAGGAGGGGCATAAAAGACATTGATTTGATAGACGAAGTGAAGGCATGATTTTGACACATGTTGTGAGTTAAAATCATACTCGAAAGTAATTACAAATTTACAAGTGGTTTAAGATAGAATTGAGGTGCTTTGGGTTTACATACGTCAAGTAGTCTAATGGTTGAACGAGTGGCACAACCCTACAAGTAAGCCTTACTAGGACGTTTCAAATATAACTCATTATATTTGCATAACTAATACAACCCAATCGATTGAGATATTTATAAAAATAATGAGAGTTCATTTATTATGATTTGAATATTAATAGAAGATAACTAAAGTTCATTAATTATGATCAATACTTTATATTATGAACCAATCTAAACTTTTATGAAATCACATATTCATCAAATTAAATGGACAGTTGAGATTGAGTTGTATTGATTGTATAAATGTAAATGGTTGTATAATAACCCACCTATATATATATATATATATATATATATATATATATATATATATCGAGTTGGGTTCACGTGAGACCAAAGGTTTTTCGTGAGACCCGTAAGACCAATTTATGTTCATTGATCAACTTTATAAACTAATGATCTAATGGTCTAAAGTAGCACGGTGGCAATTTTGTGATTATTGAGAAGTCTCGTGGCGTTTATGAATGTTCAAATTGTCATATTGTAGATATAATCCAAGGGTTGAGAATTGGTTTTACGGGTCTCACGAAAAACCTTTGGTGTCACATGATCCCTAGTCTATATATATATATATATATATACACACACACACACACTATATTATAAAGCATTTGACATAAACTCGTAAAAACCATTTTTTATGCATGAAGTATTGTATATTAATGCATATTACTTGAAAATTTAATACTACAAGTAGATTGTGCATAAGTACAACTTATTAAAGCTCCATTTTTGAATTTGTATAACTAACTGCAGATAAACATAATCAAATACAAAATAAACATCTCATTTTAAATATAAAAATTTAAAATATAATTAAAATAATCATTG
>NC_037529.1:16421800-16444768 GCF_001531365.2 Cynara cardunculus var. scolymus
TATATATATATATATATATATATATAGAGAGAGAGAGAGAGAGAGAGAGAGAGAGAGTTGGGTTCACGTGAGACCCGCAAGACCAATTTATGTTTATTGATCAACTTTATAAGCTAATGATCTAAAGTTGCACGGTAGTAATTTTGTGATTATTGAGAAGTCTCGTGGCAATTTTGTTATTATGAATGTTCAGAATTTAGATCTAATCCAAGGGTTGAGAATTGGTCTTACCGGTCTCACGAAAAACTCTTGGTCTCACTTAATCTCAAGTCTCTCTCTCTCTCTCTCTCTATATATATATATATATATATATGTATATATGGTTGCGTTTTGATGAGAATGAGAGTTAAAGTGAGAAACATAAGAAAAGATACATACCCATGGATGTACATTATGATGAGATGCAACGAGATGCACCTATCAGTCCTCGAATCAAGCATGATTTCATGGGTTGGTTTGAAATTATAGGTGATTAAGGGTTCAAATCCCTTTTTTCGCTTCTTATCACCTTAACTTTTCTTCGCATACGATCTTTGTCTATGTAAAGAGAGAATAATGCCAGAATTATAAATATCGTAGGAACCCATTTATTACCTTGGATGAGATTGGCATGATCCACGCCAAGATAAGATGTAGTGGCATAACCGTAGTTAAATAAAACTTTGAGAACATTATGTAAAGCAGCACGCAACTTATAAGAACACTGACTAGAAAGGTACTCATACAATGCAACGAGATAAATCTTCATTTCAATGTTTAGTTTTTATTATTTGTCTCTATTGATATAATACGATTTTATGTGGTTTTGAGAAAACGGTTATGTTTTTATTTTTTAATGAAATATAAATTTGAATATAGCATAAAAATTTGAAAAAATAAATCGATATTAGTATCAAATTAACTAATTTAATAGTTTTCGTTTTTTTAGTATAACTTCTTTAATTCAATTTTTTATTATGATTTAATTTGGATTTAATAAAAAAATATTTACTTTTGGTTTAATAATATATTTTTTTATAAAGATAATAATTAAACATCCTGTTAGAACTCAATGATTATCTTAATTATATTTTAGGTTTTTTATATTGAAAATGAATGTTTATCTTATATCTGATTATGTTTATCTGCAGTTAGTTACACGAATTTAAAGATGTAGCTTTAATAAGTTGTACTTACGCAAAATTACTTGTAATCTTGAATTTTAAGTATATTCATCAATAAATGCTTTATAATATAGTATAGATAATAGCAATACAATATTAAATATGTTATTTTTTATGTAACTATTTTATCTATACTATATTATAAAACATTTGATAAAAACTCTTAAAAACCATTATTTATGCATAAAGTACTGATTATTAATGCATATTACTTAAAATTTAATATTACAAGTAAATTGTGCATGAGTACAACTTATTAAAACTCCATTTTTAAATCCGTATAACTAACTACAGATAAACTTAATCAAATATAGGATAAACATCTCATTTTAAATATAAAAAATCTAAAATATAATTAGGATAATCATTGAGTTTTAACAGAATCATTATCTTTATAAAAATTATATTGTTAAGTCAAAAATTAATGACTTCACTATTAGATCTAATTAAATTATAATAATAATTTGAATTAAAAAATTATACACAAAAGAGAACTTTTAAATAGTTAGTTTGACATTAAGATCGATGTACTTTTTCAATTTTGTATGATATCTTCAAATTTATTTTTATTCGAAAGTAAAAATATTGTCTTTCTCAAACCACATAAACTGTATTATATCAACAGAGATAAAAAAATAAAATGAAACATTAAAATAAAGATGTATCTCACTGCATTGCACAAATACCTTTCTATTATTTAAACAAATATGACAATTAAATTTGCAGGAAATCTCTGAATACAATTTAACAACCATTTTATTTTCATATATTATAATTGTTTCATTATTTGGTGTGTGAATTAGTGGAAGTTGGAGTCGTTGCATGTGAACAACTGACAAAAACATGGATTCACACATATTTTAAATCCTCGCCATCAAATTAATGTGATTGTTATTTTGATGGATGGGATTTATCGGTTACGGTTAGGGGTGTAAATGATACGAGTCGAGTTTGAGTATTAACATATTCGATTTGAATTCGATAGCCATTTTCTTAATCTTGAACTCGACTCGAATACCCACGAGTAGTTAAAAACTAAACTCGACTCAAACTCGATTGTAATTTTTTAAACTCAGGTTCGAACTCGTTTGAAGCCCGAACCAAGCTCGAACTCTTATTCGAATCAAGTTCGAACTCGAACTAAATCAAGCTCATCCGTCTAAATTTATGAAGTTTTAGGGTCTTCTTTTATGAATTATAAAAACTTAAAAGTGTTCTTTTAAATTTTAAAAACTAAAGTGATGCACCTCAAACTTCATCGTAAAAAAAACAAAGTTACAAGCTTTGTTCACATCCCTCTCTTTCTATAACACATCTTTATCATTCTCTTACAATCTATCTTCCAATGTAGGACAATTACATCAACATTTCTATAGTTTTCTCAGCCTTTTTTAATTATGGTTTTAATAAATAAAAATTATTGATTAGTTTTTATAGTTAAAAATGCATAATATTGCTCAAATATCTTAAAAATATAAGACATTTTTACTACATTATATTATACATACTATATTATAAAATTGATTATATTTTTAAAAATAATTATATATAAAAATATCGAGTATCTCACGAGCTTTTTGAGTCGATTATTGGGTAGCTCGACTCGTTAATATGTCGAGTCGAACTCGAGTTTGAGCCGAGCCTAATCGAGTCGAATGTTGACGGAGTCAATCTCGAGTAGCTCACGAGTTGTCTCGTATCGTTTACACCATTAGGTACGTTTGATTTGGTTACATTCAACTGGCCTCTTAATAGGGATGGACCTACACTGCTGCCACTGTATTATTCTTTCATCGAAGGGTAAAAACAATTAGTTTCGTGAAAGGTGCAACCGTATTAATTTGTTGTGTCATTGTATATATTTTGAAACTACAATGAAAATAAGTTTTCTTTGGTAGACAGTATTTTATCAAAACAAACCTCTTTTGTCGCATCAAGAAAATGAGATGACACCCACTTATTACATCAAACAACAAAATAACTCATTTAACGCATTACACATAAACTTGTCGCATCATATAGATAAAACCACAATTTCTCGCATCACAAGGATGTGATAACCCCATTTCCTCGCATCAAACAGATATAATAACCTATCTCATCGCATCCCAACACATGCAATAAATACCACTTGTTGCATCTATTGGATGCGATAACCCAACTTGTCGCATCCAACACCCTTCTTGCATCACAAAAATGCGAAAAAAATCATCCCATCACATCATGAAGATGTGATAATAGTTCTTCACATGATCAAAATCCCAATTTTAAGATACAATTGATTATGTCACCCTTATCCCATAATACACCTCTTTAGATTATGCCACATTTATCCCAAAAATACACATCTCCTGATTATGCCACATTTATCCCAAAATACAACTCTCCTGATTATGTCACCTTATTCCAACCATTTGATAATAACATATCAAAACACAAAAGTATGCTAAGAATAGCATATGACATCTTCAAAAAAAAACCACGTATGAAACCATACAGTTTATCCACCAAAAACATATCAAATAATGTTTTCAAAATAAAACTCACATTGAAACATGAAACCACTATTTCATTATTTCAACATGAAACCAATATTTCATTATTTCAACAATGAAACATGAATGAAATTGGATTTTATTTTGGTTTCATGAATAAAATTTAGTTTTATATATTTGGTTTCATGTATGGTTTTATGAATGCAATTGATTAGTAGTTTTGTATATTTCATCGGTGAATAATGGAGATTAATTAGGAGAAGATAATGTGTAAATTATTTTCTTGTTTAGAGGAATTTATTGGTGGATAATGAAGATTAATTAGGGGAGATAATGTGTAAATTGTTTTTTGTTTAGATGGATTTCATTACTTGCCATGAATAATGCTCAATTGTTTTTACCCATTTTTCCCTTCCGTAATCTGCTAAATAATGAACCTTATTAATTTTCTATTTCCATAAATAGACCATATAATACTGACCCTTAATCAATGAAACCAACGACTGAATGTGGTTTGTACAATTTTTGTACAAATGGTGAAGTTTGCAAATGATACCCCTCCTACATACATATAAACATACATATACATATATACATATATGTATACATATAGATACATATATATATATATACATACATATATACGCACACACATATAGCCATAGACTATTTTGAGAAGTAAAGAAGTGCTCTTAGCACTTCATACGGTCAATATCGAATTTGACTGGTCAATAATTGCAAATTTGACTAATCAAGAATTGCATATTTGACTGGTCAATATTTGCCCTTCATACAGTGGCAATTTCATAAAGGGCAGGAGGCAACGTAGGAACTAGAATCAGAAATGAGAAGTAAATATCCCCAATTGTTTGATTGATTGAATTTCGGGACAAAATTCTTTTGAGGGGAGAATAATGTGATAACCGGGTTTATCGGTTATAAAGTTTGAGGGTTGTTTTTGTTAAATGTTGGAAGATGAGGGGTATATTTTTAATAGTTATTTTAAAAATATATCACCACACCGGCTTTTATATATACTAGAAGAGCACTCGCGCAATGCAGCGAAACACATCTCGATTTTAATGTTCTATTTTATTATTTGTCTCTATCGATGTTATAATACGATTTTATGTTTTTAATAAAGCAATAATGATTTTATTTTTGAATAAAATATAAATTTGAAGATATCATAAAAATTTGAAAAAAAATATATCAATGTTAATATCAAATCAACTATTTAAAAGTTYTYWTTTTTKWKKWAATTTTTTWATTAAAATTTAATTTAAGTTTAATAACAAAATAATTTATTTTTGGTTTAACAATATAACATTTTATAAAGATAATAATTAAGTATTCTGTTACAACTCAATGATTATCCTAATTATAATTTAGATTTTTTATATTTAAAACGAGATGTTTATCCCATATTTGATTATGTTTATCCGCAGTTAGTTACACAAATTCAGATATAAAGCTTTAATAAGTTGTACTTACGCACAATCAACTTGTAATTTTGAGTTTTAAGTAATATACATTAATAAACAATATTTTACGCATAAAATATATATATATATATATATATATATATTTGAGTAAATTATGTGAGATTTTTCATTGTCTCTTGGGTTGTGAAAAAAGAGAAAAAGAAGAAGCAGTTTTCTGTGTGTTATGTGAACTGAAGTAAAACAGGAGAAGAAGGAAGAAACTGGATCCTATGATTCTTGACTAGATTAATTGTTGTTGTTAACATCTTCATCTCTGTGTTTCATCAATGTGAGTTTTTGAAAATATTATTTGATATGTTTTTGGTGAAGAAACCGTATGGTTTCATACATGGGTTTTTTGAAGATGGCATAGGCTATTCTTAGCATAATTTTGTGTTTTGATATGTTATTATCAAATGGTTGGAATAAGAGTGACATAATCAGGAGATGTGTATTTCGGGATAAAGGTGGCATAATCAAGAGAGGGGTATTCTTGGGATAAGGGTGACATAATCAATTGTATCTTAAAACTGGGACTTTGATCATGTGAAAAAATGTTATGGCATCTTCATGATGCGATGACCTTGGTTTATCGCATCTTCATGATGAGATGAGATGAGATGATTTTATCCCATCCTTATGATGCAAGAAGGGTGTTTATCGCATCCTTGAGATGCGAGAAGTTGGGTTATCGCATCCTATAGATGCAACAAGTGGAAATGGGGTTATCACATCCTTGTGATGCGATAAACTATGGTTTTATCTATATGATGCGATAAAAGATGTTTGTTTTGCTAAAACACTATTTATTTGTTATTTATACAAATATGGGTTGATAAAAGTGTTTTGGTGATTTTCACCCTGTAATAGCAATCTAAATGGGATTTCTCACTAGACTTCATGGTCTAACTCTTATTTGAGTTTTAAAACGTACATTATGAGTCGGGCACAATCGAAGGAAAAGGGAAAGGAAAAATTATAGAGGGATTCATGATTGCTACGTGGCTTTTGGAAGATGTGATGTTATGTGTACCTGAATACTTGTTATATATACAAGTCTTGTACTGAGTATTTATGGGGGAAAAAATTTGGTAGCTACTTTTGTAATGTAGTATTTTATATATTGGGACCAAATGTGTAAATTTGTATTTCATGATATATGAAATATGTGGTTATATACAAATGAGGAGGTTTTCCTCCCGTATATATGCATCTATGTATGTATATGTAACAAGAGTCCAAACTCCAATATACACTACAACAAAATCGGATTTATTGTATATTGTGTTTGTAAGAGGGTAATTCACTCACTAGACCTTTTGGTCTAACCCTCATTTGTTGTAATAAATTGTTTTGTAGGTCATCCAACATCCCATGATAAAGGCAATGGGAAGATGTAGAAGAACTTATGGATGAAAGTTATATTATGACAAAAAAAATTGTTAACTCAAATTGTTAAAGTTTTCATATGTAAATATACTTGGAATGTTTGAATATTTTGTTACATGATGTGAGTGGAAGTATGAGACTTATTGTTAGGACTGTTTAGTACATGATGGATGTTTCAGTTGGTATCAGAGCTTTAGTTTAAGAGATCTTGGTATTTTCCTGATACTTAGACTTAAACTAGAGGTGTAGAGTACATGATAATAGATTCCACTGGGGGTTCGGACCTAAGAATGTGTTATGTTTGAACCTATTATGATGATAAGTATGATAGAGTTCAATTACATAAGACTAATGTAATCTTGAGTTATTGATACCTGATCTTTGTGTGAACTTGTTATCATACTTTGGTATGTGATAATTGTATACGTGTTTATTGTGGCAGTAAGGAAGTTAAAGTAACGAATGTATTAAGAAAGAATGGCAGACAATCCTAATCGATCTAGAAGAACTTCTACAGACCATGAAAGAGGCAGGGGAAGAGGAATGGTGAATAGAGAAGAAAATCCAAAAAAAAGGCTACGACCATTGAAACAAGAAATCGAGGCCGGGGACGAGGAAGAGAATAAACACCCAACAAGAAGCCCATACAGAATAGGAAATATAGGTACAAGAAAGTTCTATGTCAGGTCATGGACGGGGCAGAACAAGTGGTAGAGGTTGTGCTCATGACCCCGGGTTTATTACCCAGGAGATGTTGGCAGTTGAACTGGAATAGTTTCAACACTAAATAATCCGGAAGGAGTAGGGAACCCAAATTTTCATGAAGAAGCTGGAGCCAGTACACAACGAATGCGTTTGCACCACCTACTTCATCTTCGGTACAAAAAAGAAAGAATATCAAGATGTTTGTTGCATGTAAACCCCCTAAATTTTCCAAAAAAAGGTGATCCTGTTAAAGCCATGTGTTGGCTTAATTAAATTGAATTAAGTTTACAGACTAGTAAAAGTGCAGAAGAAGATAAAGTGATGTTTGTCATATCCAGGTTACGGTCAAGTGCGTTATACTGGTGGGAAATTTTGTCGAGCTCTGATCCGAACATTTTGAAGACAATGATATGGGAAGAATTTGTAGTAAGTTTAAAATTCAATATTATCCTGAAGTTGTTGTTCGAAAGTTAGAGGATGATTTTCTTTGGTTAGAACAGGGTAATATGGCAGTCCGCCAATATAGAGAGGTTTTTATGGAACAATCTCGATTTGTTGAGGCTTATATTGCTACTGAAAGCAGTAAAGTAAGAAAGTATATTTGGGGTTTAGAGTCTATACTCCGAAAGTATGTAATATCCAGGAACCCAGCTACATTCCAAGTAGCAGTTGATGCTACAAAAATTATGGAACAAGATATGAATCGTCAACCACAAGAAATAGTTAGGGATAAAAGGAAAGGGGAAGCAGTAGCAACTGATTTTCGTAAACCTAGATTTGTTGGAAATATGAATCGTCCAATATCAAGGTTTGTTGATAAAGCATGTGCGCGATGTCATAAAATATACCAAGCAGAATGCAACACTAATACCCGAACATGTTACAAATGTCAAGAGTCAGGGCATATAGCTAGAGATTGTCGAATGGTACGAAGACGCTTTATGTGTAATTCTTCTCAACATATAAATGTTGATTGCCCGCAAGCTAAGGGACGGGGATCTAGTTATGCTGGGGGCCGAGGATCTGGCTATGCTGGGAATATTCCACCTAGTGGCGGACCAGTGGTTAACCATAATGTCCCTAGTGGTCGTGGGAAAATAATACGTGGTGAGGCAATGGCTAGAGGACGAGCCTTTTAGATGATGAGAGGCGAGGCTGAAGAACATCCTGAAGTGGTGACAGGTACATTCTTCATTAATTTAGTATGTGCCAAAGTTTTATTTGATTTTGGTGCAAATCGTTCTTTCGTGTCACCATCATTTGTTGGTTGCGCGTGTTTAAAACCTACAGTGTTAGATGAGTTTTTGATAGTAGAAACAGCAAAAGACAGTGAAGTGCCGGTTAAGAAAGTTTTTGATAATTGTTCCATAACCGTAGAAGGGTGTGAGGTACCCATCCAGTTATTTCCTATATCGTTAAGAGAGTTTGATATAATTGTGGGTATGGATTGGTTGGCTAAAAATCAAGCAAATATAGTGTGCAATAAAAAGATGATTCATATAGATTTACCGGGGAGAGGACCAGTTATAATCTATGGTGACAGGAGGGGTCGTTATTCCAACATTATCTCCATTTTAAAAGCTCGGAAGTATGTGTAGAAAGTGTGTATTAGTTTTCTTGCTTACGCGATCAATTTAAAGAAAGAAAAGAACAAAATGGAGGATATCCTGGTTGTAAGAGAATTTTCAGAAGTATTTCCAGAAGACTTTACAAATTTACCTCCTGATTGATCAATAGAATTCCAAATTGAATTATTGCTTGGAGCGGCGCCAGTTGCTCGTGCACCATATAGATTAGCTTCGTCTGAGTTAAATAAGTTAATGTCTCAGCTGAAAGAATTATTGGATAAAGATTTTTTCCGACCAAGTACATCTCCTTGGAGTGCGCCGATGTTATTTGTGAAGAAAAAAAAACGGAGCAATGAGAATGTGCATCGATTACCGGGAATTAAATAAGTTAACAATTAAGAATAAGTATCCTCTCCCAAGAATTTATGTGAGTTCTGGTTGAGGGAAGTCCAGTTTTTGAGCCATGTTATTTTGGAGTTGGGTATAAAGGTGGACCTTCTCAAAATTGAAGCCATTGAAAAGTGGGGAGCACCGAAAAATCCAACATAAGTTAGAAGTTTTCTTAGAGGCGGGTTATTATCGAAAGTTCATACAAGATTTTTCTCGTATAGCTACTCCATTAACCGGGTTGACGAAAACGAATGTGAGGTTTGAATGGAAGGAGGAACAAGTTAAGGATTTCCAGATGTTAAAAGATAAGTTGTGTAGCACGCCAATTCTATCCTTACCTGATGGGACGGAAGATCTTGTGGTCTATAGTGATGCCTCAAAGCTAGGTTTGGGTTGTGTGTTGATGCAACGTGGAAAGGTTATTGCTTATGCTTCCAGACAGTTGAAGGATCATGAAAAGCAATATCCTACACATGATATGGAGTTAGCAGTTGTAGTTTTTGCGTTGAAAATCTGGAGGCATTACTTATATGGGACCAAATGCCAATTTTTTATTGATCATAAAATTTTGCAGCATTTTTTCCATCAGGAGTTAAATATGCGCCAAAGACGGTGGTTAGAATTGGATATTGATTACGATTACGAGATTTTGTATCATCCAGGCAAAGCGAATGTTGTAGTTGATGCTTTAAGCAGAAAAGAGAGAAGTGGTGCAATTAAAGTTAATGCGTTAAGAGCTAAATTATTGCCAAGTATTCAGGATGAATTGCAAAGATTCCAAGGCGAGGCTATAAGAGAAGACAAGATCAAACATGAACGACTTGGTGGGGTGATACCTGAATTCGTAAAAGACAGTCGGGAATTGTTGTGTTTTCAAAGCAGAGTTTGGATACTGTCTTATGGTGATCTCAGAGAACGCATATTAAGTGAATCTCATAAATCTCGTTTTGCTATCCACCCAGGTATAAACAAAATGTATCGAGGTATAAAACAATAATATTGGTGGTCGGGTATGAAAAAGGATATAGCCAGACATGTTGGACGGTGTATGACATGTTTGGAAGTGAAAAGAGAACATTAATGCCCTTACAGTAAATTGCAGTCATTAGAAATTCCGATTTGGAAATGGGATCACATCATTATGGATTTCATAACCAAGTTACCTAAAACCCCGAAGGGTTATGACGCGATATGGGTTATTGTGCATCGATTATCTAAGTTTGCTCATTTCTTAGATGAAAAAATCATATTCGATGGACCCATTGGCAAAATTATATATTGATGAAGTGGTAACACGTCACAGTATTTCGTTATCAATAATTTATGATCGAGACATTCGATTCACTTCTATGTTCTGGAAAAAATTTCAAAGAGAAATGGGTTCACAGATTAAGTTAAGTACATTTTATTATCCACAAACGAATGGACAAAGTGAACGAACAATCCATACACTAGAAGATATGTTTCGAGCCTGTGCTATTGATTTTGGAGGATCGTGGGATAATCATGTGTCTTTAATTGAATTCGCCTACAATAATAGTTATCACTCAAGTATCTAAGCAGCACCTTTTGAAGTGTCATATGGACGAAAATGTCGAACACCCCTGTGTTGGAACGAGGTAGGTGAGAAAGAGTTGGCTGGACCTGAAATAGTTAAGCAGACGGCAGATAAAATTAGTCAGATTCGGGAACGGATGAAAATAATCCAAGATCGACAGAAAAGTTACATTGATAAATGTAGGAAGCCAATTGAGTTTCAAGTCGGGGATAAAGTAATGCTCAAAGTGTCACCCTAGAAAGGAGTGTTCGCTTTGGAAATAAGGGCAAGTTGAGCCCAAGGTATATTGGACTATTTCCTATCCTTGAATGAGTTGGAGAAGTGGCATATACACTAGAGCTTCCTGCGGAATTAAGTGGCATTGATAATACTTTTCATGTGTCAAATCTATGGAACTGTCTGGAAAACCCAGAAGTATTTGTGCCACTACCGAAGATTCATATTGATGAAAAGTTGTGTTTTGAAGAGACCCTTGAAGCCATTACCGACTTCAAAATAAAGGCGCTAAGGAATAAAGAAATCGGGTTATTAAAAGTTTAGTGGCACTATCATAAGGGACCAGAAGCCAGTTGAGAACTCGAATCAGAGATGCGAGTAAAATATCCTCATTTGTTTATTTAGTGGAATTTCGAGATGGAATTCTTCTAAGGAAAGAATATTGTAATATTCGGTTTTCACATATAGTTGATTGGGTTTTAAAGTAATTGGTAATGAAAAGTTCGGGGTTAGAATTTGGCATTTAAGGGTTATGGAGGAATTAGCTTCTAATTCTTTTCTTTTCATAATTTTTTTGAATTTTATGATTATAATATTGGAAGGGTTGGATGCTTGGGGGGTGCTTGCTCATGCACCGCCCCCATCATCCCTCCTCTCTACTTACAATATATAGTAAGTATGAGTGACTGAGAAAAGTTTTACACTCTTTTTCCTGAAAAACCTATTTTGGCAAGATTGGAAGAGTAAAGAAACAGAAGCAGATTTCAAGCTAAGATCTTGGCTAAGGTGATTGTTCCTATATTGTTTTGGGTAAATAGGATTGTTACAATTCTACAGTATTTATGGTTAAACTATAAGATATGGTGTATTAACTGTATTTTACATCAATTATGATGTTTTACCTTTACCGCACAAGGCTGATCTAAGGGAAACTCTCATCAAACAAGGTATCATCCAATGAGATCCCTCATCAAACAAAGTTTCATCTGATGAGGTGCCTCACTGATCAAAGCAGTGTCCGGTAAGGACCCCTCAACGATTATGTATTGTTCGAAAAGCCCTCATCAATCAAAGTATTAGCCGGTAAGGATATTCACCGAGCAAGGGTTGTTCAATAACCTCTTCACCAGACAAAGTGTTGTCTGGATGGAACGTAGTGTTGTTCGATAACCTCTTCACTGGCCGGATGGAACATAGTGTTGTCTGATAACCTTTTCACCGGACATAGTGTTGTCGGGATGGGACATAGTGCTGTCACATAACCTCTTTACTGGACATAGTGTTGTCCGGATGGTACTAAGTGTTGTCTGATAACCTCCTCACCGGACATAGTGTTGTTCGGATGGGACTAAGTGTTGTCAGATAATATTTCCATTTTTAAAGTATTATCTGGAATGACGGTGTAACCGCGATAGATGAAACGGCAGTGTAACCGCGATAAATGAAATGACGGTGTAACCTTGATAGATGAAACGGCGGTGTAACCACGATAGAGACAATGGCAGTGTAACCGCGATAGATGGAATGATAGGGTAACCAAGATGTTGATTCAAATATTAAAATTCAGGTTTGAACTATCTTGAGTTTTGCTATAGATTATGTTTGTAAGAGGGTAATTCACTCACTAGACCTTTCGGTCTAACCCTCATTTGTTGTAATAAATTGTTTTGCAGGTCATCCAACATCCCATGATAAAGGCAAAGAGAAGATGTAGAAGAAATTATGGAAGAAAGTTATATTATGACAAAAATTTCTGTCACCTCACTGTTAAAGTTGTCATATGTTAATATACTTGGAAAATGTTTGAATATTTTGTTACATGATGTAAGAGGAAGTATAGACTTGTTGTTAGCACTATTTAGTACATGATGGGATGTTTCAAAAGGTTATTTGTTTTGTAGTGATTGGGTATGCACTTACTTGATAAACGACCTATGAATGTAAATATTTGTGAACACTATTTTTGAGGTTTACTTAGGGGCCGTTTACCAAACACTTACCTGGTAAGTGCTTACTGGTAAAATTTAACACTATTTTACGTACCTGATAAGATTTTAGTTCACCAAAACGACATCGTATGCAACAATTTACCCGGTAAGCGTTTACCGTGGTAAGAGTCGTCGGCCTCACTTACAGGATAAGATTCATGGTCCTTGTCTCGCTCTTACCAGGTAAGATTTTTGATCCTTACCATATTCATCCGGTGAGGTAACATGACTTGATAAGAACTAGCTCGGGTAAGTATTTGGTAAACGGCCCCTTAGTGTTAATTATAGGTCATATAACAATTTTATTAATTAAGTTAATTGTCCATTTCAAAGTTTTATAATCAAAAGAATATAGCGTAGCATGAAGATGAATTTGATGTTTAAGAAGTCAAACTTATAAAAGGTACAAGATTGTAGTAGCAAATTTAGATAACCTTTTTTATGTGTGGTCTTCATCATATATATTCGTCTCCTTTTTTCAAACTTATAATTATTTTATATTAATAAAAAAGCTAAAGATTAATTATTGTTTCATTCTTTAACGAAAGAATATGTATTCTTTTTCCTATTAAAGCAAATTCTGCATGCCTTTAAATACAATTTTTTAAACTATAGAATTATAAACATGTATTCTAAAGTATATTTTTTTAATAAAAGCATTTATCTTGTACACGTTGTTTTCTTGACTTATAACATAATATTATATAATAATTTTCTTTTTACTTTTATGAAAACAATTTATAAAATCCTCTTGTGGTCACGAAAGTTCAAATACGGTGACTCTTAACTACCTGCAAAATAGGTGGTCGTTCTAAGATTAATCGACTCGTATAGTAAATTGGATATTCAGGTTAATAAAGAAAAACTGATTTCATATGAAAAATACTTGCCACATGTGAAAAGAGACCCATAATCATCATGCATAGCTTTTGGAGATCCCATAGCATTTTCAATGACGAAGTCTTTTAAGAGACTTTGCTCAATATTCCCACATCAACAAAACAGTTATAGATTTAGTATTACTTCAATGGTAAAAAGGTTTTGCCAAAAACATTTTAAAGGATAAAGAAAAAAAAAGGTTTGAAGTTTACCAAGTCATTCTAAAAGCTTTTACAAATAGCACTTTCAAATTCACTAAAAAAAAGGGACTTTTTATGGACATATAGCAAAACAAGTGAAAAGATATTACAAGTTTACATATGTAGCTCTTATTTTACAAATTTAAAAAAGGAAAAAGTTTCGAGTTCGATTTTGTTATTGTTATTATTATCATCAGTTTGTATT
This sequence comes from Cynara cardunculus var. scolymus, assembly GCF_001531365.2. NCBI lineage: Eukaryota > Viridiplantae > Streptophyta > Magnoliopsida > Asterales > Asteraceae > Cynara > Cynara cardunculus. The sequence continues at coordinate 16,436,041 of NC_037529.1, forward strand.
GTATTTGTTGTCTGTTTTTTACAGGAAATTTTTTTGATGTACCAATTGACGGAAACCCTCTAAATGAACTCACTCAAATAATAGACTGAATTACATTTTTCGTCCCAATGGTATACTAAAAATCTGGTTTTCGTCCCTCAACTTCACTAATTACATCGTAGCCTTTATGGTTTACATTTTGTGATGGTTTTGGTACCTGACGCCCTTACTTGAGGGGTCTTTGGGTATACCATTGGGACGATGAATTCATGTATGTTTTGAATACACACACACACATGTATATATATATATATATATATAGCTAAGTGCACATCTTGTGAACACAAGAACGATTAGTATACCTAATTGCATACTTATCTCCTTCATTTCGATTCCAGATCTAGTACCGATGAATATTATAGAGGAGAAGAAGTTGAGTTCAATCCTTCATCATCCCTCCTTGGAACCTAGACCTACCCACTGTGTACCTCCATCCTCCCTATTGACGGACCCAACATGTAGTTTGTGTTGACATTTTTGTGATGAAAACTGAATAATACAAACACCCATTTTAACATCAAACTATACTTACACAAAACATGAATAAAACCTGGTATTCTAACACCAGAAACATGGATAAAACTTATGTATCCAAAGCGACAAAAGATGAATAATATACGGCATCCAAAACATCAAATCATGGGTACATTCCATACCCAAAAACAACACCAAAACATGGATAAAATATCATATCCAAAACATATATTTTTGTGACGAGGTAGACCTGATTCCATTGAATGTGATGAAACACAAAAGTAAGCCGCATATCTACGTTAATGAGCCCCAATATGAATCAGTGGTCATCAAGTTCAATCAGTCCAGGTCTATACCTTGCATTAGGATCCCGATGATCCTAGATATGCTCTTTTACTAGAAATTTCATTATATAGTCAATGGCCGATATTCAACTCCATGAGCCCGCACCACAATTCCCCTGATGACCTAATACCTATTTTTAGCTACTACACGGGAATAACCGACCCCAATATTTATATATCCATTATGTTACAATCTAAATTACATGACCCCAATTGAATGGCCAACACGCTTAAAACATGTAATTTCTAAATAAATATGTCATAACTGCATAACTCCGTAAGGTCGACATAGAGAAAACTAGATCTGACAAATGTTCCTAGAACTCATCTGAGTAAAAACCGAGCCAATAATTCAGTAATTAAATTGACTATTCAATAAAAGTCAGTGTAAACCAATAAAAAAAATATCCAATGTTTATAAAACCTACAACCTAAATGTGTGAGTATCTTTATTATTGATTCAAAGGTTGGGTAAAATCCCAAGACACACCATAACTTCAATGAGCATTTCCAATTAAGCAATGACACCCAAGCCTAACAACTCAACGGCATGTATTTTTTTTAATGATTTATAAAATCAAACACCAAAAGTGTATTAACATCAAATAATCCTCCTATAACAAATAAATCATCAAAAGCCACAACTTTTATGATTTATTATGAAAATTCCTAAAAACCCCAAATATTTATATTTATTAAAATTTTATTAAACCAAATATGTAAAAGATACAATTTTATCAAGTGACTACAACATTTGATAGATCTTAAAGAAAATATTGTAATACTCCAAAATAAACATTTTTGGCATGTACAAAGTTTTTACAAAACAATTTGAACTTAGTTTGCTAAGTTAGGTTAAACTTCGATTCTATATCCAACTCTAACTTCAAAAATTAAGGTTTGAGGTTTACAAGTAAGTTCCTCCAAGAACCTTCTCCAAGCCTAGCCCAATCCTAAAGATGCACAAAGATCATCCACAACAAAACTCAAATCTAGATCTCAAAATACTCAAAACTTAACTCCTCAAGAAATTGAAGGCTGCGAGCTAAACCCACCATGAGACTCCTCCAATCACCTCAAAATCATCTTAAAATGCTCCAAAATCGATCTTCTAGATGAAAAATCACCCAAGGGGGAGAGAAATTGGAAGGGAGAAGAGAAATGGGGAACCCTAGCCCTTAGGTCGCCCAACCCTTGCCAGGTCGCCTGGTCGGCTGCTCAGCCGTTCCTCGATCATTTTCGACTCTTTCGTTATCGTTTTCCCGACCGTCCTCCTAAACGTTTTCCCAACCTTTTCATGTCTGTTCTTTCGACCTTTCTCCACAAATTACGGGAGTAACGAATGTGAAATGTACTCCCCAAATTAGAAATGGCAGTGGAAATAATAGGGAAAACTAGATATTTCAACAGGGCTAAGGTGGGGATTTCACCAAAAGACATAGGTGAGGTCTAATGTGGGGATATTTAGTTTTAGGATTGATTTAAGTTTTGTTTATCCATTTGGTTGTAGAGTATACGTCAAAAATTTTAAGAAAATGATGTGTAAAATTACCCAAATTCCCCTCATGTGTGGGGTACGTGACCTTCCTTTAGGGTGGTCTCAAACGGGAGTTAGGGGCTGTTTACTAAACTCTTATTTGGGTAAGAGCTTATCGACTCACATTACCTTACCGGATGAATGCGATAAAGACCAAGAATCTATACCTGGTAAGAGCAAGGCAAGGAAAAGAGTGTTATCCGGTAAGTGAGGACGATTGACTCTTAACATGGTAAGCGCTTACCAGATAAATTGTTGCATACAATGTCATTTTTGTGAACTAAAATCTTACCAGGTAAGTAAATGATAATGTTGAATATTACCGGTAAGCGCTTACCGGTTAAGTGTTTGGTAAACGACCCCTTAGCCTAGATATCAAAACCAGCACAAATGCAAACCACATGGGCTAGGATGTAATTAGTGAAGTCGAGGAACGAGAACCAGATATTTGGTAAACTACACGGAAATGTAATTCACTCTAAATAATTATTATATTTCAAAGTGACAAAACAAAGTTTCAACTCTTTTAGTAGTATGGTTCGTGTCATCATCATCTTTCTTCACCTTTTTCTGATAACATAGTTATCTTACGAGATTAAATGAAACCTTTCAAGTACCCTCTTTATAATAGAAAAACATTTCAATAAAAGAAAAGAAAAGACAGCTTTTTTACTAAAAAATTATTAACTACAATAAAAAATCAACATTATTTTGTTGTATCCTCTATAAACAAAGTTATCATTTGATTCCAACAGACGAAAAATGGAACCTAGGTTATTCATGACGTGAAATTCCTTTAATCAACATCCTATATCAAAAGTGAAATGGTTAGAAAAAATTTATTTTCAAATAATAACACTATGAACATGTTTTTTTTGGACCTCGGGATTTTCATGTCTAAAAACACACCGCACAGGAGGGTTTACGTCAAGAATCTTGATCTCGTGATCCTAATCAGGGGTGAAGCAAAAAATTTGGGTTCAATATGGTCCTCTTAAATGTCATCATGTGAAGACATAAAATGGAATCCTAATCCATATGCCCAGTAATTACGTATAAACCTGGAATTTAAAGATTATGCATTACTAAACAATACATACTATTTAATAAGTTATTACTAACACTTCTAAATGTTTTCTGGTGTAGTATAGATAGTTAAAAAGTAAAAACACTTTGCAAAACCGTTTTTATCTAGACATTGATTGTCAAAAAAGAATGTTAAAAATTTGTAAGGGTAAAAAGGCAATTTTGATATAAACTAGTTTAAAATATATTGTAATTACTTTTATGAGAGGAAGAATGGTTTTGTAGGTTCGCAAACAAGGATAGGACTCTGTGGCATTTGGTCCCTATGTTGTATATTCCCAATTTTTTAACATTCACTACTTCTAAAGAATACATATGAGTCATGAATCATATGTAGCAGACCAATAAAATTCACAGTTTAGTATCTTACGGGCTATCTTTTTGGTGGAAAGTGTTCTCTACTGTCATATGAATGACAAAATTGTAAAATAGAGTGAGGGGCCGTTTCCAAACACTTACCCGGTAAACGCTTACCAGTAAAGTTTAACACAATCATTTACTTACTAGGTAAGATTTTAGTCCACCAAAACGGTATCGTATGCAACAATGTACCAGTAAGCGCTTACCATGGTAAGAGTCGTCACCCTCACTTACCAAGTAAGACTCTTGGTCCTTGTCTCACTCTTATTGGGTAAGATTCTTGGTTCTTACCATATTCATCCGGTAAAATAATGTGACTTGATGTTCACTTACCTAAGTAAGCGTTTGGTAAACGGCCATGAATCTCTTGTTGGGCCATGCATCTCCTAATTATATGGCCAAAAATGTTTGTTGATAAGAAAATCAACTCTTACCTTTCTTTAAGTTTTTTTTTTCCTACAATCAAATTTTGACATGGATAAAAATAGGAGCCAAAACATAATTATAGGGGGTGTTATGTAAATATAGGGTGCATATTAAAGAAATATGGAGGGATAAGGAAGGGATAATCAATAATAGGAGATTTTTTTAATTCCATGTTGGGATCATCATATGCCAAACATAATACCTTACATCACTATTATCAATCTTATGTACTTGATAAACTAATTGTTGTAGTTTCTACTAATATCATGGATGATTCTTGTCTCTAATTTCTAGGTTAAACTCTTTGCAACTGGAGTATGAACCTTAGTGCGGAGTCCTTGTTCAACAAATATTTCAACAACACATAGTTAAGAATAACAATGACTTTCGTTCTAGTAAATAAGAATGATTTTTTTTTGAAGCAAATAGATAGCTAAAAGCTTATTTTCATTATCTGAGTAGTTGCTCTATGCGTTGTTAAGTGTATTTGAGGCGTAAACATGGAACCTTCTCAAATCTTTGTCCAAGTAGGACACCAACGATATGGTTGCTCGTCTTCGCAAATGATTTCAAATGAGGTATCCAAATTTAGTGGTTGTATGACTGGTACTGATATTAGAGGTAGAGCTAGTAGGGGCATGTTGATGCTTGGCTGCCCTAACTGTTGGTCAATAATGTAACTTTTTTTTAGTTAAAAAAAACATGCCCAAAACGGTGCTCAAACCCCCAATCGATCCCTTCTCCCATTCACCTAGATCCCAGTTGCCCACTGGCCGCATCCCTACTCCGCACCTATTTGTTCGATTGCTTTCGGTACTTTATGTGAAGTTGAATTCCTGTAACCCTAACTTTCTAAGATATTGATGGCCACTGCAAGGTGCTTCTGTATGATGGATTTTCGACAGTTATGATGTTGCCTTCTTATATGTTTGATGCCATAACTTTTGAAAACAAGAAGAACTCTCTATTTTCGGAAGTTTCAAACAACTCCTTTGATAAAGTTTAAGTGGATATCGAACACCATTTAAACTTCATAACTTTCTAACAAAATAGTCTTTGTATAGATCTCTTCTACTTGATACTTGTTTTAACGGGATTGTATTCTTTTTGTTCAATTTCAATTAAAGAAGGAGAAGAAATTGCCTTTCATCAAGGTGTTAGAGGAAACTAAACTTTTGAAGTGTGGTATCAGTCTGTATCTAAAGAACCATAATAGTTCTCATTCTTATAATTCTATCTTGGCTCAACTCAAAGAAATTCTTATTGGACTCAAGTTCAAAAAAAATGTGAGCAACATATTATCTTTCTCGCAAATATCAGTTGAACGAGGCATACGTGTTATCTTTGATTGGACTCATTAGCTTGAGTACTTAAATCTTGCAAAGAAAAGACTGAGACATCCTTCACTCATTGATATGCAATGGTCAAGTATAAAACTTGATTTTTTTAGTATGATTTGACTGTTAATTTTTAACCATATTGATTTTCTCAGGATATTGTAGCTCAAGCTCGAGGTCATGAACGTTGAGTAAGTTCCTAAATATTTTTGAGCATCCAAGTTTATCCAAACTGAATTGGAGTTTGAAAATCTGCATTGATTTTTGAGTTTGAAAGCTTGAGTTGAACCCAAGTAACAGGCTTAACCATAGTCAAACTTGAGTCACTTATGTGCAGTCTGGTTAATTTGCACCCTAAAAGTATATTTGGTTGCTTGTTGTGAATGAGTCAATCGGGCACAAGAATGAGCTATTTGCTATAACTTCATGGGAAAACACAATTAAAATGGATATTCGAAGCTAAGTTAACAGATCGAGATACTCCTCACAGCTAACACTACTTGAATTAGTGTATTATCTTATCGACCAACATCAATATGATTGACCATTAAACTATCTACTAATTGAGGACCTTGTTATTTAGTTCTATTCTATTAAAACAACTATACCCTTAACAACGTTGAAACCCCAATATATCTCGAATTCCTAGTTCCATCCCTGGCTAACTTCAATATATCTGCCAACTCATGGATGCACCCTTGCAGACTTCATCAAAGTTGAATTCCACATCTTTGTAAAGAAACTGATACAAGGGTCGAATGATCATTGTGCAGTAAATGATAAATCGCCGATACATACTGACATGATCAAGAATGAACAAACTTACTTGTAATAATGGTGTAATAAGACGATGTTTTAATCACATCAGTATTTTTGCCTCTATTTTTTAACACAAACTTTGTGACATAAAACATATTGTTATTGAATAAGATATAAAATAGTATTTTATGATTTGGAGCCAAGTTGACTTAAAATGCATCTTTTAAGCACTTGAATTAATGTGATAAGCCAAACAAAGGATATGATGACTTGTTATGGTTAAAGCAGGATATTAATGTAATTTAAATGGAAAATAATTAATAATAGTTAAATTAAGATTGAAGACAAAGCATGCCAACATATTACATATGCAATGGAGCATCTTCGTGCATGGTGAGCCGGCGACGATGTGGGGTCAGCTTTGATGGTCGCGTGCTACGTTTAGTTGCTTTGATGGTTCGCGTGGGCGCGTGGCTCGCCACTGGGTCCACTTGTATACGGCTCACGGCTCATGGCTTTTTTTAAATTTGTTATTACTTATTTATCATTTTAATAATTAATTTAATTTAATTTAATATAATATAACTAGAGACAAAAAAAAAATTGAATATTTTGACAAAAACAGTCTTGAAAAATCAACTTATTGATTTTTTATATTAATTAATTTTAAGAGTGAATTATATTTGTTGTTTGACTTATTTTTATGGTTTATTTAGAATTTGAATTTAGTTTTTAATACAAATTATTTACGTCAATAATTTTTGATTTTTCAATTTCATAAAACTCAATCTGTTTAGAGTCGATATTGTCAGTTAAGACTGTTATAAGAGACTAATCAGTATTTGAACAAGCTATATAGATCAAAGACGTAATTTGCTCTAAAATTTAATGTGATTCACATTATTTTTTTAATTTTTTTATAAAAATATCTTATGTATTTGATCACAAATCAAATTTATTAAATTAAAATACACATATATATATATATGTATATATTAAATAAAAAGTTTTTTATTTATTTAAGAAAACTAGAAAGATATTTGTACAATGCATCGAGACACATTTTCATTTTAATGTTTCGTTTTGTTTTTTTATCCATATCGATATAATACGATTTTATATGTTTTTGAGAAGCGATAATGTTTTTATTTTTGAATAAAATATAAATTTAAAAATATCATATAAAATTTGCAAAAAATATATCAATATTAGTACTAATTAACTATTTAAAAGTATTTATTTGTATATTTTTTTAATTCAATTTTTTTATTATAATTTAATTTAACGTAACGAAGTAACTTAATTTATGTTTAATAATATTTTTTTGAAGATAATAATTAAGTATTTTGTTAGAACTCAATAATTATTCTAATTATATTTTAGATTTTTTTATATTTTAAAATGAGATGTTTATTCTCTATTTGATTATGTTTATCCGCAGTTAGTTACACTATTTCAAACATAGAGCTTTAATAAGTTGTATTTATGCACAATTTACTTGTAATCTTGAATATCAAGTAATATGTATCAATAAACAGTACTTCATGAATAAAAAATGGTTTTTTAAGAGTTTTTGTCAAATGCTTTATAATATATTATAGACTATTGAATATGTATTTTAATTTATAAAACTGAACATATCAAATATTTTTTTGATAGAAAGAATTAAAAAAAAAAACGTAAAACACAACAAATTTTAAACGAATTATATTTTTGGTCCCTATTAAAAGTTAAAATTAATTAGACGTTCTAAAATTGATTATTTTATATACTTTAACTAAAAACTATGTAACATGCCAAAAAAGTGAAATGATTATCATAACGGTAACAACGGTCCTTATAAGTTAAAATGTTTTATAAAAATTACCAAAAATTAAATGATCGACTTTAATAACGGATTCCAAACTATTGTCGGTAAATAAATTCAATAAAATACTACTTTTTATAGATTGGACTGGTTTTTAAGCAGGCCAATCTGTTAATTTTGTTTTATTTTTTATCTTTTTAAATTTTTATTGACTCAGAATTTTATTAAACCTATACTATATTTGTAAGTTATCTATAATATATTATAAAGCATTTGATAAAAACTTTTAAAACTCACTTTTTATGCATAAAGTATTATTTATTAATGTATGTTACTTAAAACTCAAGATTACAAATATGATTGTGCGTAAGTACAACTTATTAAAGCTCTATATCTGAATTCGTATAACTAACTGCAGATAAACATAATCAAATATAGGATAAACATCTCATTTTAAATATAAAATATAATTAGGATAATCATTGAGTTCTAACAGAATACTTAATTATTATCTTTATAAAGTGTTATATTATTAAACCAAAAATAAATTATTTCATTA
>NC_037529.1:16444803-16455574 GCF_001531365.2 Cynara cardunculus var. scolymus
TGATTTGATATTAACATTGATATATATTTTTTTCAAATTTATATTTTATTCAAAAATAAAATCATTATTGCTTTCTTAAAAACACATAAAATTGTATTATATTATCGATAGAGACAAAGAATAAAATAGAACATTCAAATCAAGATGTGTCTCGCTGCATTGCGCGAGTACCCTTCTAGTACTTTCTAAACGACCCCATCACTATCTAAAAGATTAGATAAAGAAGCATCTTTTCATTTCTTATTAAAGTATTTAAGCGTCTTAATAGAATGACTTACAGGATCAAAAAATAGAACATCCAATCTTAACATGTTACAATAAGTTTATCATATGATGTTTTTATTGTGGTCTTAACAGGATTTTTAGAACATTTTAAAAATAAAGTTGTGTATTAACTATTTTATAGAACAGTTTTATAAAATGTCTTATAAACTCATCTTTTTATATATCTCTTTTGTTTAAAAGACAATATACAAACAGTTAACTATAAAATAGTTAAAACGATACTTTATTTTTAAAATACCCAAAAAAATTACGACGTTCAAAATCCTCCTATAAACTTATTGTAATAATTTTAGATAAGACGCTTTATTTTTTGTTTCTATAAACTATAATGTTATAAGACACTAGTAGTAGGACTCTTAAACAATTTAAACATCCTATAAACTCAATTTTGTTGTAATACTGAGTATATAATATACCCAAGTTCATAATTCGGAAAATCATATTCACAAATGCAAAAAGATCGAGATTGTACAAGAACTTAAATCGTGGACGGACCTACTATAGGGCATACGGTGGCACGTGTCACCGTATTATTCCTCCATCGAAGGGTAAAAAAAATTAGGTTCGTGAAAGGTGTAATCGCATTAATTTGTTTTGTGCTACCGTATGTATTTTGAAACTACAATGAGAACAAGTTTTAGTTGGTAGAGTTGGTTTGCAAGGCTTTTATTCCACCCCAGACCCAAGTTCAAATTCTGTTAGTGTCATTTTCTTAGCCAAATTGTGCTATCGTTTGAAAATTTCTCCGTATATTTTTTTTTTCTTATAATCAAATGGTGTCACCGTTTGAAAAAAATTCATAAGTCCGTCCATGACTTAAATTATAACGTAAAGTGATTTTTGGATGAATTTTGAGGGATATTTTCTCACAAACAAGTTAAAGGAAGCATAAATATTTTTGAAGAGTATTATTGAAGTTTAGAAGTTGAATTTTTGAGCTTTTATTAAATAATTTAGGAAAAGTCAAACAAGGCTTTTTGTTTGTCTTTTATTGACATGAGATTGTACGTGTTCATATCTATTAGATATTTGACTACCTTCTCTTTTTTTTCTTTTTTTTAACATGGATATCCAACTTGTTATACGAGCCGACTAATCCTAAAATGGCTATCTGTTTTGCAGATAACCTGGAGTCACTGTATTTAAACCTCTGTGGCCACAAGGAGATTTTTATTTCTCATTGGATTTGAACATGAGACTTCCTGGTACTTTTAACATTTGGAGCCAAACTCAAACCAATCAGACACCACTCTTATGGTTGATATTTGACTTCCTTAGCAATTAGCAAAATAAGCTTTATAATTTATATGGATTCAGTAGAATTAATATAAATATTATTAAATGTATTTTTATTTATAAATTTTTTATACATATCAACATCATGAATTATATGTTTATACATTTTTCAATGTATAAATTGACATGATTCTGACTAGGGGTGTAAATGATGTGACTCGAGCTCAAAACCTAATTTTTTCAACTCAAACTCGACTCAAAAACTCGTAAATAGTAAAAATGAAAACTCGACTCGAACTCGATAACTATTTCTCAATCTCAACTTCGAACTTGAATCAAGCTTGAACTCGAACTCGAGCTTGAACTAAGCTTGAATCAAGCTCAAACTAGAGCTTGAATCAAACTAGAAACAAGCTCGAAATGCAACTCAAATCAAGCTTGAACTCGAACTCAAATCAAGCTCGAACCAAACTCACTCATTGAAATTTATGAAATTTTAGGTTTCTCCTATAAATTTTAAAACTTAAAGGTGTTGTCTTAGTTTTTACAAAACTAAATGAATCAACTTCAAACTTCATCATCAAAAGACAAAGTTAGAAATTTCGTTCACCTCCATCTTTTTTATAACATCTTTTTTTCCTTTCTTTACTATCTTTCTTCCAATGTGGAACAATTTCACTAAACTTTTTATAGTTTTTCTTTGTCTTTTTTTAATTATGATTTTAATAAAAAATAATTGATTAAATATTTATAATAATAAATGCATAATTTTATTATTTATATTTTACAAATTTTATCATCAAAATTAATTATATTTTAAAACTAATTATTTATAAAATAATCCAGTATCTCACGAGCTTTTCGAGTCGAGTATTGGGTAGCTTGACTCGACTCGTTAATATGTTCAGTCGAGTTCAAGTTTGAGCCGAACCTATTCAAGTCGAGTGTTGATCGATCTTTGATCGAGTCGATCTCAAGTAACTCACAAGTTGTCTTGTATCGTTTACACTCCTAATTCTGACATAAAAAAATGCTATATCATCACTCTTTTTCCCTTAATATTAATGTCACATAAGATGTAGCATTTTATTTACTTATCCTGTTATTCATATTTGATCTCATGTGATAGCACTTTGAACTTTTATCGAACAATGACAACATAAAAACATTTTTTTCATTTTTAATAAAACAAAATACTTGAAATTACACATCTGGAACATGCAAAGAAAAAGCAACTTCACATTTATGGTGGTAAAAAGTAGGGGTGAGCAGCGGAACCGGATACTCGGCTATGGAACCGGAATTGTCTTGGAACTGCCGGTTTCGGAACCGGATACCCGGCTATGGAACCGGAATTGTCTTGGAACTGCCGGTTCCGGAACCGGAACCGATATGAGTGGTTCCGGTTCCGGTTCCTAAAATACGGAACCGATTGAGAATGGTTCCGGTTCAGGTTCTCAATATTTCGGAACCGTTACCCGCCGGGTACCCGGTATTTTTCAAGTAAAAAAATAATTATTATTTTTTAATACCAAATTTATATTAGGTTTACATCTTGAAAGCACGTCGTCATTTTCATTCTTCATCTAAATTCTCCATATAAAATGATTCGTATTTTTTCAAATTGTGTATTCACTTGGATTCATASTATGTAATCGTTAAACTTTGAACATTTACCATTATAATATGTAATCGTTAAACTTTGAATATTTTCTATTAGTCTATTATAGTTTCTAATCGTTAAACAATATTTGTAACAATTATTTTGTATAATTTGTATTCTTGCTTATTTATTTAGTGTTTTGGCAATTTTTATTTTTTATTTCTAAACAATAAAATTTTAATATTTTAGGAAGCGGGTACCCGGAACCGGAACCATTCCCGGCGGTTCCGGTTCCGGTTCCAAAATTTTAAGAACCGCTTTAACCGGTTCCGGTTCCGGTTCCAATATCTCAAGAACCGCCGGTTCCGGTTCCGGTTCCTGTCAAAAAGGGCGGGTACCCGCCTATGCTCACCCCTAGTAAAAAGTCATATTGTTCCTATTCATTAGTAGGTTAATAAGATGCTTATTTTTTTCTATTCTAAAATTACTTGTAAGTTTTCAATATCACATTTATATATAAATATATATTTTCATATATTAAAAAATATAATTTATATATTTTGTCTTAATATCTTACAAAAGCTATATTACAAAATAGCTAACAGCTTTTTCCACAAAATCTATATACAATATTTGAATATATAACCAATATTCAGATACAAAAGATTAACATGCTAGCCCAATAACTCATGCAAGCATATATATATATATATATATATATAGTGTTTTTGCTGTGAATGTTCGACTTTTTTAAACTTTCACAGTGTTTTTGCTGTGAAGTTTCAAGTGTAAAAATATGGTCTCACGGGTCTCACGAAAACAGCATGGTATCATGTGAACCTAACCCTATATATATATATATATATATATATATATATATATATAGAGAGAGAGAGAGAGAGAGGAGCGTTCAAATAAAAACCTGTCCCATTTGTGTAAACCGTGTAAACCAATCTCATCCATCCATTTTTTTTATCAATGGCCAAGATTAGTTTACTTTATTTTAGGAAATTAAAATATATATATATATATATATATATTAAAAATTTATTTTATTTCAACAATAAGGGCAAAAATGGTAAACAAAATTTAACGTTTGGTAACATCCTTCTCGATATTAATGACACTATTTTCATTTTTTAAAGCAATATATTATTTTTAACTTTAAAACACATTCATCAATAAAAACATATCAAAAAAAAAAATGAATATAACACACCATATTCAATTATATGGAGTGAATCGTTTTAAATTTTGAATTACATTATATGAACGAAATTGGTTTCACCATAAAAATGTTTCGGTTCACATAATTTATTTGCAACAAAACCCGGTTTCATGTTCATGAAACTTATTTCATTTTCCTTTTCATAATTTATTTTCAAAATGCACTGGTTTCATTTTCCTTTTCATCAACAAAATGGATCAACTACACCATCAATGCAACGGTTTCACCATAAAAATGTTTTGGTTCACCCAATTTATTTGCAACATGAACCGGTTTCACGTTCATGAAACCTGTTTCATTTTCCTTTTCATAATTTTTTTCAAAATGCACCGGTTTCATTTTGCTTCTCATAAAAAAGATTAACTACACCATCAATGCAACGGGTTCATCATAAAAATGTTTCGGTTCACCTAATTTCTTTGCAACATGAACCGGTTTCACATTCATGAAACCTGTTTCATTTTGTGGATTTCTTTTGTTCATCTACGTTTTGATGATTTCATTCTATAATTCAATTGTTTCATCAGGACACGTTTCCTGATTATAACTCATGACAATATATGAAATCTAAATTTTTAATATTTTAATATAATTAAATATTTAAATGTTACCATTTATACAATTTTCTTTATTATGTTTCCTTAATTAATATTTATTAATAACTTCCATATTTAATAGAAAATATTGTAAATAACCGAAATACCCTTATTGATTAAATTTAATTAGAAAAAAAAAAGAATTTTCCTATTGGTCGAAATTGGTTTACACGGTTTCTTAGAAATGCACGATTTTCATTTGAACGTGCCCATATATATATATATATATATATATATATATATATATATATATATAACACTTCACAATTTCCCTTTGTCTTTTGATTGTGTCTGATCTGTAATGTACATTTTTGAAACACAAAATGAGGGTTAGACCTTGAGATCTAGTGAGAAATCTCATTAATGCTATTACAGAGTGAATAAACACCAAAATACATTTTGAACTTATATTTGTAATAATAACAAATATACATCATTTATCACATTAAAATAGCCAAATAACTTGATAAACACATTCTGATTAAACTTGTCGCATCATATAGAAGATTATATAATTTTCTCACATCACATAATTATATAATTTTCTTGCATCACATGATGAGACAATCTCATTTCCTCGCAACACACTGGTGCGAGGATCACAACCCATCGCATCGCACTGATGCAATAAACCCAACTTGTCGCATCACACAGGTGTGATAAGTTAACTTGTCGCATCACATGGATGCGACAAACTCACTTCTCGCATCATATAGGTGTGATATCCACATTTCATTGCATCAATAGGATGCAATAACTCTAAGTTATCGCATCACACAGACGCGACAACTCCAAGTTATCGCATCATAAGGATGTGATAAAAATAAACACTTTGATCAAAAACCCAGATTTTATAACTCAATGACTATGCCACTCTTATCCTAGTATACACCTCTCCTTGATATGTCACCCTTATAACCAAAATATACTTCTCATTGATATGTCACCCTTATTTCAACACATGATATAGAATATATCAAAGACCCAGAATTAGGTTAATTTATAGCATCCAAAACAGTTTTATATCAACCCACACAAAGAACCCTACGGTTCAGACTTCAAATTTTCAAATAAGGAAAGTTTGTAAAATTCAACTCACCTTATAATTCACGTAGAGATAAAGATAAAATAATGAACAACAACAATTTCAGTTAATAATCACATAATCAACTTCCTCTAATCGTCCTTCGGTTTCTGTTTACTCAAGCTCCAAACACACCCTCATAAGCTTTTTTTCACCAACTTCACCAAATCGAGATATTTCATAATACACTTATTTTAAACAAATTAGGTGGTGGGATTGATTTTAAAATATTTAAGCATAATAACCACAATAACCCCTATATTTACCACCATAATTCAAAAATCACCCTAGACTTTATAATCGAAAAATCAGTTATCACATAACTTATGTTTTTTTTTTTTTATATAAAAGTGTTTATCAACATATGTATTATGTGTTGTCAAATTGGAGTTTTATAAAAAAATGTTTGGATTAGTTTATAGCGGTACCAAAACGTAATAAGCTGGTAATAAGGTGTTTTGATTAGCTTATACATGTAAAGACTACTTAATTATTATTGGTATCACATTCAAATAAGTTAATAAGTTATAAGAGAATAACTTATCAAAAACTTGTTATTACCAGTGTTAAACCGGTATAAGTATTTCACTTTTTTCCATCCAAACATTAAAAACTCTTTATTACCAGTACCACACCGGAATAAGTTAATAAACACTTTAAATAAGCAATCCCAAACACCTTTTAAGTCGATAACACATACTAAAAAATAAGAAGACAATATAAAAGAAATTACATAAATATTGCCATAAAATATAATAAGAGCACAATATTATCATGCATAGGTAGTGTGAAAGATGTCCCTTAAAATAATACAAGGCACAAGTTAAAGACCCGATACGATTTCATAATATTAAGAATAAATTATGGATTTGTTTCTTGTTTGTCATTTGTTATGGAACTGGTTATTTATCTTCATTTATTACAAAAAAAAACCCTTCACTTATGTATTTGTCATAGATTTGGTCCCTCATACTAACATCCATCTAACATCTCTGTTAAACTCAAGGGCATTTCAATCTTTCTACTATTTTAGTTAACAGTTTCATTCTCTCTGAATATAATGAGATATGTCATGTTCAAAAGGAATCTCTCTCTCTTTCTCTCTTTTCTGTTTCTTCAATCAACATCTTCTTCAACCTTCACCACCAAGAACACAACACAAACCCTAATTCAAAACTTATATGAAACTCATTCAAAAACAGCAAGAACAAAAAGAACTAAATCAAAAGAATCATCATTAAGAACAATTTATTACGATTTCTTTCCAAGACATTTGAAATACAAAACGTAAATTAAAAGCTAAATAAAATTCTAAATCAAACTTAAAAAAGAACGTCTTGAAAACTAGTGATCACAGAGATAGTAATGATTTAGAAGCAGTATTTAATGGAGCAGAAGGAAAACAAAGAAGGAAACGAGAAATATCTTGGGAGTTGTTTTGATCGACTTCAACCTACCACGGTGGTTTCAATCAAATATTCCCCTCACTTCCTCAAATATTTCCTTACAATGGTTTCAATCAATTTCAACCCACCACCACGATGGTGAATTCACTGGAAGGTTAAATCACTCAAGATAAGGCAACAGATCTTGATTGATGGATACCTAGTGCTCAGTTTGAAACCCTAAGAACGGTGCTTGTTTGAAGTCCAACGATGGTGATGGTGGAGATGAAGGACATTGCAGGTTTGAAACTTTGGTGATGTGATGGTGAAGATGAGGGAAGGTGTAGATTTGCAACTCCGGGACAAATCCATGATAGATAAATTAGGTAGCGTTTGGTTTGTAGAATATTTTTGGATGGAATGAAATATGTCATAAGGATTTGACTTTAAAAGAATTAGAATTAAATGTTATCAGGTTTTACCACCTATTTGGTTGCATAATTGGAATGAAATTTGTTAAAGAAATTGGAATATGTTTGTTTGGTTCATAGAATATATCTTTGGAATTGGAATGAAGTGTTGGTAAATGACTAAAATACCCTTTCTGATAATTCTAGTTCTTTTTAAACTAAGAATACTATAGTAAAATAATAATCTAATGTGTAAAACAATATAAAATACACACTCCAAATATAACCATAAATCAAATGACATCACTAAATAGATATTAAAATCGTCCAAAAGCCATTAAATTGTATTGTACTGAATGGTGTGATACAAATTCCAAAAGTTAAATCTAAAACAATAATAAAAAAGAATACATGTTTGATCCCTTTTTTGGTTGCAGTTGCAGGTGGCATAAACAAAAAACACATAGAAGAGCAATAGGGAAATGAGATATGGGTTTGTGAGTTCATACATTTCTACATCATGTCCCTATCCTCTGGTTCTGCATCAACATTGCATCCCTGTCGGTGTGAGTCTGATTTGAGCAATGGAGTAGGTAGATTAGTTAAACCCTAAACCAAACCTCACCCAATATTGATTTTCACCCGGAACCTTGAAGCAAGAAAACCAGTAGCGATGGAGAAGCCAGAGAGAGATCAAAAGATCAAAGAGAAATCAAACATGTTGCTTGTTGGTGTTGCGATGGAGAAGCCAAATAAAAATCGAGAATGTAAAACCCAAAAATTTCGAGGAATAAATAATTTATCTCTATTATTATTTTTATTTTATATATATATATATATGTTAAATAAAAATAGAAATTAAAATAAGTTTAAAAATCGGACCAGAAGTGAAAGAAAAAGTCAAGACATGGGTGAAAGTTGTAAATTCGCGATAGTTAAGGGGTTGGGTCAGATGTAAGCAGGTCCAAATCAGAAGGACCTGTTTTGTAATTATGCATCAGACCTGCAAAATCAGGAGGACCTGTTTTGTAAGTATGCATCAGACCTGCAATTCAGAAGGACCAGTTTTGTAAATATGCATCAGACCTGCAAATTCAGAAGTACGAAAACGACCTCACCTTTGAAGCTCCCTATTGATCTGAATATTCAACTATTACGATAAAACTTTCAGTATACATATAGACTACACTTTGCTCTCCATTCTTGCTTCAAGAAAACCAAACTTTCGTTGAGAGTCGAAGGAGAAATCGGAGGGTGAAGTTCGGGTTCGAAAAGCTCCGTTTATTGACGATTGAAGGTAAAATACTCAACCAAACTTCGAGTTCTTTATATGGATGGCTTCGTTTTTAGGTCCTCTATAAAACCTTAGTAGCCTTATGTCTCATATTTTAGTTTTTGAATGTTCGATTTTGAGTTTTTACTGATTTCGAGTGGTTTTAAAACCGAAACTTTAAATGAGTAAATGGAACTCATTTCTTAATGAAGATTCGTGTTCTTTATGTCAAAGTGTTGATTATTCATCTCCTTTCTATTCTGTGCCTGAATCACTTCTTATAGGCGGTATTTTCATGATAACTAAATCCTATAAACAAGGAAATAATCATCATCCAAAATAGGATTAACATTATCCTTCAAGATTCTGAAGATAGTCGTCCAGAGACCAGAGAGACTCTGGTCTTAGGTTCTGAAATATTTTCTAAGTATGGTTTGGAACCAAAGGCTCTGGTCGTGAAACCAGAAGCTTTGGAAGAGAGACCAGAGGGGCTCTGGTTTTGGATGTTGAATTATTTTCTAAGTATGGTTTACAACCAGAGGGGCTCTGGTCAATACAACCAGAGGGGTTCTGGTCAATACAACCAGAGGGGTTCTGGTCAATACAACCAGAGGCTCTGGTCAATACAACCAGAGGGGCTCTGGTCAATACAACCAGAGGGGCTCTGGTCCTAAAGGACATAGTTTCTCCCTTGAGAAGGGGAAAACTTGGCCTATGACCATTGGTATTGGTTAAAAGTGTTTTGAACCAGAATGATTGTTTTCATGAGGAATCAGAGAGGCTCTGATCTTAGATTTTGAAATATATTCCAAGTCTGGTTGGTCCTCAGTATTGGACCAGAGGATTCTGGTATTTGATTTGGAGGATGAGCAAGTTTTTACTGTATATGTTAAATTGGATTAAAGGTTTTGTATCTTTTGATAAGAGCTTCTATGTCAAAATCATGCTTTTGAAGTTTTAAGAAAAAGAGTTTTATACTTAGAATCTTTTTATGAAAAACAGACCAGAGAGGCTTTGGTTGACTTTCACGTTGAACCAGAGGGGCTCTGGTTGGTCATGTCTTTGGAACCAGAAGCTCTGGTTAGTAGAACCAGAAGCTCTGGTTAGTAGAACCAGAGGCTCTGGTCGAACATGAACTTTTTATAATTGCTCGTTTTATGAAAAAGGCTATCTTATTGGTTGAAAGTTTATCTAAAGACCATTTTTGAGAAATTATATGAGTCAGAGGTGCTGGTTAGTACAACCAGAGGCTCTGGCCATGAAGACCAGAAGCTCTGGAAGAGAGACCAGAGGGGCTCTGGTCCTTGATGTTGAATTATTTTCTAAGTATGGTTTACAACCAGAGGGGCTCTGGTCAATACAACCAGAGGGGCTCTAGTCCTAAAGAACTTAAAGAGTCCAGAGGTTCTGGTCAATACAACCAGAGGCTCTGGTCGTCCATAGAGGCTCTGGTCTTCTTCCAGACTTAGCCGTTTTAGCACAAAGTTCCATCCTTATCCCCCATGGCTTAATAAAACTTTTTTTTAGATTAATTAGGATCAATTTGATTCTAACAATATATATATATATATATATATATATATATATCGTCTAGACACTTATTTTATAAAAGATGATGTTATGGAGTTATAAAATAAATAATTGACTATACGAAGTGTTACTCGAGTTGTA
>NC_037529.1:16455629-16457894 GCF_001531365.2 Cynara cardunculus var. scolymus
ATATGAAGTTTGACTTTAGGTTGGGTCAAAATGACAATAGTTGACTTTTGTTGACTTTTTAATAAATTAAGACGTTAATGAGATATTATAGTATGAAATGTGTAGGCAGTTGGTCAAGAGCTATCGGTAATCAATCTATACGCAATCAGGTGAGTCTTCATGAGACTTACAATGKGATGCATAYCTATGTATAAATTTATTTTCAAGCATTATATGATTTATATGATAATGGGTACATATGCATGATGTTTCAGTTTAYATACACGATATACTTTACATGTATGTTATTTTGTGAATGGTTGCATGCTATGTGTTTAATCAATTTTCAAATAACTCTAGCATGCTATTCCATATTAAAGTTTGATGATTCAAGGGTGGACATTTGACCAGTAAGTCACGACTAGTATAAAACACTACCCGGACAAGTGGGTGATCAATTAAGATTGAAATATCAACCCAAGGCGTGTTTGTGACTAAATGACCCATACCCGACAGACAAGTTATGAGATCTCTTTTCTTTCAGTGTTGCATGTTTTTTCAGAAAATGCATACTATTTGGTACAAAGTTTACAAGTTGAAATGTATGATGTGCAATGATCTTTACTCACRCAAACCATGAACTCACTGAACTTTATAAGCTGACTATAGTATGCATCTCAGGGACAGAAGGTTTCAAGTTGGACAAAGAAAAAGAAGGGCATACATAGAGACTTGTCTAGTCCATTTAAGTTCAATATTTAGGCGCAATCGTCTATGATATATATATTTGTAAAACAACCCGGTATGGGACGGGCTGACATTAAGTTATATATTTATTCTTTTAAAGTCTTCCGCTGTAAACGGTCTAAAGTTTTAATTTAACCATTGTTTTTGGAGTGCTTTTGGAGAATCTGTTTTAGATTACGTAACATCTCTCATGGTAAAAATATGGGTGTTACAGAAAAGTTGGAGAAATGATGGTGTGGGCCTCTTGGTTTTAGATTATGATATATTTGGTTTTATCAAGATTATGGTATATTGGGTTAAGGGTATATTTGGTATTTTGAAAATGTAGAATTCCATTCCACCAAAATACCACCTATATGTCATGGAATGTTCAAATACTTAATTTGTGGAATTTGATGGATTAGAAGATTCCTTTCTCTAAAAAAGAATAAACAAAATGAGATAATGAAATTTGGTTAAAGAAATTCAACATTCCAATTCTGTTAGATTCCTACAAAATCTGTGAACCAAACGCCACCTTAGAGAGCGATTGAAGCGGAGAGCCAGTCGTGTGGGAGGTTGGTATCAACCAAAGCCGAAGATGGACGGAGTGGGTGAAAATCGATGTTGAGAGAGAAGGTGGGGAGAACATCTGCAGGGTTCCAAATTGGTGGAACGGGGAAGATGAATCGTGATCCATACATATGCATTACTTATAATAATATATAATACTAATATTATATAAAAACTAATTAATAATTCAATAGATATAAAAAAGAAAGATGATAAATTGACCACTTTGCTCCCGTATTTACTGGAAATAGTAGACTGTTATTTGTATCAAGGACCAACTCTAAGACAAATTGCATAGACAGAGGGTTCTTTTGTAATAAATAAAGATAAATGACCATTTCCGTAACAGATGACAAACCCCATGGACCGAATCTGTAATTTACTTTAATATTTATATGTGTGTTGTAATTGCATATTCAAATACTAAAGTCATATTTGACAACCATAAGTCAGCTTATGTTTTACAATTATTGACAATGTCCCTTTCAGCAGAGGCGGAGCCAGGAATTTTGAATGAGGGGGGTTTGATTGTTCAATGTCACACTTTGTTAAACAATAGAGACCATTTGGACTAAAATTGTACTTTGATATGAAGTTGATATGGTCCAAGTCTGATATATGCTCGACTAATTCCACATTTTAAAAATTTTAAAAAATTACAGTGTCCTTAGTTGAAGGTTTGTTTTGGACCTTTGGTTTATAACTTATCACCATTGCCGCCTTTTTTGTTTCATGTTTATCAATACTAGACTTTTAGATTGTAAGTGTTTCATGTGCGTGGTTTTGGTGAGTTCGAACCAAAAACAAGGAAAAAGAAGTCGTCTTAGGGGGTGTTTGGTCCACAAAATGGAATTTTATGGAACTGGAATCCATCAAAGAAATTTGACTTTGAAAGAATTGGAATGAAATTTGACCATGCGTTTGGTTGATAGGAATTGGAATGAAAGCTCTCAATAGAATTAAAACAATCGTCTTTGTTTGGATTAT
>NC_037529.1:16458170-16483578 GCF_001531365.2 Cynara cardunculus var. scolymus
GGGACGGTGGGATGGGGGCAGGGTAGGTGATGTATTGGTAGCTGCGGCGATGATAGTGGTGGGATAGTGGTCAGGTGGCTAGGGCTAGGAGTGAATGAGTATGACGGCAAGAATAGTGGCATGGTGTTTCGTGGTGGGTTGGGGTAGGGTGTGGTGCGGGTGAATGAAGGTTGTGAAAGTGACAATAGTGGTGTGTAGGTGGCGGGAGGGGGTTAGGTTAGGGGCAGGGTGGTATAGGTGGGAAGGGGGGTTAGGTTAGTGACAATCTGAACCCATGATCACCTTTAATCTCATGCGCACCCACAAATTGCGCTTTAGAAAGGATTTGATCCGGTGCATCTCGGTACACCTCATCAGTGTTGACATTCAATTAGGATTGACTCAAGGGTGAATATCTCCTGTTACTCTTCTCACTTGAACCCAACCATATATAAATATACAAAGAATGATTGTACTATAATAAAACTGTTAAAAGTTGCAATTAGTGGACGTTAAATAGTTGTACTATATAAGTTGATTTTTACAAAAAGTGGATCGATAGAAAACAACAAAGAGTCTTGATAATCGGCCAAAATTAGCCAACCCAATGAGTTTCTAAGCTTTGCCTCCTACTAAATACGCATATTATTGTTTAATTTCACCATCTTCTAACTAATGTGGGATAAACGAAATACACCACGTTTCAAGATTTAATTAATATTCAAATCTCATTATGATTAAAAGCGATTAGACCCATTTTAAAATGAATGGAAATAAACAATACAATTTGGCATTATATTTTGAGAGTTTAAACTCACTTCTTCATAAGTGTGATTTACGTTAACCTTATAGTGATTTTTAGTTGTTAGCAAATGGCCACTCACAATGTTATTTCTAAAATTTCATTTATGACGTAATAAAATTGATTATTAGGGTGTGTGTGCAAAAACAATGTTTCCAATTTAGTTTATAAACATTCTTTCATAAAGTAATTTTGTTAAAAGGGTTTAAAGATACAAATAAGTGTACTATATATTTTGATTATTTAAAAAAAAAAGTTCGGAAAAAAATAACCAACCCTATAAGTCCAGATTTTCAACCAAAATTTAACTAACTCCATTAGTATAGAGTGTCCGTCAAAATAAGTCAACCCATGGGTTTTCACAAAGGTCTCCTCCTATATATATATATATATATATATATATATACACACACATACATATACACATGCATACATACATATAGGGCTGTCTATTTTGCAAACCAAACCATTAGTACAAACTATGCAACCCACTTTCCATCCATAGATTTCATCGACGTATTATCAAGATCTAATTGAGTTGATAAAAATTAAAATTTAATATCGTTAATTAATAAAAATAGCCCGGAAGGGCAAATTCGTCCAAAAATGGAACCTGTAATAATAGAAACCGAATGAAATCACAAAATAGCACACGTTATCAAAGGAACCATCTTGTATTTTGAGATCAACATTAACTTTTCTGTTTATTTGTGGAAGATTTTTATTTTGTTTTCATTAATCATAGAAACCGGATCAAATCACTCAAAATCATCACTCATGAAAAAACCATTAAAAATTCTGAAAATCTGAAAAAAAGAATCGGTAAGATAATATCTTAAATCATAATAACTCTGAAAAATGATAAAATAAAAAAACCTGATTTGTTATAATTGTAAAAAAAAAAAAAATAATGCAATAAAAAACGATTATTATAGATTTTCTTAAAAAAAATCTGATTTGTTATAAATATCTTAAATCATAATAACTCTGAAAAATGATAAAATAAAAAAACCTGATTTGTTATAATTGTAAAAAAAAAAAAAATAATGCAATAAAAAACGATTATTATAGATTTTCTTAAAAAAAATCTGATTTGTTATAAATATCTTAAATCATAATAACGGATTGATCGGATTAGTCGGGTTAATACTTTGATATATTAAAATATTCTTCTAACCTTGAATATGTTATTTCTCTATTCATAATTTCTTTTTCATAATCAACCATTTGATACAACTTATCCATACTTATTACGTATGTCATATTCAATTAATTTTCTCAATTTACATATATACGTTCACAGTTACTGAACATATATATGAACGAGTTATATAGAGATGAAGGACATATTGAAAATATGTATATATGAAGAGCGTACGTGATAGTGTAATTGTTTAATGTATATATTAATATAAACTCAACAATCATATTAAATCCAAAAAATAAAAGAATATCAGGTTCATCTGGTTGAGATAAGTTCAAATAATAATAACAACCCAATATCAATCAAATACTTACGATTTAAAAATTTTACAACTCGATTATAATCAGGTTGCTTCGAATTAAGTTATTTGAGGTTTTTAAGCACCCTAGTTAGAACCAAAAATTACTAAGTTACTTTTTTTAAAAACATAGCTGGAGATGCTTAACACATTGAAATGGGTCCCTAAATTCTTTTGGTTTGCATTTATTAAAAATATTTATTGATTTTATTAATTAATACGAAATCTTAATTATAAAGAATCTAATTAAAAAATGAAAATAAAAAAAGCTGTAGTCCAAAAGCTGAAGAAAACGGAAAGTTGGTTTTCTATAATCCTCTATATATATATATATATACACACACACACACACATAAATACAATCAAAAGGTCCCTCCTTTTCTTCCCCTCTCTCTCTCTCTCTTTCAAGATTTGTGTTTAAAGCCTCTGAAGAGAGAGTCTCTGTTCCTACCGCCGCTGCCACTGTTTTCGAGCCCTCACTCGCCGCCTTTCTCCGCCGTCCCTCTCTGCGCAAATTTGGGAAAGGATCAAACGCATTTAACTCCATCATTTCCCTTTAGCGGCCGCTTTTGCAATTATTTCTCAACTGCTCAAATACAGACATAATTGATTGCATATATACATACAACACTTTCCCCTGCTTCTATATAATAACTTCCATTCGTTGTACAACAATCCAAAACTTGATTTGCATCTTCTGGGATCTGGGTATTTCGCCATTCGAGGTTTGAACTGCTCAATTTTGTTTTTTGTTTGGTTGGATCTGGGATTTCTGTTTCTTATTTTACGTTAATGGCAGACAGATCTACCTCGAAAATGCCGGGTCAAAAGCAAGCAGAGGAATCGATAGTTCCATCGGATTTCAATGAGGGTGAAAATGGAGGAAGACGGAAGGAAGCAGGCGCAGAATCGGAAGATCACTCTGTGTTAAACATGACTAATTTGCTGTGGCATGGAGGGTCTGTTTGGGATGCTTGGTTCAGTTGTTCTTCAAATCAAGTAAGACCCAATAACAAATTTTCAATCATCAGATTCTTAGATGGAATAAAAACTAAATGCAAATGTGTTTTATGCAGGTGGCACAAGTGCTGTTAACACTACCATACTCCTTTTCTCAATTGGGAATGACATCAGGGATTGTTCTTCAGATTTTTTATGGTCTTCTTGGCAGCTGGACTGCTTATCTTATAAGTGTGCTGTATGTTGAGTATAGAAGCAGGAAAGAGAAGGAAAATGTGAATTTCAAAAACCATGTTATACAGGTATATGTGCTTAATCGATTTGATTTGGTTCCTCAATTGTTCATAACTAAAACCAAACTAAATCCAATATTATTTTTATTGGTAGTGGTTTGAAGTTCTTGATGGATTGTTGGGCCCTTACTGGAAAGCAATAGGATTAGCATTCAATTGCACTTTTCTTCTCTTTGGCTCTGTCATACAGCTTATAGCTTGTGCAAGGTATGTCTTTGTTTTTGAGCTGAAATCCATCAAATGTATTACTGGGTACATCTTTATTTTTGGAAAGTTGTTGGTTTCATGTTGATAAAGATATGATTTGTTGATGGTTATTTATGTGGAATATGACAGCAACATATACTACATAAACGATCATCTTGACAAGAGGACATGGACGTATATATTTGGAGCATGCTGTGCCACCACTGTCTTCATTCCTTCATTCCACAACTACAGGATTTGGTCTTTTCTTGGCCTTGGAATGACCACTTACACTGCCTGGTACATGGCCATTGCAGCTTTAGTCCATGGCCAGGTACACTTTCTATTTTTCCATAATCCAAATGAACTGCTATATATATATATATACACATTCAGACCTCAAATGCCTGATGTACAAGTTCTCATAGCACCATTGCTCAAGATTGCTTTTAACTAGTTAACATGTGTATATATTCTCTCGCACGCAGTAATACTTTCTGTTTTTGGAAAGAACATCACAGTAATACCCTTTCTACTTGCCATGTCTCTAGATCTAAGGTTATTGCTGTACAAATTGAAAATGCTGGATGAACAAGTCCTTGTTGCACACTGCAGTAGAATAGTTGCTATATTTGGAAAGATAAATCGAGGTGGTTTTGGGTTTTTCATATGTTTCTATTTTATTTGTTGTTAGGTTGATGGGGTTCAGCACACCGGTCCCAATAAGCTGGTCTTGTATTTCACCGGAGCCACCAATATTTTGTACACCTTTGGTGGACATGCTGTCACTGTGTAAGTATGCCAAATATATCTTTTATTCTAATTTATTTAATATTTAAATATTTAGTTTTATAATAACTTGTTATTATTAAATAATGGAGCTTAGTATATTTTGAAAATGGGTGTAAAAGTAACTTTTCTTCTTCTAAAATTTGCTTCTATTCGCAGCTTTTGCCTGGGTGTTTTTGAACTGAACCCGAAAAGACACTAATACGGAGATCTTATTTCCTTTTTCAAATTAAAAGTGGATTTAAAATCAAGATAAGCTGATTCTGTTAATTATTTAATTCACAGGGAAATTATGCATGCTATGTGGAAACCCCAAAAATTCAAGCACATTTATCTACTTGCCACTCTTTATGTTTTCACATTAACGCTTCCCTCGTCGTCTGCCGTCTACTGGGCCTTTGGCGATGAGCTTCTTAACCATTCCAACGCCTTCTCCCTCCTTCCAAAGACTCGATGGCGTGATGCCGCTGTTATTCTCATGCTCATTCATCAGGTGCAATTACCATATGTGATTTCTCTCTTTGATGAATGCTTTTAGGGAAAGTATATTCTTACAAAAGGGTTTTGGTGGACAGTTTATTACATTTGGATTTGCGTGCACGCCTTTGTATTTCGTGTGGGAAAAGGTGATCGGGATGCATGACACGAAGAGCATTTGCTTACGAGCACTGGCACGACTTCCAGTCGTCGTACCCATATGGTTCTTGGCTATTATCTTCCCCTTTTTCGGACCCATCAATTCTGCGGTTGGGGCACTTTTGGTCAGCTTCACAGTTTACATCATCCCTGCTCTTGCACATATGCTCACCTACAGAAAAGCCTCTGCTCGCGAGGTAAAAAAAAACCAAAATGGAGTGATTATGCATTATGGTTTTCAAGATCTTGACTTTATCTCGTTGGTTGGTCTTTAGATGTCAATAGTTGTAACGTTTATTTGTTTTCAGAATGCGGCAGAAAAGCCTCCTCGATTCCTACCGAGCTGGACGGCCATGTTTGTGATCAACGCATTTGTGGTTGTATGGGTACTCGTGGTTGGGTTCGGGTTTGGTGGATGGGCCAGCATGACCAACTTTGTAAGACAAGTTGATACATTCGGTCTGTTTGCCAAGTGCTACCAGTGCAAGCCGGCGGTGCCGCCACCACCAAAACATTGAGTTGATTCGGAGCCTAACGGTGTGGATCGAGTTCGGACTAATTGCATTCGGATCTCTTTTGTGTCTCGATATTTTTGTATTATAGATGGGGAGTATAAATCATTTTCCCTACATGTGGTGTTTTTCTTTGGGTTGTCTTTTAATTGATTTTATGAATTTAAATGTAGATTTAAACAATAGGGTGATGAATTGTGATGATTCTAATTAATTAATTAAATACTACATATTATTCCCCTTTTGTTTAAAGTACATTAAATATACTAGAAAAACTATTTGAAGAATAAAGATGCTTAAGAAGAGATTATTTATGTTTAGTATTTATTAAACGTTTATCTAAATAAATGCTTACCAAGTTAATTTACTTTATTGGATGAATATGACAAACTAATAATCTTACCTGATAAAAGTGAAAGCAAGAATCTCGAGTCCTATTTGGTAAGTGAGAACAATGACTTTTACCATGTTTGTTAAGTCCCTATTTATATATACATTAAACAATTACGTCATCACGTACCCTCTTCATATATATATATATTTTCAATCTAATCTTACATGATATGAGCGAAATCAAGAATCTCGAGTCTTATCTGGTAAGTGAGGACAAAGACTTTTACCATGGTTAGCGCTTACAGGGATAAATTGTTGCATACGATACATTTTAGTGAATAAAATTTTGCCTGTTAAATAAGCAATAATGTTGAATTTTACCGATAAATGCTTACAGAGTAAGTGTTTAGGTAAACTAATATAAATTATTTTAATAAACGTGATATGGGGTTTGACATTTGGGGAAGAAAGAAGTGTATTTGGATCTCGGAAGGAATGGGGGCATGGACCCAATTATTTCACATGGCTGCGTCACGTGATCACCTATAATGCAATTGAAATCAAACAACTAACGCACATGTTGCAAATAATCGTCAAATTGGTGAAGATGCTCATCG
This sequence comes from Cynara cardunculus var. scolymus, assembly GCF_001531365.2. Classification (NCBI taxonomy): domain Eukaryota; kingdom Viridiplantae; phylum Streptophyta; class Magnoliopsida; order Asterales; family Asteraceae; genus Cynara; species Cynara cardunculus. The sequence continues at coordinate 16,464,780 of NC_037529.1, forward strand.
CATATCGCCAAACGCAAATGGGTTGGACAAAACCCCAACATAAACGAGTATAATTTTCAATCTTTTAGGAGATATGGTCACAGGGTTTAAAGGTATGGTCAAGGGGGGTCGTATAGGGACGGACCCAATTTTTTTTAAATAATGACACTATTTGATCATATGAAAAAAAAATATAGGATTTTTTTTTCCAAACGGTGACATCGTTTGACTAAGAAAATGACACTAACATGATTCGGACTTGGGTGTGGGTTGGAATAAAAGCCTTGCAAACCAACTCTACCAAATAAAACTTGTTCTCATTGTAATTTCAAAATACATACGGTGGCATACAACAAATTAATACGGTTGCACCGTTCACGAAACCTAATTTTTTTACCCTTTGGCAGAGAAATAATACGATGGCACGTGCCACCTATATCACATACATAGGTCCGTCCATGGGGTCGTAACATGTGCGCAGATGACTTGTGATAGACCAAATATGATGATAAACAACATACGACAGTTCAACCGAACTTTTGACATAAAATCTCTCACTGAAGCTCTGAAATTGACTTTAAAGATGTTTGTTTCCTTGTGATTTCCGATTTTTATTATTTTTAAACTTGTGCCATATCATGATCCATGCATGTATTTTTTTTAAGGCTTTACTTTTTTTTCACTTTCTACCTATGTGCTAGGGGACAAATGAGAGTGCGCCATGTATACCAAACATTTAGGAATATTCATCATTAATAGTGTATCATTCATCGTGAATGGTGTAGACATTTATCATGTATGTGATAAAAAAATTTACGTTCATTATTCATGATTGTTGGATCACCTATTGATTTGGTGATGACACATTGATCTATCCCACTATCCTATCAACACTTAATAGTTATTGTTTCTTGGTACATACTTAAAGCCTTTGATAAAATCGAAGACTAGCCGATGTGAAGACAGAAGGTAATCGATGCAATACTGTGGATCAACTGTCTAAATTACACACAAAGACTCCAAAGAAGCTGATTTGAAGATTGAAATGTTTTGAAGCTGCTAGCCGAACGAAGGAAGATCTTCATGCACCGAGATTTGTAAGTAGTTGTTTGAAGCTACTAATCCATCTAAAGAAGATTTCTCTACAAACTGACCATATCTCTACAAAAACTTGTACCTGATAAAGACATTCCTTATCAGTAGGTTTGTCTCTACATGAACAATATTGTGTGCATGTAGAGTACGATGAAAATGATATATCAACTATGGTCAAGACAACCTTTGCCTCTTTATCCTAAGGTGACATGTGTCACCATACATTTAATGCATGAGGGTAGTATAAAAGGTATAGTGCATCTCCATGCAAACAACGCTTCCCTGAAAGAATTTCTAAGTGCATTCTCAAGGAAATCGACTCTCTTCTACTACTTTCCCACTCTCCTGTGTGTGAAGAAAAACTTAGGTGGCGTTTGGTTCGTAGATTCTGGAGGAATCTGATGGAATTGGAATGTTGAATTCCATTGACCAAATTCCATTCTCTCGTTTGGTTCATTCTTTTTCATGAAAGGAATCTTCAAAATCCTACAAATTTCACAAATATAGGAATTTAACATTCCTTAGCAACTACATGGTATTTTGATGGAATGGAATCTCTATCTTCATTATACCAAATATGTCCTTAACCTAATATGCTATAATCTCATAAAACTCAATATGACCATCGTCGACCACCTCTTGACCACTATTGATCTGAACCACCGCCGACTACTACCGGTCTGAACCACCACCGACCACCACCGACGACTACCACCGGTCTGAACCACCGCCGGCCACCACCGGTTTGAACCACCGCCGACCACCACCATCGACTACCACCGGTCTGAACCACCGCCGACCACCACCGACGAGTACCACCGGTCTGAACCCACCGCCGACCACCACCACCGACTACCACAGGTCTGAACCACTGCTGACCACCACCACCGACTACCACTGGTCTGAACCACCACCGACTACCACCGATCTGAGCCACTACTAATCTGATTCACCGTCAATCTGAACCACCATCGATAACTGCTATCTAAACCACCATGGACCACCACCGATCTGAACCACCGCTGACCACCACCACCGACTACCACCAATCTGAACCATCTTCGACCACCGTTGACTACCACCGATCTGAACCACCGCTGACCACCACCGTCGACGATCTGAGCCACCATTGATCTGGTTCATCGTCAATCTGAACCACCGCCGAAACGCCATCTGAACCACCATGGACCACCATCGATTTGAACCACTGTCGACCATTGCTATCTGAACCACCACGGACCACCATTGATTTGAACCACCACCAATTACTATCGATCTGAAGCACCGTCGATGTAAACCACCATTGACCATCACTGATATGATCCATCGCCGATCTGAACCACATTTGACCATCGTCACCTGAACCACAACTGACCACCATCGATCTATATGACTGCCAACCACCGACGACTACCATCGATCTGAATCACCATCAAACACCACCGACCACCACCGATTTGAACAACCACCACCGACCACCTCGATCTGAACCACTGCGGACTACCATCGATCTGAATCACTGCGGACCACCACCATCTAAACCACTGTGGACCACCACCGATCTAAACCACTCCGACCACTGTCGATTTAGTAACGTCGTTTGGCTTATGATTATATTTGGATTGTGTATTTTATATTGATTTACATATTAAATAATTATTTTATTAAAGTATTTTTAGTTTTAAAAAAATAAAATTTTCAAAAAAGGGCATTTTGGTCATTTACCAATATTTTATTTCAGTTCTAAAGCTACATTCTGTGAACCAAACAGACATATTCCAATTCCTTAACAGATTCCATTCCAATGTCTGCCAACCAAACAGGTGGTCAAACTTGACAACATTCCATTCCAATTCTTTCAAAGTCAAATTCCCTTAACAAATTACATTCCATCCAAAAACATTGTGCGAACCAAACGCTACCTTAGTGTTCTTCATTTCTTTGCTATTACTCTTTGTGTTAATCTTGTAAATTCTTATCTGTGTAAGACAAGTCAACTCACAAGCCTATCAAGAACAAGAAGTCAAAATCCAAATTGAAGATGAACCATAAGCCTTCGGCTACTTCATCTCAATCGACTACTGTTTTTCGATTGTCTACATCAATGCCATCAGTTACTGAGTTCGTTCCCTAAGCAGTATATCTGAAAAAGACTTACATGGTTTCTACCTCCTCTGAAAAACCAATCATTGAGTCTGAAAAAGGGATTCTTGGTCCAAAACCCTCTTCGTCCTCTATCTTATCTTCAAAAGCTTCTTCCTATTTCAAAAGATCAAATAATCATGTTAACACAATTAAGCACATACCTTTGATATCGATTAAACCTGTGTTCATTTATCGTAACTGTGGTGACACCTTTCATCTAGCTAAGAGGTGTTTGAAGGAAAGAATCACTAAACCAATAGGAAAAGTGAAAGAAGAAAAGTCTCCTAACCCAAGTAGACCCATTGTAAAATTGGTACCTAAATACTGATTTATATTTGATTGCAGGGCTTGAGACACTGACAAGTATGGTACATGGAAAGTGGAAGTTCAAGACACATGACTGGAAACAAGTCATTACTGATCAACTATGTGTCTGAACCTGATCCTTCTGTAACCTTTGGAGATAATGCCATTACCAATGGATATGGTGTACTCTATAATAGCTCGGTTACCTTTAACTGAGTAGCTATGTGGATGGACTAAAGCATAATCTACTAAGTATCAATCAACTATGTGATGTTAGCTTCATTATAAAATTGAAAGAATACCAGTGTACTATTCTTGATTATTCTTGCAAGAAGGTACTAACCAGTATCAGAAAGGATAATGTCTATGTGTTCAACATGGGATCACTTAGCACTACTGACGTCAACATCTGTTTCTACTTCGAAGTTACTGCTGATCAAAATTTGCTATGGCATAAAAGGTTGTCTCATCTCAACTTCAAGACCACCAACAAGCTTTCTAGCAAAGATCTAGTCATCGGACTCCCTAAGATGTCATATGTCAAAGAGAAGCTATGTGCTGCTTGTGAAAAAGGCAAACAGACTAAAACAAGTTTTCAGTCCAAGATGTGGTCTTCTATTTCTACTCCTTTGTACATGCTTCACATGGATCTCTGTGGTCTTGTGAACGTTAAAAGTTTTGGTGGAAAACGCTATACTTTTATTATTGTAAATGAGTACTTACGATATACTTGGGTCTTCTTTCCTCAACACAAGAATGTTGTAGCCGAAGATATTATCAACCTTGTGAAACAGATGTAAGTCTTGAATGCTCAACTTGTCAGGTCAATTCAAAGTGATGACACTGAATTTAAAAACAATGTTCTTGAAGGCTTCTTTGATGACAAATGTATTTCTCAAAATATCTCAGTAGTTCGGACTCTACAACAAAATGAAGTTGTTGAAAGGAGAAATCATACACTATGTGAAGCTGCAAGTTCAATGCTAAGTGAAGCAAGTCTTTCAACCTACATTTAAGCTGAAGCTATCAATATTGTTTTCTTTACTCAAAATAGATCCATAGTTGTGAAAAGACATAATAAGACTGCTTAAGAAGTGTTTCATGGTAGAAAGCCAAATATCATTTTCCTTCATGTGTTTGGAAATGCATGCTATATTCTCAACGATCGAGATCAGTTGGGAAAATTTGATTCTAAATTTGATGAAGGCATCTTTGTCAGATATTCTCTTTCTTTAAAGCCTATCCGGTGTACAATATACGTCGCCAATGCATTGTTGGATATGTGAATGTCAGATTTGATGAATCTAGATCGATGCCTATAACATCATCTTTTAAAAGTGAGAATCTTGAGCTTAACCAGTGGTTAGAATCTCACTCCTTTGAGAATTCAACTCTAATCAGTGGACCTCCACAATCTAATAGAGATGATGTTCTACCTGTTGAGGAAGATGAAAATGGAGATCTATCATTCAATTTGAATATACCATCGGCCAATCCTAAACAAGAATCAACCGATCCGATACCTCTCTCCTATGTGGAACCTTCAAATAGTGTCGATGTTCCTATTTCTTCTTCTAGAGACATTGATGACCCAATATTAGTAATAGACTATTCTAACCCTCCAACCAATGCTGAAGGTGACTCTACCTCTCTTCCTCCTCCTCTTCCTCTTGCCACTAAGTGGACTAGAGATTACCAAATAAAATAAATTATTGGTGATCAAAAAGCAGGTGTCCAAACACGTTGCAGTGTTAATATTTGTTTGTTTGTCAATTCTCTATCTCTCATTGAGTCCAAAAGGATCGAAGAAGCACTTGATGATCCTAGTTGGATCAGTGCCATGTAAGAAGAATTGTTGCGGTTCGAGCGTAACAAAGTTTGGAGACTAGTTCCCCAACCAACCAACAAAACAATTATTGGCACAAAGTAGATCTTCATGAACAAAATAGATGAGAACGGAACAGTGATCGGAACAAGACCCGATTCGTTGCCCACGGATACAGGTAAGAGGAAGATATTTGCTCTAGTAGCAAGGTTGGAAGCTATCCGAATCTTTCTTGCCTATGCTGCATTTAAGAACTTATGAATGTAAAACATGCTTTTCTGAATGGCAAACTTACTGAAGAAGTCTATGTGAAACAATCTCTAGGCTTTCAGGATCCTAAACATCCAGGGTATGTCCATAAGTTATACAAGGCCTTGTATGGTCTCAAACAGGTTCATCGTGCATGATATGACACTTTATCTACTTTTCTTTTGGAAAATGACTTCTTTTGTGGTAAGATTGACAATACCCTCTTTCTTAGGAAACATAAAGGCAATGTCACTATTGTATAAATTTATGTAGATGATATCATCTTTGGTGCCACTGGGAAACATCAGGTTTTGATCTAACCGGTTTCTCAGATTCTGATTATGTATGTTGCAAAGTTAATACAAAGAGTACAATTGGAAGTTTCCAGTTGTCGGTGGAAAGTTAGTCAGTTGGACTAGCAAGAAGCAACACTCTGTGTTCACCTCAACAACTGAAGCTGAATATATTGCTGCAGATAGTTGCTGTACATAAGTCTTATGGATGAAAAATCAGTTAGCAAATTACAATAAATTGTTCTCGGAAATCCCTATTTTCTGTGACAATTCAAGTGCAATAGCTATTGCCAAAACAATCCAGTTTTACACTCTCGTACAAAGCACATTGATATTCGATATCATTTTATCAGATATCATGTGATGAAAGGTGATGTTGATCTGCATTTTATTCCAATAGACTATCAACTCCCTGACTTATTTACCATGCCTCTTGATGAAGCTAGGTTTAATTTTCTAATTCGTGAGTTCCAAACAACGTTTTGAGAATTCACTAGTAGCCAGTGTGTCCCTTATAAACTTTATGTTGTTTCACTAAGATTTTAAAAATAGTTGTCTATTATATAAATTTTTTGAAAGTTCTTTTTCAAATGCACCTTTTTGTTTTTTATAAATAGCTTTAGTGTGAATAAGTCTTCTATCCTCTTATTAGGTGAAATCAAAAGAAACTAATTTTATTTGAGTGTCTATGTGTGAGAATCTCTTGTTAAACAAAACCCGTGTAATTGCTCTTTAATATTTCATTTCCTTTAAATGTTGAGTTCTGAAAAATGTTAGATTTTAAGAAACAAATGTTTTAAAATGATGTTTTTTGAAAATGAAGGTTTTTGGACTCTTTGATTTTTAAATTTGTTGTGTATAAAATCGGTTTCCTGTATGTTCTCTTTACATATCTCTCTTGATATAAAGTTTCTGTGTGAGTGGAGCAACCATCCGACATCTTGGTTTGGGTTTCTGTATATTAGCTCCAAAAGATCGTGTGTGATTTGTTCTCACATTAATTTTTTTTTGAAAAAACTTATTTTTGATAAAGAAATTTTTGAAAATAATATTTTTTGAAGAAGATTTTTGATCGGTTCTTGACCCTTAACCATTCAACCCTTAGCCGTTTATCATCTCATCAAAGGGAACCCTCACCTATCTCACCTATCTATCTCCTACTTCTTCTTCAGCCTCCCTCTACTCGATCCCCCATCCTTCTCGCCGATCTCTTTCCTCGCCGATCTCTCTCTCTCTCTCTCTCTTTAAGCCTATGAATCGGCGACCTCCACCCCACTCACTAATACCCCCTCCTCTCAATCCGAAACCCCACCATCGGTGCCTCCCCCACACGCTAACACCGATTTTCATCCTCCCCTCTCATAATCTAATCCGTGCCCTCTCTCTCAACCCTTTATCTTACCGAATGCCTCAACACTATCCCCCTTTCCCTTCGGCCTCCCTCTTCTCGTCCCTCTACACTTCCCATACGATCACACCCTCTACCTTCGGCTTCCTTCTTAACTCGGTGCCTCTCTCATTACCCAAGATCGGTCACCTCAAACCGATTACCCTTACCATTATATCACTATCTATCGGCTCTCTCGCTGATTTCCACAACCTCAACCCCTCTACTTACCGATTATAAACCTTAATTGACCCACCCCTATCAGATTCTCTCTAATTGATTTAACACCCTCACTTCCCAATTCGGCCTCCCATCCATCCCTCAAACCTTAACTGATTTCTCACCAAATTGGTCCTTACCCATCACCAACCCATACCTTTTGTGCTACTTTGTGCAATATCCTTTTACTAAACATGTTGACTTTTGTATTGACCTTTTGGGTTACTAAACTGACACCTTTTGGTAACTAGAGTTTAGACTTACCATATTGCTCCTTTCACTCCATATATCATCCTCATCCCTCCTCACTTTCCTCACATATTCAAACCCCCTCCCAATATATGGTGTGATTTCCTTGCATAACAATGGCTTCTAAAGCTTCTACTCCCTCCAAAGCTTCAAAGCATGAGAAACCAGTCTATCTCACTTCTGACAGTGTTACATTTTCACCATGCAACTATGTGGCATTGTTGGACCACAACAAAAAGTATTCGGATTCTACATTATCACCGAATTTTTACGTAACTGCCCCCTCAACAAAGCTTTAACTTACTCTCCTAAGATGGACAAGTTTCTTTTAAGCCATTTTTGGGCCACCTGTGTGTATGCTCACACTACTAACGAAGTTCATGCTTCTATTCTCCACCAATGATGTGTCATTTACTATTGATCATTTGAGACGAGTATTGGATCTTCTTATATATTCCTCTTATGATGAGATTGTTTCTGTTGAGGATCTTCATACCGTAGTTATTGTTATGGGTTTATGGGCAAGACCTTATAATTAATAGTCAAGGCACTCTCTATGGCAAAAACATGGGTGGTATTTGAAACTTCATTTTCTCTCTTGAGCTCCAAAACTGGAGGCATGGATCAGTCTCCTACTTCGGTTACACAACTTGCTCATGCATTGATCTTTCAGACAAAATATTGACTTTGCTGGTTATTTCTTTGGTGAGCTACTGAAGAAGATTGGTTCTTCTAAGAGTCCAACAGTTCCATTTATCAGATTTCTTTCCATGATGATTGCTGATAAGCTTGGGTCACATATGACAGCCGGTGTTCACAATTACTATGATCTTAAAGTTTCTCATATCGGCTTTCAGACTTTAAAAAGTCATATTTGCTTACTGCTCTTCCCCTCCCCTCAAGTATGGTTTCTTTTGCCTCCTCTTCCAATCCGGTTTGGGGATGTTCTCGGTGTCCACTGCAGCTAGGTTCTATCCTTTTGTTGCACCGGTCACCAAGAACTCCTCCAAGTTGGTGGCCCCTTCTCCTCTTATATCAGCTATTGCCTCTAAAGAAGCCACATCCTTAGCCAAGAAACGGCTGGCAGATAGCTTTGTACCTGCACCCTCCACATATACTTCTGAGGCTACGACTCTGAAAGAGTCTTCGGAGTATCACCCTGCCTCCCACCCTTCTATGATAAAGCGGAAACACTCTATGTTACCACTCTTGGCTCTTCTTCTAAGAAGACCAAGAAACCTAAAAGGGCTAAACACATATCTCCAACCAAGGACTCTCAACAGTCCAAGATTGTTGAAAGTGTCCCTACTGAGCCCATGACATTTTGAAAGACCTTGAGGATTGCTTCAAAATTCACTAAGTATAAAAGTTTGAGGATATAACTTCAAAAATTCTGCATCGCAGAATTACAGAGTTCTGAGTTCAAGATATTCTTATAAGTCTAACTTTTAAAGTTAACTTAAGAACTGTGGATTGCAAGACTTCAGAGTTCGGGTACAAGAATCTCATATGTGCACAAGTGTCAAGTCTGAAGAGTGAATCTTCAGAGTTATGCAAGAGAAGACCCGAAGAGCATTCAAATACAAATCTAAAGACGAAGTCTGAAGACCTTGAGTTTAGAGTTATTCTAACTCTGAACGAGAGGATCATGCCTATCCTGTAAATAACCTATTTGGGATAATGATTATCTTTCTATGTTTATATGATTTGTTTCTTTGTATAAGTAGCTTAGATGTTCTTTATTTATTTGATATGATTCTAGTGTATTCAATAATTCATTCATTCATCTTAAGTAGATTGCTTTGCACATTCTGCATAATTAGTCTTTAATCAATAAAAGAAAACCTTTGGCTGTTCTCTTGTTCATACTCTGTTCTTAATTCTTACATATCTTGATATACAGACACTTTCAATTGTTATCAAAGCCAGCGACCTTTGAATTATGTTCATAACCCATCTCACATAATTCCATATTGTCAACTCGATCTTACAAAATCAAGATGTCTAAAGAGTATGTTAGCATTGGATCAGAGTCTAAGCCTCTTGCTTTGTTCATCGGAGAATATCATCAATTGAGGATCCACATGATCCAGTTTCTGAAAAATATAGATGAAGAATTGATTAACTCAATTCTTAATGTGCCCATTGAACCTTTCATTGAGATACTGGCTGTTCCCAGAACAAAAAACACTCCAGCCATTCCTACATCTAGGATCAGAAAGGATCCTAGCATGTACAATGCTGAAGAGAAGAGAAGAGCAAATGTTAGGACTAAAATAGTCCTAAGTATTAGAAAGTTTTATAAAGGCAATTACCTTGTATTGTATTGTATTGTAATATCTTATAATAGGGTTTAAGGGCAAAATGGGCTTAGGGGCTGTTTAGCAGTTGCTGAATGATTTGGTGTAGAATGATTAAGTGGTTAGAATGGTTAGAAGGCTCTCATGATATAGTGAAAAATGAAATATAATTGTTTGGTAATTGTTTATAATGAAATTGGGGCGCTTAATGGTTAAAGGAGACCCATGATACAAAACCATTTAGAGAATTTTAGAACTATTAAAAGACATGATTTTTTTTGCCAAACAAGATTCACCTCTTAATGATTCAGAGGCTGCCTCTTAATGGAACTATTAAGAGGTAAACAAACAACCCCTTACATTGTAAATGTCACCTATAAATAGGTGACATGAGCTTAGAATAGCTAGGAGTTCGATTCATTACAATTTTAATGAGAGTCGATTAGTGAGATCTGAAAGTGTTTGTAATTTTCTGTTTCATGAATATGAAAAGCTGGCCGGTTCTTCAATCTTCACGATCTTCATCTTAATTCTGTCAATTACTATTTGCATATTGAATTGTTGTTAGATCTGGGATCTAGAATTGGTATCAGAGCAGAATCGAATCATCTATTTGGGACGATCATTCTATCTACAACAAAATTCACTCAATTTTTTGTTTTGTTTTGGCAATGGAACAGTACTCACATGAACTCAACTTTATGTTTGACTTTTTGAGCTTAATTTGACCAATTCGCCTTGATCTTAATGTTTTTAATCAAATTCGTGCCAAAGGATTTGCATTATGGTGTTTTTGAACTCATTTTGATCATCAATCTTGGGTTTTACTTTACAAATTTTGATGATTTTTGGTCGAACTGTACTTTGATATTGTCAGATTCTACTTCAACACTCGTTGAATATGTGCTTTGAGTGATAAAGTATGTTCATCGCCCATTGAAGATATGAAGCTATATTGAGTGATTTAAGTGAGTTTATTGACCAAAAAGGATGTTGGTAACTTGGTATGATTGAACTATGTTGAGCGATATCTCTTAGACTTGGACGAATATTTTTATAAGTTTTGAGTGATAAGCCTTTCATCGCCCAAAGCTTGCCCCATAACCATGCTCATAGTTCATGTCATGAAGCTTATTGTTGTTATCCGCTCAATATGCTGAGCAATAAAAGGTCCTTCATCGTCCAGCACACCAGGCGATAAAGGATTGTTTGGTGGGCGGTGACCTTACTTAAACAGTTTTCCTTGTTAATTCAATCATCAAGTGCTTAAAATGTTGCCCGATATGATCTCTTATCGCCCAAAGCTTCATGCAATGACATCTCCATGTTAAGCAATAAGAATGGAAGTTGAAGTATATCCGCCTAAAGCATGGACGATATACTAGTTTATCGTTCAAGGCATGAACAATTTGCATTTCTCATTGCCCAAGGCGTGGGAGATATACAGGTTCATGGGGGTATCAGCCTAAGCATGGGCGATTTGAAAGCTTTATCCATGCTCATCGCCCATCTCATGAGTTTTTGTTCAAGACTCTCTTAATGTGCTTATTTGTGTGCTTAATGGATTTCTTTGCCTAAAGTTCACCATGTGCTTAATGATTAAGGTGATATTATATCATTGTTGCCCTTATGAGTATCAATAACAAATTTTGTTAACATTGAACTTTCAAGTCAAAGTTTGACTTTTGGTCAACCATTTTAGAGGTTATTGTTTAAAGCCTGATTTGAAAAGATTTCAGAACTATTTAATTGGATTTGGTATTTGATTGGACTGACTAGAGTTTGAATATCTACAATCATTACTCCGGAGTTTTCTACAAGAGGCCAGACCATGAGTACTTTCAATCATTTCTTTTAACCTGATCATTCAGAGGTCTTGAAGGTTTGCAATCAATGTTCTAGAGGTTCTGGAGTTATAAGATCTTTGAGTGTTCTCAATCATTTTTCTACTCTCATTAATTAGAGGTTTGAAAGTCTACAATCATTGCTCTAAAGATATGGTTGTGATTTAGAGTTCTGAGTGCTAATAATCATTCTTCTGGCTGGAAATTTTGAATATCATTCTGGTTATTCAGTCTGCCGAAAGTTTGAAGGAAATCGGCTTATCTATCTACGTTGACTTGCTGTTCTTGAAGCTATGTTCTTAATGCTGATATTTCTATCCGGGTCTAAATGTCAAATGTGTTTGCTTCAGTTGTTCAAGATAATTTTGTTACCCCAATTTGTGAGCTTACCAAGATCAAGCTCTTAAGCTAAATGCTTATTCAACTCGTGGTTCACAGAAAGTTTTTTGTTATAAGACTGTTTGTACTAGAATGTCACGTAACTCGCATATTTATCTATCCCATTGTTGGATGAATCTATTGCTTTCGGGATGATAATGATTCTGAGGTTCAAGGTTGTGTTGAGTTGTTTGCAGTTATAGCTGTACTTTGTGCAATCAGTGGTGCTGAATTCATATTGGATCTTATCTTAAAGTTGAAACTGAAGAAAAAAAAGCTATATTTAGGGGGGGGGGAGCTTAAAGATTTATTTAAAGCCAGGCATACCAAAGTTTTCTTAAAGAAAGCAGGGGGAGAAGACTTGAAGGTTTCAAGAGATGCTTGCTTTATAAAACTTTGGGAGGAGATTGTTAGGACTAAAATAGTCCTAAGTATTAGAAAGTTTAATAAAGGCAATTACCTTGTATTGTATTTTAATATCTTATAATAGGGTTTAAAGGAAAATGGCTTACATTGTAAATGTCACCTATAAATAGGTGACATGGGCTTTAGATCTGGGACCTACAACAAAAATAGAAAGGATGGCTCTCACATTCCTAATCATGGCTCTACCCAACGAGATATTCAATAGGGTGGACTAAATTTAACTTTTGCAAATCCATTTGGGATGAAGTAGAGTCCTAAATGTAGGGAAGAGAGAAGGCCTTGCAAAATAATGTGAATATTTACATCGGAGCCTATGAGGGATTCAAGGCAAAGGAATATGAATCTCTCTCAGAAACTTATGAAAGATTCAATGACATCCTCAATGATCTTAGAAGGAATGGTGTTCAAAAGATAAATTCTGAAATAAACAAGTTTTTTTTTTAAAAAATCTAAGGCCTAAATGGGATGCTTTTGCAGACAATCTTCTTACCAAAAATTTAGCCAAGAAAAGCATCCATGACATTTTTGGCATTTTAAATCAACATGAGGAAAAGGTCATTGAGAGAATGTTAGAAAAGAAGAAGGTTCATGACTCCCTTTCCCTCATCTCTGAGAGGAAATACAAGAGTAGCACAAAAAGAGCTTCAAAGATGGTTGAGATTCCATAGGTGGGCCCTACATCTGATTCTGAAAGTGATGACTCTGATCTAGAGCTCGAAAAGATGGAAGAGAACTTGGCTTTACTCACCAAGGCCTTCAACAAGAAGTTTGCAAGAAGAAGTCACTCAAAGTCTAGTAACTATTTCAAAAAGGGCAATCGTGATAGAAATCATAGTTCTGAGATGAAGACCTATGAAAAGAAGACTAAGAGTAGAGATAACAAGGAAAAGAGGAAGGATAAAGATGAAGAAGAAGCCCCAAGATGCTTTAACTATGGTAAAGTTGGGAATTTTGAAAGAGAGTGCGGATTCAAAAAGACAAGAGATTCTGACTACTACTCAAAGAAACTGCACCTGGCCAAAAAGAAGGAGCGAGGCCAAGTGCTCATGGCATAAGAATAAAATTGCCTGGAGTGGTCTTTTTTAAATGAAGAAACTTCTCATTATGCCAGATCATACTTCATGGCTTCTGTGGAAGAGGAAGGAACTTTTGGATCTGACTCTAAAGAGATACAAATTCTTAACTCTAATTTACTTGTTAAAATAGAATCAATGAACTCTGAATTTGAGGACCTTAAAGACAGACTTAAAGGTGAAAGAATTTTGGTCAACAAATTCAGAGAAGAAAAGGAAAGCTACAAACAGAATTATTTGCATGCTGAAAAACATAATGAAAATCTTGAGAATGAAAAGTCCAATCTGTTTAAAAAGATCTTTGAACTAAAGAAAGATTTTGAAAAAAAATCAAAGTTGATAATGAAGTTTTAAGAGTTCAATATGAATTCATCTTCATAGAAAGAATTGATTTATATAAGAAGATTGAGGAATTGGTAGAATTAAACTTCAAGAGAGGACACACTGAACAAACTCTAAACTTATTGACTAGTAATCCAAAAGATAATAGATTTTATAATCCAAAGATAGGATAGGTCTTAATGAGAATTCTGTTTTGAAAAAGATACCAACAAACGTTTATGACTTTTCTGCAATGGGAGGATCTCAAAATTTCTTTGAAAATGGTACAACAAAACAGAACTCTGAAAATCTTGTAGAAAGGATCCCTTTTGGTCAATTTTTATCCAACTCTGAAGAAGAAATCACTTGTGAAGATTCTTTTGAAAAGTCTAACATTCAGAGTAGTGACAATCAAAGGAACTTTAAACATGGACTTGGTTTTGACTATTCTGAACTAAATAAAAGTTATGAGAATAGAGAACCACACTTTTTATACAAAGACTATGAGCTCTCTGAAAATATTCAAAATCTGAACTAAAGTCTAAATATGAAAATTCAAAGATGGTTCAAATCTTTGAATCACATGCCCGGAGTAATAAAAACTCTGAACACAACTCTGAAAAGATTTCACAAAGTTCTTCACTAAATTCTTCCAATGACTCTTAAAACTCCAAATCAATAAATCTTTCTGAATTCATAGATGGCATGACTCAAGTCAAGTTCGATCAAATGATAAATGAGTCTGAGTGTGAGTTGGAGTACTTTTGACCTCACAAGCATTAAAACATCATCTTTGGTGTCAATGAGTCTGTCCATGAAAACGGCAAAAGATATAACATAATGACGACTTAATGGGTAACATTGCTCATAAGGCAATGAGAATATTGTCAAAAATGGGATCATCCTCCGCAATTCCATACTGGACTTGTAGAGATGTTTAAGTATGAAACAACCATCAATAACCATCATTTCAGCTCACTTGTATTCTCCCATGCTTTTGGAATTCGGTGCATAGAAAGCTTTTGTCTGTTTTACAAGCCCAAATACCAAATGCATACACTCATGAGTAGTTTTCTTTATATCATTCTCTGTGATATGGGATGTCGAGAAAATAGTGAACTCATATAACTTAGTTTGAGATCCTCCATTGCTTGTAGACGTTCCTCCTCTTTGTGAAGATGACCGATTGAGATGATGATTCGAGATGTATAAGCAGTTGGGTTGAGATTACGAAGTGTCTTAGGTACTTTACAAATCGATACATTAAATGGCTTGTATCAATGTTCTGATGGACTCGTTAAACTCCCATCCATATTCAACATCTTCTGTTGCCATAATAGATTTTGCAACTTGTGGCTAATTGCAAGACCATCACAACATTAATAATTTTATTGTTTGGCTCAGAATAGATGAGAAAGTAGTTGTCTCAATTAATTAGGTCAATCTGTTCATATCAATGCAATGAAAATCAGGGCCGTCTCTGAGGGAGGGCGGCACGGGCGCACGCTCAAAGCCCAAAAATATTAGGGGCGCAAATTTTTGTCTTAAAATACAATAGTAGTCTAAAATAATTTAATAAATTATAGAAATCCAAAAAAAATGCAACATATAATAAGAGGCAAAAAGAATTTAGTAGATAAATTATATCAACTAGTTATATTGGAGAAGAAAATAAAAAAAAATTAATTGGTCATTTATTATATGCTATTGTTTATTGTTTCTCTAATTTTTTTTATCTCCAACAACGTCCTGGCTATAGCTATCTCTATATGTTTGACTGTTTTCGTGCTTTAACAATTTAACGTTAAGATCATGTGCTTGCTATTGTAGTATATTTTTGTTGAATATTTTTATTAGTTTTTGTTTCTATTGACTAATGCTATTTGGTTAACTTATTCTAATTGTTTTTGTTGACTATTGTATCTATTTTTGCTTCTACATAACTATTTTACTATTGTTTGACAATCAATCTATTGTTCTTATAATTTATGACATGTTTCATGGTTTTGTGATTAATGAATAAATTTTTTTTACCAGATGTATTTAGTAATGTCTCTTATATATGTTATGTTCCATAAACTTTTAATCTTAACATCTTATGGGGTATTTGGGATTGCTTATTTAAAACAACTTATGCTTTTTTGTAAAAGTGCTTATTAACTTATGTGGTATCAAAACGAAGTTTTATAAAAAGTGTTTGGATTAGCTTATAGCGGTATCAAAAAACAATAAGTTGATAAGTTGTTTTTTAGTGTTTGACAAATTTTTACTTATATATGTAAAATGACCAAAAAGGACAGTCTTCCATATTATTGACAAAAAATTATATCAATAAGATTAATAATTAATAAAAATTAATAAAACATGGTTAAACTGGTAAACTGGTAATAAGTAGTTTTTCATAAGTCATGAAGGATTAACTTATCAAAAACTGCTTATTACCGGTTTGGCACCGGTATAAGCAGTTTTATTTTTCCTCATCCAAACACTGACATTTAGCTTATCACCGGTGTCAGACTGAAATAAGTCAAAAAACACCTAAAATAAGCAATCCCAAACACCCCCTAAGAATGATAATAGAATTTAAATATTTTCATCAATTGTTTGACTTATGTATCATTCATTGGGATTCTACCACACCACAAGATTCTATTTAAGTGCTCAAACAATCATTTGTTGAGTTCGCATATTATATGTTTAATTCATTATTTATTCTTACTGGATCTCAATGGATCATCTTTTCTTTCATATTCTTATTGATCCTCATTTATCTACTTGTCTAGAAAACCTTGATAATCTTCTCTATCATTGATCTTCATTGACCCTCATAATTACTTCATTCACGCTAATTCTCTTTTTGTATCAAAATAACACATACTTCTTGTTATGAACTTAAAAAAATTCTTACTTTTTATAAAAATTTATCATCCATAGTTTCAAATTACCTAATAAGAAGTACGTAAATTTAAGTACTGTTTTATATATATTTATAATAAAGATAAATAAGATTTCTTACCTCAATAAATTATTAGCATTTCTTGTACTCAATTTTATACTAATGGAAAACGTTATTGAATTTTTTTTCGTACTTACTGAGGGGTCACTACAAGAAAAGTGAGCTTTGAGGATGTGTCTTTTAGCGATGACATGTTTCCGCCACAAGTTATAGCGACGGCATGTTATATACTCTTTCTAATGATAAATGAACTTTTAGCAACGACTTAAAAGCAACGTTTCTTATAGTGTGCCCTGTTTTTACGTTCGCCCATGGCCTATAAAATGTCAGGAACGAGTCTGATGAAAATTGTCCACATTGTGTACCGTAACAACCGGTCACTTGTAGAGAACTGTGGAAATGCACATTTTTTCACGACATCATAACAGTTTACAATAGCATATGTGTGTCTACACTGTTACATGTTTACGTTACCTTGTAAAAACATGCACCTTGTTACGGTTGTTTGATAAAACCATATAAAATGCCCTATCTTTTTACATGGTCCACTGACCAAACCGTGTAAAAGTTCCCTATCATTTTACATGGTTCACCGACCAAACCGAGTAAAAACACTATTTTATATACTACAACAAAATTGTGTTTACAGGAACTTATAAATATCGAAGTATAAAATAGATTGCCTTACAAGATTTAAACTTATAGAACCAAACACATATATATCATATGTTAAAGCATTGCAATAAGTGTATAGGACGCCTTTGGACGTTTTAAATAGTGTTTTAAGCCGCTTTTTAAATAAATTGATACGACACTTTCGGAAAAGTGTCATATAAAAAACATCCTATAAAAAAGCTAATAGCATACTTTACTTCAAAAGTGTTGTAAAAAGTTTTTTAAGCCATCCAAAGCATTTTATACAACTTTTTTAAATAGAACATATATTTGTTTAACCCTATAAACCAATCTATTAAGACACTTAAATATTTGTGATTCCATAAAAACTAGATTTTATTGTGTAACAACCATATACAAAATTTTGTGTTTTCTAATAAATAATTTTTCTTCATTATTGTACTTGCCATTATAAAAGGATAGAAATATCAAACACCCATAAACATAATGCACATGCTTCCAAGTTGTGGGTCAACAAATCCAAGTCTAGAAAGGGTCTATGTCAAAGTTCTTTATAAAAGCTCTATCTTAAAGTATACTACAATATCTATCGACATTCAAGAGTCACTATCATCCTAATCGATATATAGAGACTTATATTTCACCGTCGTTAACTTTAACACCTCATTCGATATTAATCAATTTATACTTGAACACTATGAAAGGTATTAAACATGTATCATATTAACAGGTATGATCAATATGTGATATGGTAATTGAATCAAGTATCTAATTAGTGAAGAAAACTTTATGTGTACCTTTTGTCCTTGAAGAAGATGCAGCCCCCTGTTGTGATTTCTTCTTGTTCCATTCTCTATAGGATCCACTTCTGTATATCTATTCCATGATGGATGTGGTTTCAATAGATGATTTTAGTGTTCTTGATAGAGAGGAGCAATGTTGGCGTATATGAAGTTTATATATAACCCACTGATGGCAACGGTTCTTTCCATCAGATAACCAAAATTAACTGTCACAACTATATATACACGATACCCTCTATATATATGAATGTGAATCATATAATTGTTGACTCACAATTGTCTTGTTCTCTATTATGATATATATATATATATATA
>NC_037529.1:16484943-16486744 GCF_001531365.2 Cynara cardunculus var. scolymus
TGATTTATTGTTATCACTTTGGGACCATAAATCACTTTGTAATACGATATTTTAACTGCRACCGACCCTACAATTGGTATCAGAGCTTGCTAGATCTAAATTTGAATAGATTGTATATTTTGATTTGCACGTCAAGTGCCTGGTAAAATGTCTGGCGATTCAGGAAATCYGTTTGCCGGTCCTAGTTCCAACCCGAATCCAAATGTTTATCAGAAGGGTGCTTTTAAATTATCGGGGTCCGGGATTAGAATAGAAAAATGGAATGGGGAAGGTGATTTTGGTAAATGGCAGTTCACTACGGCAGCAGCACTTAGAAAAAACGATGTCCACCCTGTAGTCTTTGCTCCGGAAGAAAAAGATCCGGAGATGTCATCTTTAGAGGCTAAGGAAATGGAGGCTTGGGCCTTCACTACCTTACAAATGGCTATGGGTCCAAATGTTATTTCTGAAATCGTTTCTGAAAAGACAGCCGCAGGGATTTGGAAGAGACTTGAGAATCTTTATCTCAAGAAAACTTTGACTAACCGACTGTTACTGATGAGGTCGTGCTTATTCTTCAAAATGAAGGAAGGTACAAGTATTCAGGCCCACATGACTGAATTCGAAGACACTATCATGAAGTTGAAGGCAACATATTCTATTTTTGCCACAGATAATGAGGTACTAGCTTTGATTTTGTTGTATTCACTTCCCGAGAAATATTTCCAGTTTACTAACAGTTTTATTTACGGAAGAGATTCTATTTCTTTGTCTGATGTGAAAGCAGGGATGATCTGTGAAGAACAACGAATTCAGATGAAAATTGGTAACAGTTCGCGAGATAACAACCACAACAGTCAGAGTCTCTTTGCCGAAAGAGACCAAGACGATCAACAATATAAGGGAAGAAATCGTGGCCGCTCCCAGTCTCGTAAGCCTGGTTATCGCGGGAAATCCAAGCAACGAGACAATTGCAATTATTGTCACAAACCAGGTCATTGGGTCAAAGATTGTCCGAGTTTGAAAAACAAAGATAAGAATAAAGCAGAGTCTTCAGCAGTCGCAACTGAACAAGATACATGCTTCTCAGCAACGGTTACACCACCACAAAGCGATAGGCGTTGGGTGTTGGATACCGGAGCTTCATGCCATATGACACCATTCCGTGATTGTTTCACTACTTTCGAGGAATTTAAAGGTAACAGTATTTATATGGGAAATAATACATCATGTGTCACTCGGGGTATCGGTTCCGTCAGAATCAATATGTTTGATGGTAATATTCGAACTTTATTAAATGTTAAATATGTACCATCTATGACTCGTTCTTTGATATTTGTTGGACAACTGTCCAAACATGGCTGTAAGATTCGGATAGAAAATGGGAGTCTGCGTGTCTCCAGAGGGAGTTTTATTGTGATGAAAGGTGAACAGGCAGAAAATAACCTGTTTCATCTGGTAGGCGAGACAGTCAGTTCTGACGCGTGTATTGCGGATAGTTCAAGATATTTAGATGCTATCCGTTTATGGCATCTCAAATTGGGACACACTTCAGAGAAGAATTTGGAGATTTTGCGCAAACGAAAACTCATTGCAGTTGATACGCCTACGAGTCTGGACTTCTGTTCAGAATGTGTTTCGAGTAAACAGACGCGTGTTTCTTTTGGGGTTGGAAAACACAACACCAAAGGGATCCTCAATTATGTTCATACAGATGTCTGGGGACCATCTTCAACACAGTCCCTCAGTGGAGGTAAATATTATGTTACCTTTATTGATGATTTCTCGCATAAACTATGGGTGTATGTGATTAAGTTAAAGT
>NC_037529.1:16486919-16519687 GCF_001531365.2 Cynara cardunculus var. scolymus
GTATGTTAGTTACATCTGGTTTCTCTAAAATGTTTTGGGCTGAAGCACTTCATACTGCTGTACACATTGTGAATCGGTTACCGTGTTCAGCTATTTGGGGAAAGATTCCTGAAGAAATTTGGAGGGGTAAGGGTAATATTTGTTTGAAATACATACGTGTATTTGGTTGTCCTGTTTATATTCATGTGACAGGTTAGGACAAGTTGGATCCTAGAGCCATCAAGGGATTCTTACTCGGCTATACAGATGGAATTAAGTGTTACCGAATCTGGAACCCAGTCACTCGAAAGGTAATTCATTCTCGACATGTTACCTTTGATGAGTCAATTATGTTCAAGTCCAATCAAGATCGACAACCCACTCCAGAACCAGAAATTATCTCTTCCATTTCTCCTATAGCTGATGGATATGAGATAATTGACAATCCTATTGTGCCCAGTTCATCTGCTCGTGGTTTTACTTTGGGGTCAGAATATGAAGAAGATGTTAATCCACCAGATACATCTACTTCTGATCCAATTAGTTCAGTCAGGAAGAAGTTCTGAATGATGGTGGAGGTCAAGGCGATACAATTCCAGTGTTAGTACCTACGAGGCAGAGCCAGAGAACTATCCGTCCTCCTAATAGGTACGGTGATTCGGATTATGCAAATATGAGTTTCACTGACCAGCTTGAGTATGCTTTGCATGTTGTACAGGATGAGCCATTTGACTATTCAGAGGCCCTTGCTTCGAGCCACTGTGCTAAGTGGTTAGGAGCTATGCAAGAGGAAATGGAAGCTTTATCGAAAAACAATACTTGGGAGCTTTGTCCATTACCAAAAGGCAGCCGTGCAATTGGTTGCAAATGGGTCTATAAAGTCAAAGATGATAAACGATATAAAGCTCGCCTGGTTGCGAAATGTTTTGCACAGCGAAAGGGTATTGAGTATGACGATATCTTCGCGCCTGTGGTTCGACACACATCTATYCRGGTCCTTCTTGCCCTTGTGGCAATTCATGATCTGGAGCTTGAACAGTTAGATGTGAAAACAGCTTTTCTGCACGGAGATCTTGAAGAAACTATTCATATGAAGCAACCGGAAGGTTTTATCTCCGACAACAAAACTGAATGGGTTTGTAAATTAAAAAAGTCCCTTTATGGACTTAAACAGTCGCCTCGACAGTGGTACAAGAAGTTTGATTGGTTTATGCTCTCGTTGRGTTTTGAGCRTAGTGAGAAAGACGCTTGTGTCTATCATAGATCAAGCGGTGACATTTTTACTTATCTACTTCTTTATGTTGATGACATGCTGATAGCTTGCAGGGATCGATCTGAAATCAACCATTTGAAAGATAGGTTGAAATCAGAATTCGAAATGAAGGATCTTGGTGAAGCTCGTGTTATTCTCGRCATGGAAATTGTTCGGGACAGAAAGTCTCGTACTCTCAGATTGACACAACAGGGTTATATTCAGAAGATTTTGAAGCGATTTAATCTTGATGGAGCAAAGTCGGCGAGCACGCCACTTCCAAGACACATCAAGATTACAAAAGACGATTATCTGGTAGATGATATTGGAAGAGCTGAGATGGCAAAAATTCCATATGCCAGTGCAGTCGGGAGTCTTATGTATGCTATGGTATGCACGTCCCGACCTTGCACATTCTGTTGGAGTGATTAGTCGGTTTCTATCGAATCCAGGTAAGTCACATTGGGCAGCAGTGAAAACTGTATTTCGCTATTTGAAAGGTATAGAAACTCACGGTCTCATTTATGGTATGCAAAACAACTGTGATATTGTTGGTTACTGTGATTCAGATTACACAGGTGATCGTGTCAGTTGGAAATCCACTTCCGGTTATGTTTTTACATTAGGTGGAACAACTGTCAGTTGGAGATCTCGGTTACAGTCTGTTGTTGCATTATCGACTACCGAAGCTGAACTTATTGCGGCAGTTGAGTCTGCTAAAGAAGCGGTTCATTTACAGGAACTCCTGGTTGGTTTGGGCTTGAAGCAGTCTACTGTTCGAATTAATTGTGATAGCCAAAGTGCGATTCACTTGGCTACAAATTTGGCGTTCAGCTCTCGTACAAAGCATATTAATGTACGAGATGCATTTTTGGTAGCTTTGCATGATGCAAAAGTGGTGCACTTAAAGAAAATTATCAGTGACGATAATGCTGCCGACATGTTCACAAAATCGTTACCACCAGCAAAATTCGAGTATTGCTCGAATTTGATCCAGCTTAGATTGTGTTAATGCCGTTCGGCACTTTGTGGGAGAGATGAGAATATTACTATAGATGACATAGCGACATCTTTGTGGAGTTTTTTACTTGGTACGCGTTTTGGGTTGCTTAGCTCGTTTCGTTTTATTGAGATTGCACACTTGTAGATTTTTGCTTTTGGCTTTGACGGGTGATGGCCGAGCCGAAGCTCGTCACGGTCAAAATGCATTCTTTCACCTCGTGTCAATCTCTATCAGCTATTGATTCGTGCTCGTTGGATTGGTTCGCATTTTGGTTCTGTTGGGTGATTTGCACATCATGGTGAAGTGTTGAAAAACTTAATTTGGCAAGTTTTTAGGATGCTGTGCAAACACAACATGGTACAAGTGATGGAAGAATGATAATTAAACTTAAGGCACATGTTTGGCAGCAACAATGACATCATCAATTGAAGTCTCAAATTGCCAACTTGCATGGCATAGGTTTGCCGCCCATCTAGTGAATCTACTACTGGCAACCTACTTCATCATCATCAACATGCCATCTTGCCAACATGAAGAAAAATGTGGCTACCATTTTTAGCTATAAATATGGATGCATGCATAGCATTAAATATACCACCCAATTTCTTTCTTCCTCAAAGTTTCCTCTCGTCATAATTTGTTATATATATATATATATATATATATATATAACTTTGTTTTTTGAGGAAACTTTGGATAGCTGATTCGTTGATCCAAGGATCTCGTAAAACACGTTGTAAGTTCTTCCGGTTAGTAATAAATCGATCTATCTCTCCCTGTGGACGTACACTATCACCTCGATAGTGGAACCACGTTAAATCTCGTTGTCTCGATTTACGTGCCGTTTTGATATTTGATCGTATACTTGATATAACTGCTAATTTTACATTTGTGGATCAGTATGATTTGTTCGACAAAAATATACAATATCTAGATCTCGTTAATCCGCATTTGTTGTATTGGGTCAGTTTGCACTCTGATTTATTGTTATCACTTTGGGACCATAAATCACTTTGTAATACGATATTTTAAGTGCGACCGACCCTATAGTTAACGTATTATCGTAGATATCTTGATCCAACATACAAAGAACCATACATCAAAAGTTTTGGTAATTCATCTACCTTTTTTCCCACATAACTTTGTTTTGCTCTTTCTTTCAACCATCAAAAGTTTTACTATGCTGGGTAGCTAACAATTTTTTGCTCTACTATCAGTTCATCTCCTGCAATATTGCCCACCTGCTTATGTACATAGGGAGCAACTACTATCATGTTTTGTAGGATAAAAAATATGCATTCTATAATTCAACATAATCTGGTGTGATGAATTTTAATCCAATCACCGCAACCTCTTCAGCTCTACCCTCACGTTTGAGGTTGCAGAAGGCCAATATTTTCTACAGTGGCCAAATAGTTGGTGCAAAAATCAATCACCTACGAGGAAGGGTATCCCGTAATAGTACTTTTGTCAGGCTGAGATCAATTCCTTACATATATATCTTGAACCGATACGTGTGCCTTATGGAATAGAGTCGCGATCCTTTACTTTTCCATCAATATGAAATATCAAGTAAACCAACACATTGAAAAAGAAGATGGGAAGTACATCTATAGATGGCATAATGTAAGGATAATATCCCTTTGCCACGAATCAAACAGCTCAAGATCGATTACTTTCGAATGAATCGTGTTAAAAACACAAGCAAAGCTTTTTAATTGTGTGTCTGTTAATATTCCAATAATTGCAATGAGAATCACTTCATGATAATTGTTGGACTTAATTTTAAGTCATTTATCGATAGTAACTTCTTAATGTTAGTAGAATATCCAAATGGAAACCTAATACCTTGCAATCATTGAATTTTTTCTTTATTTTTTCGACATTCGACAAGGTATAACAAGCTGGAGGCTGATACATGCACTTTCCATAACCAACCTAATCGCATTCCCATTTCAAGCATGTATTTAATTTTTGAACTTCGACCCCGACTTTCAATCTTCCGAGAATGTTCAACAATAAGCGACAAATATCTTTCCAATATGCATTACATCAAAGTACGTCAAACATGTAAACACTTCCTGTACGGTAAATTCCAAAAATAGATTTCTTCGACCAAATACTTTTTGTTGGACTCATACGGCCTTTTCCGAGCATAATGTCTAGATATTTTACTCGAGAATTTACGAGTCCTCCATCCAACGGTTTCATTGGAACTCTATGCTCGATTTTCTTGTCAAACACCAACAACTTCAGTTGGTGGCACCAATGATTCTCTGGAATAGAAAATTGATAACTGATAGTGTTGTTAATTAAACGCTATGTTTTTAATGAATAAAACATGCACTTTTAGTCGATACTAATGGAACATTGATACATTTTTTGTATACATGAAAGCATCAAAGTCTTAAAAATGAAAATGATGTAACAAGGACAATTTGCAAGTGTTTAGATGAACATCGAGGGATGGAGTGGGAAAAGAAACAAAATAAGGATGTTTGACAAATTTGCGAGGTTGTCGTATTTAAATCACATCTAACTTGTCTCAAACTCAAGACCCTGGAAAAATGACAAAAAGAAGTACAACTTCTAAGTTTTGAGTTTATGCAAATTCAAGCTCTATTCGAGGTTGGATGAACGCCGAAGTTGGACGAACGACGAAGTTGGACGAATGAAGTTGGACGAACGAAGTTGGTAACAAAGAAAACAAAGGTACAATTTTCATAGCAGAATGTACAAGTCATTACTTCAGCAAACTGAAAAAATGAAGTCTTGGATTGGTATTTCCTTACATAGGTGTGGATTAAAAGAAAAAAAAAAGATGGGGGACCTTATTTTACAAACTTTCCCTTGGGGAAAGGTGGGCATAATGATATCACATTTCTCCAAATAAAAAGAAAGTAAAATCAGTACCATCTTCATACAATTTCACCACAATTTCATATTGAACTCTGGTCTCGTCATTAAAACCATAGAAAATCTATGTGAAATCTCTTATTAATACTAACGCTAGAAACATGCAAGAACCTAATGGTATATCAATCCAAGTTGGTGCAATGGGAGATACATAATTAATACAACATCGAGTGTTCAAAAGCCATGAATAAGTCATTTAGCCTCCTTTTAATATCATCGGCATATTGGCAGAGATGCTTGAACCCATTTCTAAATATAGATCTTGCAAAAACACGCTACAGTCACTATCATCAAAGTAATTTAAACAAAATCAGTGAATATAAATGCAAAGAGAAAGTCTAATTCACACTCCTTAACCGAAATCATTCATTCTTGAGAAGTGATTTTTTTGCCTAAACGGTGATTTGTTTGCGGTGAAAACCATGTATAATGATTTGAAAAGTTAAAAGCACAATTTATTTTATAATACAACTTGAAAAGGTAAAAATTCAACAAGGGCAGAAGCAAACCCCTTCTTTGTAGGAAAGGAAGTGAAGAACTTGGCAAAATAGTGGTGACTTTAGGCCTTTCAACCCGTCTAGGATGCATCTCTTATAACATGTACCTAAAACATCAAAACATTATTATAAATGGTGGACATAGTTTTTAGAGACCATGAAGCATAGGTTCTCTTCCAAACTACTTTGTGTAACATTTATAAACACAAATGGACTTCCACGGTAATGTCAAGATACAAAAATGAAGAAAATTTAGAAACTACTTCTATTCTTGGAGAAGTTATAATCAGAAGTTTTAGTTGTGCATTGGCATCGATGATATGACGAGTCTAATGGAGAAGCAAAGATAAATTGTATGTAAGCAAAAGCAGTAGAAACTTACCAGAGCTTTTCAAACTTCTAGGGTCGTAGCCATGGTAATTCCCTCCTCCCTTCTTCTTGGAGACCTAGAAACGTAAGCAGACCGCATCACGAACCTAAGATCACAACCTCAACCAAGTCAATACTTCTTATATGAAGAGAAACCTTGGACTTTTTGAGGTATCTAGACCTGGTATCTCTCTTGGTTTAGGAATTAGTTTCAACATATATTGCACCCATACGATGAAATACAATAGTCAGCAAACCCCCACCTTATCCACAAACCTAAGCTCACATTCATGAATCATATAGAAATAAATGGCTAAAAGAAGTAAAATTAAGATTGACAAGCCTGTTGCTGTTGGTGTTGGTGCTGGAATGTCACTACAACAAAATTAGGTTTATAGTAATCTCTAAGTGTCCCAATAGACCGTTTTATAGGACTTAATTTTTAGGACCAAAATATAAAGCGTCCTATCTAAAGGTGTTGTAATAAGTTTATATGACGCTTTTGGGCGTCTTAACAAGTTTTTTAGGACATATTTAATACAAAGTGTTGCATTAGCACTACAAGGAAAATGGATTTTAGAGAAGGATGTTCTAGAGAAGGATTTGGAAGTGTATCTAAAGGTGTTGTCTAGGGAAGGAAATGCATGACAAAAGTGAAAAATGTACCTCAAGATAAGACGACTTTCAGAGAAGGATTTCAAACCTAATAATATGCTATATATATCGGTCCTAAAGCTTTTAGAGACGCCTCTTATATAAAACGTCTCTAAAAATCGACTCAAAAGCTTTAGAAACACTTTTTACATTGTCGCTAAAGAATAAAGTATTTTTATTTATATTTTAAAATTAAACAAAAGGTTTTAGTTACTTTTTTATAATTTTCAAAAACATATCTAAAGCTTTTCTATTTTTGATAAATCAAATTTATATAATAAAAAATATTATTGAAAACAAAAGGAGAGTCCCGTAGGCGAGGAGAGGAGATACGAGAGTCCTGTATGTCTTTGTGATTTCTCTTTGTTTTATTTTGATTTCGATCTTCGATTTCGTTTCTTGATCGAGTTTGAGTTCAATTTGTCTCATATGTTCGATTTAGGGCTTGAAGATTCATCAAGTTACGGTAGGCGACTTCAGTTTAGGGCTTGTGGATTCATCGAGTTACGGTAGGCGACTTCGGTTTAGGGCTTGAGGATTCATCGTAAGCGACTTTGAGTTTGTCTTCGTAACTTCATTTTCATTTCTACTACTTGGTTTGCCTTGTTATGTTTGTAATGTAAAATTTCTACTACTTGGTTTGCCTTGTTATGTTTATAATGTAAAATTAGGTTTGCTTTGGTTACATGATTGACTGATTTGTATTCGCTAAAGACTTATAACCCAATTCCGTTTGTCCATCAGCTGCATTTGATTTTATATTTAGTGGCAAAAGTCAAGTTGTGAGTTTCATAACGGGTGTGCTGTGAGCCTGTGAGGCATAGCCTCACCTTCATCTTAGCATTACKTTAATTGGAGGAATTCATCCTTAGAATGCTTCCTTAAGATTGCTAACTATATGTAATTAGAAATGTATTGGATTTAACCAATGCATGAGAGGTAAAGAAAATTGTCTCTAGCATTTTGTATTGTCAATATTCCTTTCAGTTTTMTCATCAAATGTAGTATGGTAAATCTTGCAAAAAGAAAARTAAAATTAAATGGTTTCATCATATTAAAAGTTTTTTCATCAAATATTTTGAGGTAAGTAGATGTAGATCCACATGTATAACATTTAAATTAATAAGTCGATTTATTTTATTAAGCAGGGACCTCAATATGTCTACACACCTTTCTGGACATTTGTATGCACCAACTGCAATGGAGTGCAGTAAGTCCTTAAATTAGTTCTGTTACATTTTTTTCATTTCATTCATGTATGATTCCGCATAATACTGAAGAGAGAGCACAAAAAGTTATCCGTAAGAAGCAAGGAAAATTATAGCATATGTTGTGTTTAACTATTGCACTTGTGAGATGATTTCAGCAGGGATTTCAGTCATCGAATAAAGTTGGTGTCAAAAATTTAGTGCTGAAGAAGTCAGATCTTTAGAAGATGGAGGAAACGAGGTTGGGATATACACTGCTTCTTTTCACCTTTATCATCATCTATCAGTTTTATTGCTAAAGCATATATAGTAATATTGACAGCAATCAAGAGATATATATTTCAAAACATGGGACCCGCAGATTAATTCGTCACCAGATGGCAGGTGGTGCGTACTTTGAATTTGTTCATTTATGTTGGTATTTAAAGAAATTGGACCTAATGTCTGTTGTCTTTACATTTTAGTGATCTTATGAAACTTCAGAATTTTATTAAACATGTCTACATAGAGAGGAGATTTACCGGTGAGAAGAGTCCAGATAAACTTGCTTTGCTTAAAATGGTAAGCCTTTCATTTATTATGTGCAATTATTCCACTTATTTCCTTCACCAAAGATTCATGTGTATCAAACTTGCAGTTGTAGAGAAAGAAAGTAGAGGACTTTGTATTGATCGAGTCAATGAAACTAAATACACAGGAGAATCAAATATATACGAACTACCAAAGCTTCCAAAGCTAAAAGAACTGCTAACTAACAACAGCTTAACTACCTGTAATCCTGTTATCAAAAGACTAATTTACCCTTAGTCCAATAATATGTTTCTTTAATGTATAACTTCAAAGGAGTTTCATCTTGCAATCTGGAGCAACTGTTATTGACAAGAGTGTATTATACTATAACATCACAAGAAGGCCTAAATTTGTTTCTTTTGGTATGTTATAGGAATTAAAGGATGGCTTTTTTTAGAAGTCTTCCTATGGACTCAGCAGGTGCCGGATATGGTAATATGAAGAAGTTTGTTGTGGTTGAGTACAATTCAAAGGTGTTTTTTTTACATAACTCATGATTTCATATAAATTGAACCTTAAATACATATCTTTCGAGAACTAATTGAGGTCTAAAAAGAAACCATAGGTATGAAGCTGAATTTATCAGACATAGTTGTTACAGATATTTCATTGAAGTAAAATTCCATCCATGCATGAGGACTCGGATAAATGGCGTGGTTTCATCTTTAAACACCCATAAGAAGGTACACACATAAGAGAGAATTTTTGAGTTGCCATGTCTATGCATTGTTGGTTATAGATGGCTTCTTCAATTGTATGGTTTTACATCCGAGATACAAACCTCAGAAGACGAAACATTCTGCTACATGGAGCTGTGAATGACATTCAGGCAACCACAACAGAAGTCTCCATGGATGATTTTGAGAGGTCCAAAGGCCAAAAAAGCTAATTCACAAACAACTATATATTGTAACATGTACTTTCTCTCCATTTTTTATTGATCATCTTAATTACTTTGACTTGAAAATTTGAATCTTCAAATGGATGTATAACAATAATCAAGTTTTTGGATGATTTCTGCAATTGAAATTGTATGGGTGTTGCTATCGATCCTAACATTTAACCATTTCTTGCATTTCCAAGTTCTGGTGAACACCACGAGGTGATTCTTTTACCATTTCTCTTGTTTTATGTTTCATTTCAACATTCAAACATTTCATTTCTCGAATTTGAAATTAATATACATATTTTGTATTTTTTTTCCTTATAAAATGTTTTATGGTCGTTGCATGCTTTTTTTGGTTATGTTGTTTGTTTTTGTGTGCTTAGGCTCTGTGTTTCAGAACTTCATTGAATAGAAGGATCATGCCCTCTTCACTTGCCATTTAATCTTCGGTCTCAATGGTTTGGTTTCGGCTCAATAAATTTTCCATAGATGAAACCTTTCTGTCAAGCGTGGGTCTTGATTTTGTGTTCCTGCAATCTCAACTTAACTGTTGTTGTTCATGATTCTCCTGGTGAAGCTTTGATTGATCTCTACAGATTCTTATCTAAATGATCTGCTATAGTTCCAAATGCGACTTCCATATATGTGCGATATTGTGTGTCGCATAACACTTGAATGAGAAAACAACCATAGACTTCAAGGAGAACATAGATGATGAGCATCGAGTCAACATGTGAGATGCTTATCTTAGGAAATTTTTCAAAAATTACATGTGTTTATGATCGAGGTGATTTTCTTGTTTAATTGTTTCGTTTGATCTTAGATTAAAAAGACTGATTATTCTTCATTGGTTTTGCATATTGGTGAGATTTTTGGTAGTGACATTCAAACATTGCATTGGTGATATTTGGGTTAAAGAAGCTCTGTTTTTCCACCAGGTGTCTTGACATTATATATATCTATAAATATATACACTCTCTTTGAGGCATATATATGTATGATCCCTCACACAGACACATAGACACATAATTATTGTTCAATGAGAAAACCTGCATACCTGAGGAAACTTTTTTCATAAAACTCATCTTCATTTATGTATGTGTTTGTATATATATGTAGAGTACTTATTTGATGTGTATGTGTGTGTGTATATATATACACACTCTATTTGAGGCATATATATGTATGATTCCTCACTATCACACAGACACATAAGTCCATATTTACAGCAGCTGTTACATGTTCATATTTTTAAAACATTTGACTTGTTCAAAACAGCAAACTGCTCCTTATATGTGTGTTTAGATACATCAGCTGTTAAATAATACTGTTTAAATCTTGCTTACATACTTCATGGTTGCCTTTTTTACATTATGCTTAAGTATAACCTGTTTACATGCCTATTTTGATTTAAACCACATGAACATGCCTATGGAGTTATTGCACACACATAGAATGGTGATGGCCTTATGGTTAGCTGCTGTTTTTGGGTCTGTTTCAGTTTGGAGTTATGCACACACACAGAAACAGAAACATCTGTTTCCATTTCATCTTATACACACACATAGAGAAACATAATGCTCTTTCCTATTCATCTTATGTGTGTGTGTATGCATAGATATTATATTATCGCACGGATACACCACTAGTATATATATATATATATATATATATATATATATAAGAAGCTCCAAATAGAGACTTCTTGTATGTTCCTGTATCAAAATTTCATGCTGAAAGATGCAAATAACTTCAAGTTACCCGAGTCAAAGTTTCACTTCTAGAGTTCTACTAGTAGCTGATTATCTCTCCTCGGATTATAATTATATCATATATCTCAATCTGTTAATGTTGTAGTTTGAACTTCTCTTATTTTTTTCATCATATATCGAGATTTCAGGAGATATTGTCCATGAACATAAGTTGGTTGATCTCCAATACAAGTCGAGGCTAGCAACAGAAAAYGAYTGCSCGTACATTCTWGCATCACAAGCTACACAAGTGCATTATGCACCTTATCCTTCGATGACAGATAATTTGAAGGACTGGTGGACTGTTGTCAACATGGAGCCAAGTAGGATTTATGAAGTAGCAGAAGGTGCTACTGAAGTAGYTGATGATGRTRATGTGGATGAAAAACATTTATTTCAGGAGASTGAAATGTTGCACCGTACAAAATCTGTCGGTATAAATGAGGATATTGAGCGTGATTGTCTTGTCACACCGGGACAATTCATCGACATCTGTGACAATACAAATATTAGGGGTTAGTGATGAAGAAGAAGAGTTTGAAGATACAAATGACGATTTGGATAAGGGTAATAATGATGAATTTATTCTATCTGATGGGACGTCCGGGAGCGAGACAGCTGACTCACCATAAGTGGTTTTTCCAATGATAAGCCTTTTTAATTAGATTGTTACAACCATTATTATTTGCATAAAATAGTATTGCTATTGGCATTGTGGCTACTATTATATGCTAAAAACAATATCATGGTTGGCATTGTAACAGTCATTATTTGTTTAAAATAGGTTTTTGGTTGGCATTTTGATTGCCATTATATGCTCAGAATAGTTGTGGTTGACACTATGACTGTTGTTATAGCTTTATCATATCATATGATGTTTTTCTTTTACTAATTATGTGTATTAATTGCAGGCACAACTTAATGGAATAATTAAGAGCTTGAAACAAATGCAAGAATCAGAAAAAGCAGGAGCACTATAGAGATAGAGGATTTTCCGACAATCCCTCTCTATATATAGATACCTTGGACTTTTTGAGGTCTCTAGACCTGGTATCTCTCTTGGTTTAGGAATTAGTTTCAACATATCTTGCACCCATACAATGAAATACAATAGTCAGCAAACCCCCACCTTATCCACAAACCTAAGCTCACATTCATGAATCATATGAAAATAAACGGCTAAAAGAAGTAAAATTAAGATTGACAAACCTGTTGGTGCTGGAATGTTGTGAACAGTTGAGAAGTCAACGCATATTAAACATTTCCCCAATTAATGTTTTGCATCATTTCGACCATTCTTAATAATAATCTTTCATTTGGAGACTTGTTGCTTGGGTTTTGGACTATGCTGATGAAGAAGCCACCAGCTGGAGAGCGTTAATCGCCGCTTGTGTTGGCTTTGAGTTTTTTGAGAATTTGAATTTGGATTAGAGATTTGAGTGGCGTACCAAAAGATTGGGTTGAACCGCAAAAGAAAATTAATGTCAGAGAGCTTCAACATACTTTGGAAGCATGAACTTGATCTTTGTATGTGACATACGAATCCTAAATTTGAAATCTGAAGAATACAAAGATATGCATCAATAATATGTACAATATATATGCATCATAGCTTGTAATTCATAGTTTTTAAAACATGCTTTAAGGAGTAGTACCTTATGCTTTGTAACTTGAATTTAAGAGTTATGATGTAAATGTATTATAAGTTAGTATACTTATCGGGCTTAATCACTTAAGAACTGTATAATTTATGAGAACTATGAGATCAATTAAGTCACTAATTTAAGATAATTAATGTATTCTTTAGGAAAAATTCAAATTTCATAAATATCTTTCTTTCTCTCATCTCCTCTCACGCACAATATACACACACGTTCACGATTAAATATCTATATAAGTTGAATACATTTTAAACACAATAAAAAAACTCTTAAGAAGTTTCGTACCAGAGTGTTCACAAGTTGTAGGTTTAATTAGGTTTAGTTTGTTGCTTCAATATTGTTCACAATATATTTACAAGTTATA
This sequence comes from Cynara cardunculus var. scolymus, assembly GCF_001531365.2. NCBI lineage: Eukaryota > Viridiplantae > Streptophyta > Magnoliopsida > Asterales > Asteraceae > Cynara > Cynara cardunculus. The sequence continues at coordinate 16,500,030 of NC_037529.1, forward strand.
TCAAATCTCATAGATTTAAAGTGTTTTCACAAGTTATAACAATTTTTTTAAACTGTTCATAAATTAAAACAATATTCATAAGATTGGTGTTTTTGGGGTACTAAAATAAAAATTATAATCAATAAGAAAAAGCTACTACTTATTGCTTTTAAGGCGAATCAACTCTCTAACCTAGGAATTTCACACCTATCGTATGTACTTCGGGTTATTGGCGCATCACTTCTCAAGATAAAATAAAACATCTTGTGTGGATATATTACCAATAATACAGGGCTGTTGATAGTCCTAGAGGGATTACTGAGATTTCACGTATTTAAGAAGCCCAAAAAATGTGTTTCTATAGCAACACACTTTAGGCTAATATGGTATGAGAGAAAAGTGAGAACTTTTACGTATTTTCACGACAAAAAGGTGTTGTATATACAGGGGTTTAGTGACACTTACACCTGTCATAAAAGTTGGTGGCTCTTCAAACAGTCACCATTTGCGACACTTGTCCCGACGTCACCAAAAGTGACCTTTTGAAGGGCTGAGTTTTTCTTTTGTGACATCTGTCCGAACTATCACCAGAGGTAAGGAATTCCTTTTTCTTTTGTGACACCTTTTGAAACTGTCACCAAAAGTTAACTTTTTGCCACAAATGTCAAAACTGTCACTTATATACCTACATTAGGTTTCATTTTGGTCCTATGTAGGACAAAGCAAAACCATTAAAATTCAAGTTTCCCTTTTCCTAAGACTCAACCCAAAACAAATAAAACTTCTATATTATATTGGAAATTTCCCCAACATTTCCATGTCGTTGCATTTTGATTTTCTTGTGCATCACCTCATCTTTGTCCTCTTCGATGACCATCTCGTCCAAAGGATCCTTCTCTGCCCATAGTCCTCTACCATATGCCCCTTGATTGGACAAATGCATCGCTCTTTAATTGCCTGAAGGGAATTTTCTTCATTCTTCTAATCTTTGTGTGTTCTCTCTAGCCTCATGAGATTGTACATATCCCATTAACTCATCAAAGGAGTATGTGGTCAAGACACTATATAACCTTTGGAATACATGATAAAACTTAGGAGTCAAGACTCCATATACCGTTTGCAGTAGGAGATGATCAAAAACTTCTTCTCCATAGGACCTCATTTGATTCACAACGGCAACAACTCCAGATAGAAGATTAAAGTATCACCATGATTACCATCGAGGTATCTTGGAAAGGCATATGTAAAATTGTCCATATTTCCTTAGCTTCAGATGCTGCTAGAATTTTCGTAAATAAATGTTTCTTGAACTGCTTGTTGAATGAAAAGATATGTTTTGGAATTTATATATCTTGATCTTTCTGAACCTGAATTATTTATCAGCATGTCCTAAAACCTAACCAAAGTCTTCATTTAATTTGATGCTCTAAAACTCAGCATCCTCCCTCAAATACAAGAAATGAGGTCGAGTAACCTTCACAGCATTCCTGGCCATTGTTGTACACCTAGTTCCCATCCAATTATGATCTGATACCACAATGTTAATTTTGGAATAGAATTAAGTACGTGGATTGCAGTAGGAACAACAAAAGAAAACTGAGGACGAAATTGCTTTGCTTTTATTGACACACTGATTCAGATAAAGAAAGAAAGGATGAAATCTTGACAATCACCTGTTACAATCAGAACAGAAAACAGGAAACATGTAACATCAGGAAGCAAATCAATATAACAATATTCAACACCTTCTGCCAAATTAATTCAGACTCCAAGATCTCAAGCATTTCCAACAGTATAAATGGTCTGGATTAATGTTAGGCCAAAGAGGATCACAGCAGCAATGACTGTCAACGTTTTCCAGGTTGTACTTATATAAAGGCGTCTCAGTGAAATTAATATGCTAGGCCAGAAACGGGTGCAGTAGTCATCCAACTGTCTCCATTCGTCCCAATAATAAAAATCCCTAAGAACGACACCATTACAAATATTGTTGAAGATATTTGTGACATCTTCGCACGCTCCCAGATTGTGTTGGAGGACTTTTGACCTTACAAGCAATGAAACATCATCTTTAGTGTCAATAAGCCTGTCCATGAGAAAGGCGAAAGATGTAACATAATGACGACTTAACGGGTAGCACTGTTCATAGGCGATGAGATTTCTCAAGAACGATGGAGTTGAGTCCTTGATGCACAATACCGGAATCTTGAAACTGGTTTCTCTAACAAGTCTATTACCCAAACCAGGAACAAGAGGTGATTGTTTAAATATCACTGCAAGCAGACAATTTTGATCACTGTGTGCCTTGATCGTGACTCCCGCTCCAGCGATTTCTGTGGCAGAATATGACATGTTTGGCATCTGGCCCCTCTTTGTAGCTCTAGGCCTGTAGCAGCTTTGTAGAAGCCCAAGGATATGACAGTGCTCTACATTTTCATCCATTGTGGGAAGTTCCACGTTGTTTAAGATATTCATATCCTTGAAGAAATACACGATAAGGCCCGTTAATGAAGTAGACTTCAAGATTCGTTTCACTGTGAGACGGAACAATATTTCAAGGATAAATAGAGGTATTTGATTCTCTAGTAGCAGCAAGTCATATCTAACGTCATGTAACGTCAGAATGTTGTCAAAAATTGGATCTCCCTCTGCAATTCCAAATTGGAACCTGTAGAAAAGTTCAAGTATGAAACAACCATCAATAACCATCATTTCAGCCAACTTGAAATCATCATAGTTTGTGAGATTTGGTGCATAGCAAGCTCTTGCACGTGTTACAAGCCCAAGAACCGCTTGTACACATTTATGAGTTGTTTGCTCCATCTCCTTCTTCGTGGATTCCACAGTTCGACAAAATAGTCGATACATGTAAGTGACTTTGTGCTCGTCGATTGCTTTTAGACGTTTGTCCTTTTTGTGTAGTGGACCTATTGAGGTGATTCGTGGTGTATAAGCCGTTGGGTTGAGATTTCGAAGTGACTCAGGTACCATACAAATGGTGACATTAGATTGCTTGGGATGGTTCGGTCTTCCTGATTCACCTTCTACCAATATTCTGATGGACTCGTGAACCTCCCATCCATATTCATCATCTTCTGTTGCCATTATAGATCCTGCAGCTTGCGTGCCTAGTTGCTTACTGTAGACTCCTCAGACATATCTACAGGAATTGGTCATAATAGAACATGTTAGACATCAAAAGGTTTGCAAAACCAAATAGTAAAGTTAGCAAAGTTTATGTTAGTAAAAACCTTGGGTGGAAGAACTAAGAAGCCCAGGATGAAGGTTGGTTCACCTTTAGCAAGCTTATATACTATGTTTCAGATTGCCCCCTTACAATTACCCCACCCCAAAATGGAACATGAAAAGTAAAACCAAATTTAATTTTGATCCAAATCTAATCCATTTTCTAACTCGACCATTTAGATTTGCAATTTTAACTCTCTGGATTCTCTTTTTTGCATTATTGGTAAAAAAATAATTTCAGTGTTTTGCTCCCTAGAAAATAATAATAATCTCTTTTTTGTTATGTATTACCATGCGTATTCCATATGGCTTTTTTAGTCAATTTCTAATCTTCTTCTTCAATCTCTCAATTATTATTCATCTTAATTACTTAATGATTTATTTTTTTAATAATTTGTAGATAAAACTTCATGAAACAAACTCCATCTCAGAAGTCAACAAATTAAACCTTCAAAACCCCAATAATTTTTCCTGGTTGGTATGTATTGTTGGTACTCTTGAGTAAATGCAAGAAGTTGAAGATGAGACACCCAACGACTTGATGTTTTTTCATTTATTATGGTTGAAGTTGTTTTTTAATTTAATTATAGAAAATAAAGAGAAGACGAAGACGAAGATCATAGATATAAAAGAAGAGAATAAATGTACAAAAATGGTCGTAGCTTGAACCGATATTCAGCGTTCATGATACATTAATATGGATTCTCGTTAATTTCAACGATCAAGGACCAAATGTTACAAAAAATGGACTATTTACACTAGCAGTGCAAGAAACCTAATGTCACTGAACTAAACAAATATATTTGTAGTTTAGTATATAATATGCTCTTAACGTAGGAGAAAAGTTTTCATTGTAATATATAAAACCATTGTTTATTTAATTTGAGCAGTGGATACGAAAGATCTTGCATTACACACATGATGTATAATCAATTGATGGTATAGTCGATAAGAAATTAATAAGTAGTTTAAACAAATAATTAGGTAGAGTATGAACTCAAACCAGCTGTGTGTGTTCATATTAATCTAGTTTAATTCTTGAAGTATCTGAAAACCACACTCAAATGATGAAAGTTTTGTCATCTTGATAGACAAATATCCTAAGGTCCCCTTTGGTTTGCAAGAATGAAATGGATTTGGGGGATTTGGATTTCAAATTCATTCCAATCTCATGTTTGATTTTGTTGGAATAAGGTTTAGGGGTGCTTGCGATTTCACGAGATTTCGTATGATTGTATGCAATAAGGTTTTAGAAAATGTTAATTTTTTTTAATAATCGATTAATAAAAATGTAATTTAATTTTTTTATAAATAATGGAATCCAATTTCATTCAAAATCCTATAAACCAAATACACCAATGATTTTAAATCCATTCCGATCTAAATCCTTCCATGAAATCCAAACCCCTAAAAAACAATCCTACAAACCAAGCGAAATCTAAGTGAAAGAGTTAAAAGGGTGGTTGATGAATTTCGATGTTAGTTGCGAGCCACCTCAAGATTAATGAGCATATATAGTACCATCTTTTAGAAGTAATATAAAGAACCGTGTGTGTTTACACTTTAGGCAAGTGTAAGAAAGCTATAAAATTTTGGATTTAAGGATAAAATCAAAGATGAGTAAATATAAACTTATGATAATCACGTATAATAACTTTTGCAATTAACATAAAGCGGCAACAACAAGTAGCATTGATATATGATTGATATTGATATTGATAATATGTTGTTGTTATTCAATTTTCTAGAGAAGCAGATAGGAAAGATCTTGCATTACACACTTGAGAAGCTTTCGTGCTATGTTTACACATAATGAATAAAAAAAGACTTCTCCGCAGATTTGTAGAGTTGACATTACTTTGTTTACTATTGACACAATAATACCAAGTCATGACTTACATCAAATGAATAAAAAAAGACTTCTCTGGCAAAAGTGAAGCCATTAAATGTTTGCAGATACAGAGACTGTTAACTAGACCAGGCCAAATGAAATAGCAAACCGTACCTGAAACGCCACCGGATACGTACGACGCAGCAGTATTACAAGTTATTAGACAAAGGGTAGCTATGTCATTTACATTATCAATTACTTAGGGTTGGTTAGTTTCTGTTTGCTTGTTCGAGTAATTGTTAATCTAGTAGCTGCTGGTTTCATGGAGAAAATGTAGTAGCATGCTTGATTTTTCTATAAACTTGTTTTTGCCCGACATAAGAGGCCAGGTATAAACCTTGATAAGTCCAAGCCCAACCACAAGATATGGAGAATTAGGAGAAAAATTGTAATCATCAAGTGAATTAGGAGAAAAATTGTTTCTTTATGTTTTAAATTTTTCTCTCCAACAAGTGGTATCAGAGCTATCGTGAGGCTATTGGTTTAGAGATCTCTTATTATGTTATGCGGTTGCAACTTAGACTATCTTCCACATCAGGAAAAAATTTCTCTTCATCATACTAAACGGTGATTCAAGAAAGTCAACCAAAAGTATGACCAACATTTAGGCATCGTTTTAAGTTCCGTACTAAAAACCGACAAATATGATAATTGTAGTATCAAGATGAAAGCTCCATCACTACTAAAATAATGGGTATCACCGACGGAATTTTTTGGCGGATATTTCGTCGAAAATATCAATGACGGATTTCCGACGGATCCCAAAAAAGTCAATAAAAGTCAACTTTTGTCGACGTCCACCACAAATCCCCCACAAATCTATCACCAATTTTTTTAAAAAAATAAAATTTTATTTCTACAACTTTCCCGACGGTTTTTCGACAGATTTGTGATGGATATTTTACTTATTTAATATCGTCACAAATCCATCACAAAATTGATCTAACTTAATTAGATAAATAAATTAGCGTTAGTTAATTAACACATTTCTGACGACTTCGTTGGAAATCCGTCAGAAATGTTTAAGAAAACTTTTTCTTTAATCTTTTCCCTTCCAAAAAAATATATTTAAAAAAAGATTTCCGACGGAATATAATTTTTTATTATAAAAATTATTATCCATCGGAAATCTTGAACCTTTTTTAAATATATATTTTTGAAAGGAAAAAAATAAGAATAAAAACTTTTTTTTTTGAACATTACCTACGGAATTTAATTTTTTTAATAAAAAATTATATTTCGTCAGAAATCCGTCGGAATTTATTTGAAAATGTTTTTTCCTTTGGAAAAAAAATACATTTTAGTGAAGTTTTTATCATAAAAATTATTATTTGTCAAAAATCCGCTGGAAATTTTTAACTCCTATTGTTATTTTGTTTTAAATAAATAGTTTTAGAAGAATTTAAAAAAAAATTCTTTTTTTTAAACATTACCGACGGATTTCCGACAAAATTTAATTAAAAAATTAAATTTCGTGGGAAATCCATTGGTAATGTTTAAGAAAAAGTTTTTTTTTCCTTCCAAAAATATATATTTATTGAAAATGTTTTTTATGTTTGAAAATGTTCAAAAATATATATTTATTTGAAAATGTTTTTTTATTTTTCCATTGAAAAAATATATTTTAGTGGACTTTACAGGTATTATTGGGTTTTAGTGGATTTTACTCGATTTAAATAGGCTTTAATGGAGCTATTAGGTCTTATTCGGTTTAATTCGACATTAACTATTGGTACTAATGGGTTTTTACAGGTATTATTGAATTTAATGGATCTTAGTGGACTTTAATGAATCTATTGGGCTTTAACGAGTATTATTTGGTCTTTAATGGATCTTAGTGGACTTTAACGAATATTATTCGGTTCAACTAGGCTTTAATGGAGCTAATGGGTCTTAGTGTATGTGTGTGTGATATTTATTTATATCTAGTTTGGGTTGTCATTTGTTGGACAAACATTATGATTGTTTAAGTTAGAATATTAATATATATATATATATATATATATATATATTTAGTTTGAGTTGCCATTTGTTGGGCAAACGTTAGGATTGTTTTAGTTGGAAACATTCCATTTACAGTCGTTACACTGTCGAAATTGACTGGTATTATTTTTTGAACCACAGGGTACCTATTCAAACAATCTCATCGAAAAGGACGGTGAGGATCCCTTGGCCTATCCCCTAATTGATACTGACTTGTGGAATGAGGCGGTTGGGGGATCCAAGAAAGGCCGTCTATATGGGGTCGGGTACAATGAAGATCCAATTTGGTCTTGACCGAGACATCTTCACAAGCAAACTCGGGTGGATTGTCTAATGTAGATAGTCAGGTGTGTGCCTCTTTATTCTTTGATGTTTATTTATTTCATTTATACTTCTTATTGGAAATTTTAACGTTTTATTGTATTTGTAGTTAATTAATAACTTACAGCCCCAAATTTAAGAAATGCGCACTCGAGATGAGATCCTACAGAAGTAAGTTGATGAACTTCTCCACCGAGAAGAGATCCGAAATAGGGAAGATGAGATCCGGAAGAAAGAGCATGCAGACATAATGGATATGATGAAAAAGTTTACACAATCTCAACAGTTTCCGTCATCAATCAAATTTATATATGTTTATTATTTCGTCCGAATAATCATATTAGGTATTTATGACATATTTGTGTCTTATATATTTGTATTTAATTTACAGGATTTTTATATTTTAGGATTTTAGATTAGGAGGTTTTTTTAGTTTTTTTTCCCTGTACCAACTACATTTTTCGACGGATTTCTGATGGAAAATCCGTTGATAAATAATTAGATATAAGTTTTATCAAGAAAAATCTGGCGGATTGTTCGACGGATTTCCGACGGAAAATCCGTAAGTAAATATTTTTCGTTCATTAAAAATAAAAAGCATTTCGTATTTTAATAAGGAAAACAATTTTTAAATATAATTACCGATGGAATTTCTATCAGAAATCCGTCGGAAAATTATATTTTTAGTTTTGAAATAAAAACTGGTTATTGTTTTAAAGGAGGAGGGAAAAATTTTACCGACGGATTTCCGACGGAAATTCTGTCAGTAAAGCTAATCACATTTTATATACCTTCTAATCAACCCGGAAAATGGATAACATATTATAAAACATTTCGACAGATTTCTTGCAGGTTATTTCACCAGAAAATACACATCTTTTAGAAATTCCGTCGGAAATTGCATTTAGCGGCGGGGGTTTTTCGGATGGCAAATCTGTCGGAAAGTTGTTTTTCCGACAGATTACTGATAGATTTTGTCGTTGGAAAAACCATATTTTTTTAGTTGTGTATTCAGTGTCCTCATTGTATGGGAAGTAGTAGAGAGGTTGTAGTGAGCCCGAAAATGTGGCTACTTTATGTAATGTTTAAAACGATAACTTAAGAGATATGAGAAAGAAGGACAAGAAAACTTTCTTCCTAATCTACCAAGCATGACGATGGCTATAAGGTTAAGTGATTCATCTAGCAAGGTAGCATGGCAGAAGTAACAAACTTCCCATAAAGGAGTTGAACAACTGAAAAAGGTACGTTTTTAGACATTAAAGGAGAATTTGAATTGTTGCATATAAAGTCATCTGAGTCTTATCCTGATTATGTCGCAAGACTCCAAGAGGTCTCCAATCAATTAAAGAGAAATGGTGAAAAGTTGGAAGATGTGAGAATCATGGAGAAGATACTTCATTCACTAGAGCCCATGTTTTGAGCTTAATGTGATGACGATTGAAAAAACTAAATATTTGGAAGATCGAGCAACTAGAAGGATCTTTGCAAGCTTATGACGAAAAACATAAGGGATCACTGAGCAACTCCTCAAGTTACAACTCAAGGAGAAAGATATCAATGGCACGAAAGAACCCAAAATAGTCGAGGTAGAGGCCACAAGGATGAGGTCCTGACCGTGGACGTGATTGGACTAGTAAAACCAATTATGTCAACAACTAGGAGAAAGAAGAAAGCTCATCAAGAGGTCATGGAAGAGAAAGTTATTCAAACTTGAGGGTATGACAAATCTCAAGTTTAATACTATAATTGTCACAAGAAGCATGGAGTGGAAGAGAGCCAAGTATTTCTCATTTTAGAGTTTTTGGAAGCGTTGCCCATTTTCATGTACTAGATGAATGAAGAAAAAAATTAGATGATAAGAGTGAAAGTTTCATCTTCACCGGTTATGATACTAGCTCGAAAGGATAAACGTTGTATAATTCCAGAACTGAGAAGATAATAGTCAGTCGAGATGTTGTTTTTGATGAGGAAGGAGAATGTTTGACATCACAAGGATGATTATAACTTTATTCAATTTGAAAAAAATGAGGAGGCACTCCCAAAATATCCCACAAGAACATGTTATTGCACCTAATTCACCAACATCAAATGCCCATGACATATCGTTTTCATGTGGAAGTTCGAGAGAAAGAAATCCATGTATGAGGAGTATAGCCGATCTTTAGAAGCTACAGAGCTGATAGATGATGTCACACTTTTATGTTTGTATGCTACTTGTGAACCAGAAACTTTTGAAAAAGCAACAAAAAAGAAGAAATGCGAATGTGCAATGGTTGAAAATAAAATCCATTATGAAAAAAGAGACTTAGGAATTAACTTCACTTCCAATGAGGCATAAAGAAATTTTGTCAAGTGGGTTTACTAAGCAAAGAAGAATGCAAATGGTGAAACTGAAAATTAAAAAACAAGACTAGTTGCTAAGGGCTATAGTTAATGAGCCAGAATCGATAATTATTCCCCTCGCTGCTCAAAACCATTATATGATCAATCAGATGGATGTGAAGTCGGTATTTTTTAAGAAAGTACATGAAGAAGAAGTTTATATTCAACAATCATTGGGATATGAAGTTGATGGATATGAATATAAGGTTGAAGAAGGCTCTTTACGGCCTAAAGCAAGCACCAAGAGCATGAAATAACCATATTGATGCTTACTTCCAAGAGAAGAGCTTCACGAACATGCCCTTTACATGAAAGGCAAATATGGAGGCATTTTAATTGTCTGCTTGTACATGGATGATTTAATTTTCACGAGGAGTAATCCAAGCTTGTTTGAAGAATTCAAAACTGCAATGACCAAGGATTTCAAGATGGCTAACAACGGCTTAATGACTTACTATCTTGGGATTGAAGTTAAGTTGAACGAGAAAGGTATAATTATCTCCCAAAGAAACTATGCACTTGAGACACTTTAAAAGTTTAAAATGGAGAATTTTAAGACGATAAGTACTCCTTCAAAATTTGGGGTGAAGTTATCCAAAAAGAAAGGAGGAGAAAAAGTAGATCCAACCTGTTTCAAGAGATCATGGTTGGAAGTCTACGTTACTTAACTTGTACAAGGCTAGACATCCTGTATGCGGTTGGACTCATCAGTTGCTATATGTAGCCGCCAAAAACTATCAATGTCCAGGCTGCCAAGAGAATTCTTTGGTGTCTTCAAGGTAAGATTGATCTTGACTTATATTATTTGGCTTCTAACAGTTACAAGCTTGTTGGTTATAGCTATATTGATTGGCATGGAGATATAAATGGTTGAAAAGGCGCAATGGGGTTCGTGTTTTTCTTAGGAAACACGAATTTTACATTGGTATCATAGAAGCAAACAACTATCACATATATATATATGTAGTTGCCACTTCATGTGTATGTCATGCAGTATGGCTCATGAATTTGTTAAAGGAGATAAATTCGATTCAAGAAGAGCCAACAAAGATTTGCGTCGACAACAAGTCAACTATTGCCTTACCAAAGAATCTAGTGTTTCATTATCAGTCTAAGAACATTGATATTCGCTACCATTATATATGGAGTATGTGGCCAGAAAAGTTGTGTATTTGAAGTTCGTAAGGTCTCAAGATCTGATTGCAAATATCTTCACTAAACCACTCAAGTTTGAAGATTTTTCTAGACTAAGGGGATGTTTGGTTTAGGTTGAGGAATAAAAAACGGGAATGAAAATGAAAATGATAAGGAGCAAAATGAGAATAACTTTTCATTCCCCCAGTTTAATCTAAAATGAAAATTTGGGTTTCTAAAAGGGATTAACATATTATATTATATAAAACCAAACAGCTTGTTTTATTATCATTTTCATTGATTACTGCATAATATCTCTGACCAAACACTCTCTAAGAAGTTTGCTTGGACTTGTAAAACAAGTTTAAAGGGACGGGGTGTTGGATTAAAAACTTGTTTTTGATCCGATATAGGAGCCCAAGTATAAATTGTTGCAAGTCCAAGCACAATCCCAAATATGGAGAATTATCTAGAATATAGTTGGAAAATGATGAGTCTTTTTAGTTAATAAGTTTGCATTAAGTTAAGTTAAATGGAGGGAAATTTTGGATTTTTGGAAGACAATCATGCTTTATATGATATTTGCTGAAAGTTCATAGTGTTGTTTTATCTATGAACCTTGATTGTTCCAATTTTTTTTTACTGAAGTTCACAAGTGAAACAATGATCTTTTTCTAGAATTCATAATATTATTTCGTATATGAACATTGGTTGTTCCAAAAAATTTACCAAAATTCATAGGTGAAACATAAAGTGAATAACATAATAATTAAGGAAGTTTAAACAAAGTAAATGAGATAATTAAGGAATGTTAGTATATGAAAAACACGAACATATTCCTTAAATGACATGATTAAGAAATATCAGATAATTAAGGAATGTCAGTATATGAAAAAGACAAACATATCCTGGTTATCAAAGTTTGTACTAATTAGACGGTTAACTACAAAAGAAGGTGCCTCTCTCTCTATCTCTCTCTCTCTCTCTCTCTCTCTCTCCATATATATATATATATATATATATATATATATATATAGGGGAGCGTTCAAATAAGAACCACTTAATTTGTAAAAATCGTGAAAACCTCATTCAACCAATTATAATTTTTCATTTTGTTCATTTTTTTATAATTATGAGAGGTTGATTAACCATTTTTATTGTGGAGGGTGGTGATCATGGATATTATTATCTTCATTATTTTAATTTTAAAGAAATACATGAAACAATTTTATTAAAATTTAATTAAATATTATATGAAACAATTTCATAATCATATATGAAACAAATTCATCAAAAAAAAGTATTATATGAAACAATTTCATAAAAAAATTTCATAAGATTAAACAATGAAATCGACGTATGATAGTGGTTTGTACGGTTTTTACAAATGATGGTGGTTTTTATTTGATCGCTCCTCTCTCTCTCTCTCTCTCTCTCTCTCTCTCTNCTCTCTCTCTCTCTCTCTCTCTCTCTCTCTCTATATATATATATATATATATATATATATATATATATATATATATATATATATGGGCATGTTCTTTTGTTAACCCAATAATTGGTGTTAACTTTGACCAATCTTGGCCCTTGATTTTTGAAATCTATGGATAAGATCAATTATGATATATTTGTAGTTAATTAAATATGAAGGATACCAAAACATAGATAAACAAGGGTATTTTTGGGAGAGATGTCCATATCAGTTACAAATCGATAATTAATTAATTACATCCATTAGAAATCGGTAATTGCTCATTCCTTTTATAGTTTGTAGAATCATCTGTATTGCATTATGAACCTTATGAATACATACGAACATATATTTAACTTTTTAATTAATCTTAGTTCATGGCTTTCACATATGAACATACGAGAACAATTATGAACACTTATTTGCACCTATTAAAACTTGTGAACACTAAAGTAATTGACTTTCACATGTGAACACAATAATATATATCAAAGTGTTTCGCTTGTGAACAATGTATACACCATATGAACATTGATGACTACTTAGTTTATTGGCTTTCACATGTGAACACAATACTTTCTAATCATAAGATCTTCAATCTTCTTGTATTATGATCTACCGTCTCAACCCATGTTTATATATCTTGATTATGAATATTTATCTATCAAATACTCCTCCACCACTACTATGGTTCAATAAATCAAACCCAGTTGTTTGATTTGAAGACTGATGTCTATTACATATATGTTGGAGATAGAATATTCAAGTTTCTTATCGTATTAAAATAACAACTCATCTATAATTTGGAAAAAATAAACATATTATTTTAACTATAATCATGGGATTGATGTTTTTGTAACCGTCCATTAATGAATGTGAAATTAAGACAAAAAAGGAAGATTACCATTGTGTCCTCAATATTAATTGTATGGTGATAGAATAACCTAATCTAACACAAGCTTGTGATTGGTTTAAATGCTTTGTATTGTTAATACATTTTTCATGGTTAACAAATAATCATAGCTCTGTGTGTGTGTGTGTGTGTATATATATATATATATATACACACACACTTAATCATAAACCTTTAACACCACTTTTACCCAAAGAACATTTAACTCAAGATTTTTGCATCCTAAATCAATTATACTAAAATCAATAGTTTAATTCCAACAACTCAAGAAATTATAAACCAAAATTATGGTAGGAAGAACACCATCAAAGATGCTTATAATTAAACATTTAATATTTAAGAAATAACTCAAAATCGACCATAAACGAGGTCTTTCATCAAGATATTTAATGTTATGTTCTCGAATTTGGGGAGAAAAGAAAATGAAAAAAACAGAAGGAAAAGAAAAGGAGGGAAAAGAATGGAAAGAAAAATGATTTTTTTTTATTTTTGCTCTCAAAAGGGAAGGAAAATAAAAGAAAGAAAATAATTTCCGTGCTTTTGAATACGTGAGAAAGGAAAGGGAAAATGTCATTTTTACCAATATACCCTTTCAAAATATATTCCTTAAAATAAAAGACTAGATAATTTTGTAATTTTATTAATTATTTAAAAAGAATTCTATTTTCTTTCCTTATCATTATTTTCCTTCATTTTTTTTTCTCTCCTTAAAAAATTTCGAGAGCACGAGGTTTTTTTTAACTTTCCTCTCATTTCCTTCACTTTTCTTTCCATTCATTTGTAAAAATGATTTCCAAAACACAACGTAGAATAAACTCACCCAAAAAATATCCCCAAGAATCGTAAATCTCTACCCAATAATCAGAGAAACCTTAGATTAAAGTGTTAGGGAGTTCATACCTTGAGAGATAATCTAAACCAAACTTCTTCAAGATTTCCCCACTCTTTATTTCCCATTGATTTCTATCCAAAGTTTTCTCCCCCTCTCTCTAAAACACACACATATAGTTTCTTGAAGATGAACCATGGTGGAACTATTTAACAAGAAACCTAATCTTGATTCTTGAACAACAAAGATACGTGAAGCTAATTTCCATAAAAGAGTAGCCTATAAAGGTTGGTCTATGATGGGGTTTTTTCCGGCACCATCATCGGTGCCGCCTTCATTAAACCCATCAAATAATTTAAAAATTAAAGTAATGAAATGACATAAATTGGCAAATCATTCACATAATCAAACCCTTCAATAAAACAACGATCAACGTGTCACCATCAGCACTTACAACAAGAAATTATAAGAGAACCCTAGAAGAAATTAGCAGAGAAATTATCATTCACATGGTCTCTCATGATATATTTTGAAAGAGGGCAATTGACTTCTTGAGGGTAAAAATGAATATTCGATGTTCCAACAGAAGAACACGATCAAATCTCTCAGAGTTTGCAAAATATGAATCCTTTTATCAATGTTTCTGCAAATCCATTCTCATCATCTGATGGCAACAAAAGCTGAGAAGTTTTTGAGGATAGAACCTTAACAAGTTTCCTATACAAACAATCCTTAAAAACCCTAACAATTAAAAGCCTCATTTTTCTTACCGTAATTGTTACCATTCCTCTCTTTCCTCTTCACATATAGCAAGTCTGCCAAAACCTGTAGATATATGGTTATTAAAAGAGAATGTGAAAATAGATTTTAAAAGAAACCCTAACATAGAATATGTTTGAAGACATTATGTGGTTTGGATTTCGATTATGTGGTTGAAACCCTTGAAGCAGATGACTTCATGTCTCGACATGGCTTTGGATTTTGATTATAGGGTTTCAAACTACACCCGACCTAATCTTCTAGACTTGTTCTTGTGAGTCGAGGATATCTCGCTGGTGGATTTTGAATCCGCTAGAATAGAATTAAGGGTGTAGGATTGGAACTTGCATACATTGCATAGAAATACGAAGGGGGTGGAGAGTGGGATGTAGTTATGGAGCCTAGAAGATCGTGGGTGGAAGGGGAAGCTGAATACTGCTTTATTCCTTGTACAATAAGCAAATATAGATGTACCTCTTAAATTTCAACACATAAACGTTATCCATGCTTATATATATATATATATATGTATATATAGTATAGATACACACACACAAATACACATATGTACATAGAGGAAAGATCATGTGAGAAATTAACCAGCTTGCGAGAAGGCAAAAAGTTTCAATATCATATATGATTACACTTCTTTGGGTGTATTTAATCATATATAATTAAACGTCTATGCGTTGTCAATGCAACATGTGTTTAATACATGTTGAATTGGGTTAGTTCAAATCATTTATCTTTTTACTAATGTGAGGAAAATCAAATAGAAACCATCTAAAAATTGAAAGCTATAAAAGTCAGTTTGTATGTATTGTTTCATAGATGAAACAAGACATGTGAACATACAATATTCATATAGTGTTGTTTCATGAATGAAACATCAAACAATATTTTACGTGTGAAAAAACACATAAATGAGTTTATACATGAAACAACGCGTTCATACTCAGACATAAGAATAAAACAACTGAAACAATCTGAATCACTGCTTAAAAATCAAATCCATTGGATGGTTTCGGTTGATTTCATGGGTTTGATTTTCACATGTGCTGTTTCATCTACAGAACATAAATGAAACTTTTCACGGTTTATATTTTTTGTTTTAGTGGAATGTAACAATATAGGGGATAAAATGTTGTAATAACAGATTAAATAGAAACAACATCAAACAAAACAACTAAGCAAGTGATACCAAATTTCTAGTGGAGTTCGGTGTATCATATATACCTACTCTGTTGGGTCAATTGCAAATGGAGAACCAATTCACTATATTTAGAACAAAGCAGAATACATTAGGAATAATGAGTTATCTATATAAGACGTCATCTTACAAGATAGCTAGCATGCACACCCCTAGATTAGATCCTACAAGACCCTCTCGTATAATTATATCAAATATCTGAAACCTTCTAGTTTCTAGATCTTGCGAAATCACAAGCAAAATAGAAACAAAAACAACGAGTGGTTGCTTGGATGACTTCAATGAACGAACCATAATAACAAGAAATCAAAGATAATTTCATATATGAAGTGATGTATCCCTGACACATGCTTTCATACGTAATAATTTAGCACTAGGAAAATGTCGGCGAAAATGAGCCGTTGGCAATCAGTCGATATATGGTTTTTCCGAATGGAAATACAGACGGGCAAGTCCATCGGTATTGTCTTGTTTTTAGTAGTGACATCCACACACAAAAGGAGGAATTTTATTCACAAAAGTTTGAAACCGCAATCATAAATTGTGGTTAATAAGCACTCAAAACTATTAAAGCTAATCCTCCCCATAATTTCCCTCTCAAATTCTTGATCAAAGGTGGAGATGGAAGAGTTGTATTTATACTAAAACCGTATACGGTCCCAACTTGATATGAATGCTAAAAATATGAATTTTTGGATCTATCACTTGGCACAACCGTACGAGATTATTCCCTATTTTCTGTTTTAACTGCGACAATGATAGCGTTTCACATTTTGTTGTACATTTTGTTGTTCCGAATCACGCTTTTCTAATATTTCTCATGTTCACATTGCCGAACCAGTAACCTCTAGTAACTGATTCCAAATCATTATTGACGTTAGACATCAGAAGATGGATATTGGTATATGTATACAAAAATGATTTATGTGGAGTATACGCAAGAAATGGTTGTAGGTGAAGTGAGTCGATCATTAGATGTTGTAAAATTCAGAAAAGCCCTCATTGCTGAAATGTTGTATTTAATATTTTTCATTCATCAAATAAAAAACAGCAACGGAGAAAACAAAACAGAAAAAGTCAATGCCTTAAGTTCATATATCCCTTTCTTAAAATCTAAACTTCTTTTTTCTTTTTGTAATGTTAACGGGCCTCTATCATCTCTTTATTAGTCTATTTAAAGCCAAGGCCATACGATTGCAGTGTTCATCACAGGAAAAGACCAAGCTCCAAGGAAAGAGAACTAAACCAGTTCAATATCCAGGTAGCCTTACTAATCCTTAAGTACCTGTTGCTTCTTATTCCATATAGTTCTAAAGGCTTTCTTTATCTAGCAGAATCTGGAAAGGCCAACTATATATGATACTCTCTAACCTTTAATATCGTGGGCACTATGTTTCCTATACTATATATTTCAGGGAAAAAATAACAACCGATGGCAAGTATACCTGCTGATCATGAAGAGGCTGCAGATATCATCTACGACAAGATTCAAATTCTTGTTGTTGAAGAGAAGAAAAGACGAAAGCATGTCCATCAGTTTTCTCCATCCATTTACAGAGTTCCAAACATCCTTCGTGATGTCGAGTCAAAATGTTATAGCCCTCGTRTCGTCTCAATTGGACCTTTCCATAAAGACGACCCAAAAATGAAAGAAGTTGTAGTTCACAAAGTGACGTATCTGCTTAGTCTTTTTCGTCGTTTAAGATCCCCACGGGATCAAACAATGAAAGAATGTGTCAACAGGGTGCTTGCTCAAATAGACCAAATCAAGGCATGTTACGGATGGGAGATGGAGACCGATAATGACCATGAATTTGCAAAAATGATGGTTATCGATAGTTGTTTCATACTAGAACTCGTTTACAGGTCAAACGTGAACGAGTATGAGGGTCATTCATTTTTTGACGACAACTTGCTCACCCTTTATGCTAAGCATGACTTAGTCCTGCTAGAAAATCAAATCCCTTTCTTTGTTCTTGAAAACATCTTTGAGTGTACAATTAGGAAATTTAGACCCAGTGCCTCTCTTACTAAGCTTATCCTGTCGTTTTTAACAGAAATTAACCCTTTCGGGAAAGAGCTAGTGCTCAAGWATGAAGGTGCTCATACGAATTATGATCATATCCTCGGGCTTTTGCAGAAATGTTACCAGCCTTCAAATGCCATGCTATCACAGATTTCAAAAATATCAAACTCGGGTGCAAAACTTTCAAATGCAATAACATCGTACTCGGTTGCAGAACTGTCTAGGGCAGGGGTGAAGTTTAGGCCTTATGTAGATGCAAATTGGCAACTAGCCATGGAATTCAAATCATCTAGGATTCCATGCTATATCTGGTCTTGGGGTAAGCCTACTTTCAGAATGCCTCTCCTTCAAATTGAAGATTATACTGAATCAGTTTTAAGAAACCTTATTGCATACGAGCAGTGCTCTCCTGCGATTCCTAATTACATTACATCATATGCTTTTGCCATGAAAGGATATTAGATACTAAAGAGGACGTCCTCAAGGTAATAGACTCAGAAGTAGTTGTAAACAACTTGGGTTCTAGCAAACAAGCTTCAAAAATGATCAACAGTATATGCAAAGAAGTTACAGTAAACGAATTCTTTTACACTAAAGAATGGAGACAACTGACAGCCTATTACCATGGCTATTGGCCTAAAAATGTTGCATGGTTGAGGCGTACATATTTCAGTACTCCTTGGAGCTTCATAGCCCTGCTTGCTGCTTTCGTCCTCTTTGGTCTTACTGTGGCTCAAACCTACTACACTATCCGCCCTGCATGATATCATTTTGCGTCTATTAAGGAAGCTACCAATAAACATTGGGTGTTTGTGTTTTTCATCTTTGTATATACTATTTTTCTTGTACATACTTTCTTTTTTCTTTCTTAATATAAATCATTCCTTGCTGCTAGAGAATATAGCACAATATACCTGGTTGAAATTGCTAATCTTACTCTAAATGCTACTCAGATAGGAACTCATGGTAACCGATTATAGACATTCGCATATACAACATATATTTAAATATATATACAACATCCGATACATGTATCTTCAACAACATATATATAGATCCAATCATGGTTAGCAACCAACACACATATATACGCATCGTGTATACATATGTATATAATATGGGCCGACGGGTATATATACATATAACACACATCGCGGTTAGCAACCAAAACACATATATACATATAATGCATAAACATGCATACATATGACATCTACACATAAACATATGTACATATAACACATAAAAAATGAGAAAATAAGAAAAATAGGATAATCCCCCACAGATCYCTCGCTGATCAACGAGAGATTAACGATAGATTGGCCATTCCCTCGCTGATCAGATCAGCGAGAGAATTTATCATCGCAAGAGATCAGCGAGGGAATTTGTCATCGCTGATTAGCAAGAGATCAATGAGGGAATTGGTTTTTTGGCCGATTCTCTCATTAATCTCTCGCTGATTAATTATTAATGATTAATTAATAAATATTTGTTATTTATTAATATTTTTT
>NC_037529.1:16521012-16522116 GCF_001531365.2 Cynara cardunculus var. scolymus
TTATGAAACCTTTTTCAATCTTTTATATAAAGATTGGCTTGTGAATACAACAAATATATTAAGTATAACGAATGTACTTTATATATGAAACTTTTTAATGTTCATCTCACCAGGACTTCCATTCAATCATTGATAGCTTGAGAAAATGTATCTATGAATGTTAAGATAAAATAACAATATACTGTGAAATTTGTGCAGTGTAGAGAAAYCGATATATAATGAGTTGCATGCCCCAAGTGTTAATGAAACACTTATCTTTTGAGAGATAAATGATAGTTGGTGGGGTTTTGAACAAGAGTTGGCTTAGGCTTTGTCTTTTTCAATACTAGTCTTGAAAGATTTGAGAAATAACAGATTATGTGGTTTCTCGCATTATAATAATTGGATCAAGATTTTGATATTCTTTTAATCTTGTACACAACTCTCATTTTTCATTTTCAGCTCAGCACACCCATTTTTAGTTAAGCTCCCTCATTATGGTTGTCCTATTGGGTAGGGCTATCAGTTCTGATAGTCCATAGAGGTTAATCTGATAAGCACTCAGTCTCACTTTAGATTTTTCATGAAAGCTTAATGAATATGCATGCAATTAAGATTATAAATCTTGATTTGATCATAAGAGTTTGATCAAAAATATATTGTAGTTAAGCACAATATGAATATTCAAACAACAAACTTATGAAGAGAAATGAACGAAGATCTGTAAAGAGAAATTACAGATATTGCATTCAATGATTAATGAAGTGTTTAACAATGAAGAATTATTTGAAATCAAATTGGATTAAAAAMAAGTGTATTATCAACGAAAAATKGAATTTTRCAATTTTAAAGACGTGATAATAACATATTTAAGAATAGTTGAATCAGGTGTTAGATGTAAGAAGAGAAAACACGCAAGTATTGACTCAAAGAAACACTTGATCAKAGATGGTACTTGTTTYAAACAAAAATAAAATGAAAATAACTTAAAGTCACACTTTTTAAAATCATAAAATCTTTTTRAGATCAAAGAAGTGGTTTGAACATTTATAAAAACATTTTAATATACCTAGATGTTGTCATTCTTCTAAGCATATTGAGATTTCAGTTCAGAAAAATATATTT
>NC_037529.1:16522891-16529778 GCF_001531365.2 Cynara cardunculus var. scolymus
AGTCTCATACAAGTGGTTAGTATTTGATAGTTAAAAATAATAAAAGACTCGAGACTCCCCCTCAACATATTGATCATATTTCATACAGACAGATTTAACATTTCAAGCTTGCTTACTAAAAATTAAAACCTTTTCTCGTCGAGTGGTTTTGTGAAAATGTTAGCAAGCTGGAAATCTGTTTATACAAAGTGCATTTCAATTTACCCTTTTTCAACATGGTCTTTGATAAGGTGATACTAGATGTGGATGTGTTTGGTCTTACAATGTTGAACTAGATTAGTTGTTATAGCAACAACCCTCTTTGAATCACAGTTGATAGGGACTTTGTTGAAAGTATAACCATAGTCTTGTAGTTGTGTCTTCATCCAATGCCCTTGGGAACAACAACCGGCTATCACGACGTATATTTCCTCTACAGTAGAAGTTGAGACACAATTCTGCTTCTTCGAAGTCCAAATGACTAGCTTATCACCTAAGAATTGTCATGATCTAGATGTGTTCTTTTTGTCCAGCTTACAATCTGCATGGTCAGAATCTGTGAAAGAAGTTAGCTTAAAACCAAAATCTTCAGAATACTAGAGGCCCAGATTTGTTCTGCCTTTGAGATATCTTAAGATTCTTTTGACCGCAACAAGGTGTGATTCTTTGAGGTTAGCCTGATATCTTGCACAAAAGCACGTTGCAAACCTTATTCTGGTCTACTTGACGTTAAGTACAATAAAGATCCGATCATTAGAGGGTAATTTTGTTGATCTATAGATTTTTTTGGATAATTCTGCATCTAATAAAGTTCGAGT
The DNA here is from genome assembly GCF_001531365.2 of Cynara cardunculus var. scolymus. Lineage (NCBI taxonomy): Eukaryota > Viridiplantae > Streptophyta > Magnoliopsida > Asterales > Asteraceae > Cynara > Cynara cardunculus. The sequence goes on from NC_037529.1 coordinate 16,523,689, forward strand.
TGCCATGGTGGTCTTTATCGAAGAACATTCAGACATGTTAAACTTTTTCAAAATATCTTTGACACATTTTTATTGATTCATGAATATGCCATCAGGGAGTTGTTTACTTGAAGACCAAGGAAAATATTTAACTCACCCATTATACTCATTTGGAATTTAGATTGCATTATGTCTAAAATGTTCTTGCAAAACTTAGCATTTGTACGTAGAACCAAAAATGATGTCGTTAACATAATATTATATCAATATCAGATGCTTATATTGCTTTTTAAGAAACAATGTAGTGTCAATCATACCTTTCTTGAAACAAGACTTTAATAGAAATTGGGTTAATGTGTCATACCATGCCCTAGGTGCTTGTTTTAAACCATAAAGCGCCTTGTCTAGGACATAAACATGATGTGGCTTATCAAGATCTATAAAGCCTTCTGGCTGACTCATGTATATCTCTTCATAAGCATACCATTTAGAAATGCATATTTCACGTCCATTTGGTACATCTTGAAGTTTTTGTGAGCAACATAAGCTAGGAATATTCTGATAGCTTCAATGCGAGCGACTGGAGCAAAGGTCTCGTCATAGTCAATGTTTTCTTGTTGACAATACCCTTTTGTGGCCGGTTGGGCTTTGTTTCCAACAATAATTCCCGTTTCATCCTTCTTGTTTCGAAAGACCCATTTTGTACCGATAATGGATTTGTCTTTAGGCCTCAACACGAGTCTCCAAACATGATTTCTTTCAAACTCTCGAAGTTCATCTTGTATAGAATTAATCCAATCCGGATCTTGCAATGCCTCAGATGGCTTATTAGGCTCTATAGCACTTAGAAAGTTGACGAACAAACAGTCGTTACGATCGTAGATCGCGTTTGCACTCTTGAATTCACATTACCAATAATTTACATCGGGCGATGATCTTTAGTCCACTTGCATGTACATGGTAAAGGTTGAACATTAGTTAAGTTGTTCTGATCATCATACTCGTCGATCTCATCTTGTACTTCTGATTGTTCAGCTTCATCAGCAGGTCTGTAAAGAAGACCCAGATTGATCAAGATCGGGTTGAACAATTTTGGGTTGAGTCATTGCTTGAGCTTAAGATTGAGAAGACTCTGATTGAACAACTTCGGGTTAAACAATCTCAGGTTGACTCTATGTTTCAGCTTGAACATACTCWGATTCAGTTACTTCATCAACTTTTGGTTGAACATCATTTGATTGAACAACCAGCTTCAGATGGTTCAAAAAGTTGTGTAACTTGCGGAATCAGGACAACCGGTTCACTAACTTTGGGTGTATCCGAAATTTCAAATTCTGCAAGAATACCCCAAGTTAAATTAAATGCATCTTTAAACAATGAATTTAAATTTTATGTAACAATATAGTTTGTATTTATTCTCCTGTTTTCTAGTACAGGTTCTACACTGATTTGTGTAGAAACTGACGGTTACAGATTGAGTCCTGAATCGTTTTGTCCAGAAGTCGATGACTCATCAAATTTGACATTGATGCTTTCAATTACAATCTTTGTCCGCTTGATATATACTCTGAAGGCTTTTGATTTGAGGAATATCCAAGAAAGTAACCCTCATCAGCTATTTAATCAAACTTCCTTAGATTGTCTCGATCGTTCAACACGAAGCATCTGCAACCAAAAACATGAAAGAATTTAACATTACGATTTCGATTATTGATTATCTACTAAGCATATTTATGTAGTATTTTGACAATAATCGTGCGATTTTGTGTGAAGCATGTAGTGGATACAGCTTCAGCCCACATATATAGAGATAAGCCAGAGTATGCGAGCATTGTCCGAGCAGCTTCAACTAGAGTCCAATTTCTTCTTTCAATAACTCCATTTGTTGCGGAGTTCGAACGCAAATTTTTTTGTGCAAATCCCGACAAAGTGAAGAAAACTTTGAAGGGTCTTAGTAAACTCAGTGTCGTTGTCACTTCAAATCTTTTGCACAGGAAGTTGTAGAAGAACTTGAATGCACTTAATAAATGCGATAATCAGCTCCGACGCATCAGACATGGCTCTTAGAAACTCCAGCCATGTATATCTGGAATATTTGTCGATCATCGCCAAAATATACTTTTTCCTTCCTAAGGATTGAGTTCGCATAGGTCCACACAGATCCATGAGTATCATTTTGAGCGGAGATTTGCAAGACGATTAAGTTTTTGCCTTATGGTAACTTCTAGCCATTTTTCCCATTTCACACCCTGAGCACAAATACTCCTTGTCAAATCTCAGTTCTGGTAGACCAAGGACGAGATTTCTACTTACGAGCTTGTTGATATCATTGAAGTTTTGATGAGATAATCTACGATGCCATATCCAACTATCTTCCTTTTTTTGCCTTTGAGATTAAACAAATAGGCCGAGAAGCAGTCAAAGTTGAGAAGTTTACCGCATACAGATTATCGTAACGTCCAGCTCCAATAACTTCAATGCCATCAGAGTCGACAATGGCACATCCTTTGATAAAGAATTTGACACTAAATCCATTGTCATAAAAATGGCTTATACTGAACAAGTTGTGCTCCAATCCTTCAACATAAAACACTTTCTTGATTGTTATGGTGCCATTTGACAGTGTGTCGTATCCCTTCTCTTCATTTCTAAACATGACTATTCCACCGGGCTTTTCTTTAAAATCAATCAAGAAGTGTCTGTGTCTTGTCATGTGTCTAGAGCATCTAGAGTCTATGTACCACACATGACAGTCCTGTAAAAACAATCATTGAGATTTAGGTACCCATTTCATAATGGGTTCTTGTTGGGTTAGGAATCATGTTAGTAGATACAGATTTTACATTCCATTCATATATTTGTTTGGGAACCCATTTACATACAAATTTAAATTAACATCCACAAAATGTGGTTCCTCTTTTTGAAATTTTGGCTTTGAAAAATTTCTCTTTTGAGTACTTTTCTTGTTAGCTCAAGAACCATTTTTAGCTTTAGATCTATGTGAGAAATCTGATTAAGATTTAGAGTCCTCTGATCTGATATGCTTTTTGCATTTGACATTTATGGCGAAGAAATTTAAACCACAATAGTTGCAATGTATATGTTTAGGAGCAAAAGACAAATCATCTGAATGAGAAAACTTTTTAGATTTCTTCAGATAAAAACTTTCAGATTACATTTTGTCTTTGTAGAATTACAATCACAACTATTACAGTTTGCATTAAAGCTCTTTACCCTAATTCCAGTGGGACTGTCTAATCATATTCTCCCTAAATGATCAACGTAGGCTGCATCATGAACCTAAAACTTTAACATCAAAATCAGTATATGATTGAAAGCTGTAGAAATTGATACATTCGCTGATTTTTGAGCTATTGAATCTCTGCTTTATGATATATATATAAGATTGGTTAAAAAGTAGTTTATAAAATGCCCCTAGTTTCTATTTTTGATGTCAAGAGTCAATTTCTTCAAATAGAAATGTGACATGAGTTTTATTGCAAATTTGACAACAAAATTATTCTCCTTGTTGTAATTGTCATAATTTTCATGTATATGCTACACATATTATCGACTTGAGTGATAATTTCTTGTTTGATTAAATTCCTTCAACGTTTTCAAGAACGATGAGTTTCAAAGTGTGAATCTTGATGGGATTTCTTGAATGGTAGTTTGACCAGTCTTGAATGTGTACTTCTTTTAGGCCAATGTCAAGTTTCTTTATTAGTAAATCATGATTTATTGGTAGTAATTGGTGGCATATCTCATTATGCTTAATCTTTTGCATTGCTACAGTAGGCAACCCTCTTTAAGGGCAAGCAAAGTTATTTAGCTCTCTAGAATTATTTGTGTTGTTATCAAAGCCTGTTATGTGCTTCTTATTTGCAATTACTTGTGTGCTAATTAGTGATGGTCGAGAATGCACGTGTAAGGTGGACAAATGAAATTATCAAATGTTTTTTAGAGACTTGTATACAAGAGGTCAATAAAGTGGATCGAAATGGAGGTATTGTTCGAAAAAAAAACTTGGGCAAAGTTGGCAACAAAGATTGAGGAAGTGTGTCATGTGAAGCTAACCCAAAAACAATTGAAAAATCAGTACAATTATTTAAAAGGAAAGTAATCCGTCTGGGTCTACTAAATTTAAGGTAAATAATAATTCAATAATAGTTGTATAACTTTCCTTACTAAATTCATTTTGACTACAAGTTTTAATGTAGGGAGCAATTGGTGCCCTTGATGGAACTTTAATACATGCTATTATTTCTATTCAAGAACAACATTTATATAGAGGATGAGGAAAAGGTGAATATTATCAAAATGATTTGACAATTTGTGACTTAACATGGTTTTTACATTTGTTGTTGCCGGATGGGAAGGAGTTGCACCTGATTCTAGAGTTCTATCCGAAGCTTTAACAGATGGCGCTATTTGATTTTCATTTCCTCCTTCAAGTATACTAATGATTTTAGAGGTTATATATTTACTATATTCATATTAATAGCTATTTTATTTATTGTTTTTAGATAAATTTTATCTATGTGATGTTGCGTACATAAATACTCGAGGATTTATGGTGCCATATTGTAATGTTAGATATTGGCTCGGAGATTTTCGTCGTCGACGAGCAATGAACAAGTATGAGAACTTTAATCATTCACATGCAAAGCTTATAAATGTTAGTAAACGTTCTTACAGTGTCCTGGAAGCACGTTTTTCGATATTGAAAAGAATGGCACCATTAAAAAATAAATCCGCCGGAAATAGTTTTAGAAAAATAATTAAAAAAAAAAACCCTTTTAATATTTTCCGGCGGAAAATTTTAAAAAAAATTTAAAAAATAAATCCGCTGGAAATAGTTTTAGAAAAAAAAAATTTAAAAATCTTTTAATATTTTCCGGCGGATTTCCGGCGGAAAATTTAAAAAAAATAAATCCGCCGGAAATAATTTTAGAAAAAAAAATTTAAAAATCTTTTAATTTTTTCCTGCGGATTTCTAGCGGGAAATTAAAAAAATTAAAAAGAATAAATCCGCCGGAAATAGTTTTAGAAAAAAATTAAAAAAATGTAAAATAAATCTCTTAATTTTTTCCGGCGGATTTCCGGCGGGAAAATAATGATTTTTAAAAAAAAATAAATCCGCCGGAAATATGTTTAAAAAATTTATTTTTAAGAAATTAAAAAAAACTTCTAACTTTTTCCGGCGGATTTCCGGATGAGATATAATAAAAAAAAATTTTAAAAATAAAGAATTTTTTTTTAAATTAAAATACATTAACGGACCGTGTTGGGCCTTAACGGACCGTGTTGGGCCTTAACGGACCGTGTTGGACATTAACGGACCGTATTGGGCCTTAACGGACCGTATTGGGCCTTAACGGATCGTATTGGGCCTTAACGGACAGTATTGGGACTTAACGGACCGTGTTGGGCCTTAATGAACCGTATTGGACATAAATGGACCGTATTGGGCCTTAATGAACCGTATTGGACATTAATAGACCGTATTGGGCTTTAACGGACCGTATTGGGCTTTAACGGACCGTATTGGGCTTTAACGGATCGTATTGGGCTTTAACGGACTGTATTGGACATTAATGAATCGTATTTGCTTTACCGGACCGTATTGGGCCTTAATGGATCGTATTAGACATTAATGAATCGTATTGGGCTTTAACGAACCGTATTGGGCTTTAACGGACCGTATTGGGCCTTAATGAATCATATTTGTTTTAATGGATCGTATTGGGCCTTAATGGATCGTATTTGCATTAATGGATCGTATTGGGCTTTAAAGGATCGTATTGGCCTTTAACAGACCGTTTTTGCATTAACAGACCATATTGGGCTTTAACGGACCGTATTGGACATTAATGGATCGTATTTGCTTTAACGGACCGTATTTGCTTTAACGGACCGTATTGGGCCTTAATGGACCGTATTGTTCATTAGTGAATCGTATTGAGCTTTAATGGACCGTATTGGGCTTTAATGGATCGTATTGGGCTTTAACGAATCGTATTAGTCTTTAACGGACCGTATTGGACATTAACGGACCGTATTGGACATTAATGGATCGTATTTGCTTTAACGGACCGTATTGGGCCTTAA
>NC_037529.1:16533973-16535024 GCF_001531365.2 Cynara cardunculus var. scolymus
TTGTCAATTATTGGGCAAACGTTAGGACTTCTATATTACATATAATTAACAACTAATTAAACTGACACATAATTTCGTAAATTTGTAGCTATGTCGACTAATGCTGATAGAGGATAGATGTATAAGCGAATAAATAGGAACGGGACTATAAATCTAGTTTTCCAAGTCGAAGTAGTTGGATTTTTGGATTTTGCTTTATCTAATGAGCGATCTACGGCAAGATGTCCTTGTAAGAAGTGTCAACTTCAAAAGTTCAAAAATAGAGACGAGATTCATATAAACTTGTTACAAAAATGATTCACAAAAAATTATAGTCACTGGTATGCACACGGTGAATTAGAACCCGAACTTCAAGAACCACAACAAACAATAGTGGACGAAGATTAGAATGAGTTTGATGGTGTTGAACAAATGGTCATGGATCAAAATGTTCCCGATACATCACGTACGTGGGACGAGCAAGAACCAAATCAACACGCACAACGTTTCTATGATATGTTACAAGCTGCAGACGAGCCGTTGTRGGAKGGATGCCAGAGATTTTCAAAGTTACAGGCAGCGGCAAGGTTTTTGAATTGAAAGGCAGATTGCAATGTGCCAGAGACAACTTTCAATCGTAACCTTACTATGGTAAAAGAAATGCTACCTGACGGTGAACAACTGGTTGGTAGCTTTTACGAGACAAAGAAGATRTTGAAGGAGCTTGGTCTTCCGAAAGAAAAGATACATGCTTGCAAGAACCATTGCATGTTATTTTATAAGGAATTTGCTGATCATAACAGTTGTGTAGTATGTGGGGAGTCTCATTACAAGACAACCGGCCGAAACAATAATGTGCCTAATTTGGTGTTGACGTATTTGCCAATTACACCCAGATTACAACGGTGGTATTTGTGTAAGAAAATAGCAAAGGAGATGACTTGGCACCATGATCATCAAACCGAGACGGGAAAGATGGTACATCCGAGTGACGAGGAGGCTTGGAAACATTTTGATAGGATGCATCCCGATTTTGCTCAAGAGATTGGGAATGTTCGTTTGGGATTATGTA
>NC_037529.1:16535124-16572149 GCF_001531365.2 Cynara cardunculus var. scolymus
GAGATTTACAAAGCAAGTTATTCAGCGATCACTGAACGTACTCAGTGTCTGATCGCTGGAACTGAAAATACAGAAACAAAATTACATCGATAGATAAAAGAGATTATCATCAAATCACTGAGAGAGATGATCAACAGGAGTTGACCATGAGAGTTAGTGATCAAGAAGTGAAATTTAATGTGTTTAATTCTCTTAAGTTTCATGGAGTGGTAGGCGATTGTTCAGTCATATCTGCTTGAGGTGAAGATCTAGAAATAAGTTTGATTGACGTTACCTACAAAAATCACTTTGGGGAAAATCTTGAGGACATTTTGGAAGAAAATGATGAGTTGGAAGACTTGGAAGATTTGGAAGATTTAGCGGCATTTAAGCAACTTGACTTTAAGGATAGAATTGTCCAACCACCATCCATAGAGAAAGCCCCCGATTTGGAGTTAAAGTCATTACATAGTCACCTTAAGTATGTTTATCTTATGGAGGAGGAAAAATTACCCGTAATTATTTCTTCGAAATTAAGTAATGAGCAAGAATTGAGGCTGATAGAGGTATTAAAAGCTCACAAAAGAGCCATAGGTTGGACCATCGCAGATATTAGAGGAATTAGTCCCTCCCTTTGCCAACATAAGATTATCTTGGAAGAAAATAGAGTTGGTAAGGTGCAACCGCAAAGGAGACTAAATCCCATTATGAAAGAAGTTGTAAAGAAAGAAATCTTGAAGTGGTTAGACGCGGGTATTATATATCCCATTTCTAGTAGCGGAGGGGTGAGTCCGGTGCAATGTGTACCGAAGAAAGGTGGAACTACGGTTATCACCAATGAAAAAAATGAGCTCATCCCTACTAGGACCGTCACTGGATGGCGGATTTGTATGGACTATAGGCAATTGAATCTAGCAACCAAAAAGGACCATTTTCTTTTACCTTTTATTGACCAAATGCTAGATCGATTGGCCGGAAAAGAATATTATTGCTTTTTGGACGGTTACTCGGGTTACAACCAAATTCACATAGCACCCGAAGAYCAAGAGAAAAYAACTTTCACTTGTCCTTTCGGAACKTTTGCTTTTAGGCGTATGCCRTTTGGTCTTTGTAAYGCACCGRCGACCTTTCAACGGTGCATGATGTCAATTTTTTCGGACATGATTGAGGATACDATGGAAGTRTTTATGGATGAYYTTTCMGTMATTGGTACRTCTTTTGAAAATTGTCTTGMCAATTTAAAGAAAAGTTTGGAAAKATGTGAAACTCATGATTTAATTTTAAATTGGGAAAAATGTCATTTTATGGTACAAGAAGGAATTGTTTTGGGTCACATGATTTCTAAAAAAGGTTTGGAGGTTGATAAAGCAAAAATCGAGGTAATATTGCAATTGCTCGAATCATCTTCGGTCAAAGGCATTCGAAGTTTTTTGGGACATGCGGGTTTTTACCGTAGATTTATTAAGGATTTTTCAAAAATTGCAAAACCCTTGTGTAATTTGTTGCATGTCGACAAGCTTTTGAATTCACCTCCGATTGTAAAAAAACTTTTGAAACCATTAAAAATGCTCTTGTCTCGGCACCTATTGTCATTGCTCCAGATTGGACCATGCCTTTTGAGGTTATGTGTGATGCAAGTGACTGGGCCGTAGGTGCCGTTTTAGGACAAAAGCGAAACAAGATTTTTCACCCCATCTACTATGCAAGTAAAACCTTGGTGGAGGCTCAGTTAAATTAGACCACCACCGAAAAAGAATTACTTGCGGTAGTATTTGCATTCGATCGTTTTCGATCCTACTTGATTGGCACCAAAGTTACCGTTCATACGGACCACTCTGCCATCAAATATCTCTTTAATAAGACCGACGCTAAGCCGAGGCTTATTAGATGGGTTCTTCTTTTGCAAGAATTCGATCTAGAGATAGTTGACCGCAAGGGATGTGACAATCAAGTAGTCGATCATTTATCAAGGATCGGAGGCAAAGTGTCAAGCGGGGGAAACCATGTGATAAAAGAAACTTTTCCCGACGAGTACATTAAGGCAATACAAGAAAATCATCCAAATGAACTTCCATGGTATGCCGACATTGCCAACTACCTTGTTTGTAGGCTTAAGCCACATCATCTTCACCGTCAACGTTTTAAGAAATTTTTTCATGACTGTAAGCACTACCTATGGGACGATCCATCTCTTTACAAAATAAGAGCTGATCAGGTCTTGCGAAAATGTGTCCCAAATTTTGAAATCCCATCTTTGTTGAAGGATTGTCACGCTTCACCGTATGGTAGCCACTTTGGTGGACAACGTACGGCGGCAAAAATTTTACAAAGTGGATTTTTTTGTCCTACATTGTTTAAAGACACATTTAATTTTGTGAAGAGATGTGAATAGTGTCAAAGAATGAGAAACTTGTCCCAACGAAACGAGATGCCATTAAATAACATCCTTGAAGTTGAACTCTTCGATGTTTGGGGCATAGATTTCATGGGACTGTTTCCCATGTCTTTCAATAATCAGTATATTTTGGTAGCRGTTGATTATGTTTCAAAGTGGGTGAAAGCTAAGGCATGCCCCAAGAACGATGCGAAAACGGTAATTGATTTTTTACATAAAAATATTTTTGACCGTTTTGGAACGCCCCGAGCTTTGATAACCGATGTAGGGACGCATTTTATGAATCGAATGCTATCTACCGTTCTCATCAAATACAACATCCAACACCGAGTAGCTACGGCATACCATCCCCAAACGAATGGTCTTGCCGAACTTTCGAACCGAGAAATTAAAAATATTTTAGAAAAAGTTGTAAGACCGGATCGTAAGGTTTGGTCGCTCAAGTTGGATGATGCATTATGGGCATACCGTACCGCATTCAAGACTCCTTTGGAAATGTCGCCGTACCAGTTAGTTTTTGGAAAAACATGTCACATCCCGCTCGAATTGGAATATAAGGCTTTTAGGGCGATAAAGGAATTTAATTTGGACGCAAATTTGGCGGGAGCAAAAAGAAAGCTCCAAATTAATCAGTTGGAAGAATGGAGATTTCATGCTTACGAGAATGCCAAACTCTACAAGGAAAAAACAAMATTTTGGCATGATCGTAGGATAAATCGTCGAATTTTCGAAAATGGTCAAAAAGTTCTTCTTTTTAATTCTCGACTAAAGGTTTTTACCGAAAAACTTAAGTCGAGATGGTCTGGACCATTCACCATAGTAAATGTGGGAAAATTCGGAACTGTGGATCTTTTAAATCCCCAAGATAATAGCACTTTCAAAGTTAACGGGCATCGGATAAAGCATTTCCTCCCGGAGGGAATAAACGGTCCAACCCAGTAATTTTTGAAACGGATTTTCAAAGCTTTGTAAATATTATATTTTGAAAGCAAGAATGGAGAAAAAGAAAAAAAAAATAATAAAGAAAAATCTGGTGTTTTTGAGTAGACAGTGGGAAGTTTGTGCCCACTGTCTGGGTTACCCGATTTTTTTAAAAGAAGAGGAGCCAACAACATTTTTTGTGTGTGAACATATGCATACTCTTTTCATGATAATGAGAAATTGGCTGGAAATGAAGTGTTTAAGGAAATGACACATGATGTCACCTTGAGGTAAACTTGGGAGATTGTGAAAAGAGGGTTTTTGAGTCATATCATTGGCTAAGTACATCTTAGATGATTAGCCTTTGATATGTGGGTTTTTAGGCAAAAATGTTTTGAAAAAATAAATAAATGGGAAGAGAGTAAAAAGAAATTGTTACATATTTTTTTTTTCAAGGGTGATGATGAAGAGCAAGATTTTATTTTAAAAATGACCAATTTTTTAAAATAAAATTTCCAATAGTGTATTTTCAGCATTTGTCTTTTTGAAAATTTTGGGTATAATACTTGTATTTTGTACAAAGTACTTGTACCCTAGGAGGAGACATCATGGAAATGAGGTCATTATTTGGTCATCCTTTTAAAAAAAAAAATAGCTTGTCATCATAGTCTTTCAAATCACCTTTTCATCTTTTCCCTCCCCAAGACCTTTTTAAAATTTTTAAATCAAAACCCACCAAACTCTTTTCTTTCTTTCATCTTCACTCTTTCGTCTCCTATTTCTTCTTCAAAAGAAACTGTCGGCCAAACTCCCTTCTCTATGGCAAGACCCAAGAAACCGGTGAAAACCACCCATCCCGGCGTTCACTTCGCCGGCGTAAGATCGCCGCTGCTTCCACCGCTAGTATGCCGCCGCCGAACCGCACCTATTGCATCCTGTCGGTCGAGCCATCTTCATCGGCGACGGGAGGATCCTCCACCGCCAGTGCCATCTCCGCGAGCACCATTGCCACCTTCCGCGACCCCACTCCGGCGACTGTAAGTTCATCTCCTCTACCATCTTCCTCCATACAACACTCACCCCCAACCACCACCGTACTCTTTTATGATGATGATAGTATGGCTGTCCTTACAAGGGTGGCTCTATCATCTCATTTGGTCGAATCATCCTCAACCCCAAAACCATTTTCCATTTCATTGAGTACTTCATATGCCCCTCCCACGATTGCACCCTCAAGACCCATTTCTACTCCCATCCCAAGTGATGAGGAACCAAACCTAGCCCCTTCACCCACGGCTTCCCCAAAACACTCACGGTTCGATTTGAACCAAATGGGGGAGGGTGAGGATGAAGAGTTGGATGATATCACATTTGATTTTGAAGGTATACCGGAGGGAGGACAAACTGAGACTTACCCATTCGAGACACCGTCAACTTTTGGTGCCGGAAAAAAGCCCGATAAAACCCCCAAAACAGCCCCTACTATTGAAAGGAGGCAAACTCGTTCATCAAGTCAAGCTTCGGGTGGGCTGAAAACTAGGTCCCAACAATGGCGGGAAAAGGGTAAGGCAAAGGTGACGGAGGCTCTCGATGATGATTATGAGCCGGAAGAGGAAGAAACTCCAGTCCCGACACCGTGTAGACGACGGACTGTTTCGCGATCGAGAGGTACATCTTCATCCTTTGATGACCAGTTGGATCTTATACGCAATAATCAATTTTTGTGTGAACGGGCTTTTGACCAGAAACTTAGTGAAAAACTCATGTGCGTTAAGTACCATTTACTTGCATATCATTGGGAAAATGACATAATTGTCATTCGAGGAACACGGGTCAATTGGACGGCACCAAAGTTAAACTCGGTGATTGGTCTCACCGCTCCCTTTGTTTTCTCTTACCGATAATTTATCGTTGGTGGGTTTGATGTGCCGAAAGAAGATATTGCACGAGCCCTTCTTTTACCCGGATACGGTTGGTCGCAAGACAACTGTCGAAAGATTTTGATGTCCGGGCATTTGACTTTAGAGGCAGCCCTATGGTTTCAGTTTGTGCGTCACAATATCATGCCTTCCATGCATGATCGTACATTGTCTCGGGCGAAGTGTATTTTGGTTTATTGCATCCTAAAGGAACTTCCAATCGACGTGGGCGCTCTCGCTTATTCTATGATACTAACATCAACTGTGCAAGCTAGTTCGCGTTCGATTTTTCCAGGTTTGATCATGAAGTTGTTGACAACCACGAAGGTACCTGTTTCGGAGCATGATACCATCACCTTCAACAATTCCTTGCTCGATCAAGGTACGGTCAACCGCATGCACAAGCCGGACCAAGAAAATGCCGACTTAGCCGACGATGCTACGGGCCCGCAAGTCTCACCTGGACTTGCTGCCAATAGTCCTCGAAGGCCCGAAGCCCCTACTGTTCCAGCCTTATCACCAACAGCAAATAGCCCTCCGACCAATACCGACATCCCACCGATACCACCTACGGCCATGGGGTATGGTTCGGAGGTTTGGTTGTCACTCATGGCGAGTCAATGGGAGGAATGTAATTAGAAGATGGGAACAATGGTGGATGCTTTAGCAAAGATTGCCGAGAGAATCATGCGTGTGGAAGATCGAGTTGCCGGACTAACGGCGTGTTCGGAGAAATTTTGGATGTATACCCGAGATTGGAACCGGGTAGTGAACAGGTTCCTATCGCACAAGAATGTAATGCTAGCTTCGGAGATTCCCCGTTTTCCTGGAGGCCTTTGCCCTCCTCAAATTAGGCTACCGAATATCAGACGGACTACCACCCCAGATGCCACAGGTGAGGCATCCGCCAGTCGGGACAATACGGGTAAAATGACGTAGGTCATCTTTCTTTTTGGCCCAAACACTTTCCATTGTTACCAAACCAAACACTTTAAACCCATTACTCCAATGAGGACATTGTTCGGTTTAAGTTTGGGGGAGGTTGTATGTCAAAGTGTTGAGAAAAAATTCTTGAAGTACCAAATGTCTTCGGAATATTGGAAGACATAAAAAATAGAAAAAATAAAGCAAAATGCTTTAACCCAATGACACAAAGTGAATATCACTTCTTGGGTTTTCTTGAAAGTGTCAAAGACACAACAAAAAGAGCCGAAAAGTCGAAATCATTCTAAGACAAGTTTGGGAGAATTTTTTTAGCCAAAAACACTAACCCGATAAAAGTCCCACCGATTTATTTTTGCATGTCGAAGATCAAAGAAGGGAAGTCGTACAACATTCAAAGCCCGACGATACTTCAACGCCCCTCTGTAAGTTATGATTTCTTGTTCCTCTTTGTTCATATTCCGTTTATTTTGATTACTTGAGGACAAGTAATATCTTAAGTTTGGGGGTGTGATGACTCTTATTTTTAAGAGTTATTTCCTATTTATTTTCTCCCATTTTGTTATTTTTAAATACCCAATTTTCTTGTTTTTATCCTTTATTCCAAAAAAAAATATGATGAAACACAAAGGAAGATGTATTATTCCAAATACTTGTATTTTTCTGACAGCACTGCCCACTGTGGCACCACTGTGGGAAGTCTTCCAGCCTTGTTACAGCTTCTTGGGAAACGTGCAGCTTAAATATTCCTCTAGATATTTTCTACAGCTGTTTATGAGCTCTCTTCCTTCTTCTATTTTATTTTCTTTTGTATTTTATTAACCTTGTACTAATTACTCTTGGGTAATGATTGGGTGTCCTTGCCCCCATTCCTCTCCCCTATATAAAGAGGCTTGGGAGAGCCATTTTGAGGTGTGCCAAACACCATTTTGAGGTGTGCCTAACACCATTTTGAAAACATAACTCTCTAAGTGTGTCTCTTCTCTTTTAGTAATTAATATTATGCTTTTTAAATGCTTTTTAATTTATGTCTTTAATTTATGTCTTTAAATTATGTCTTTAATTTATGTCTTTAATTTCTAGTATTTTATTTCCTTATTCTTATAATTTAGTTTTATATTAATGCAATTTATATTTCAGTATTATTTTATGTCTTTAATTAATTTCATTATGTTTAGCTAAATTACTCGTATGGGTGTGGGTGTGAGTTTAACTTATGATGTTTATATAATATTTGGGTGTTTTTATCTTTTATCAATTTGTAACTTGGTCACTTAAGATGGTGCTTAAAATGCGGATAAGCTGATCACTTTGAAGTGTTAATATTAGATCTTAGACCCAGAGATGGGCGGATCCGAAATACGGTTTAAGTGATGCATAATGAACTCGAGAGGGTCTTTGAATAATTATGCGGAGACGCGAATTTTGCATGCATCTAACTAGGGATTAAGCAATAGGTATTTTTATCACAAAGAAATTTGGTTAAGAATCACATTCCTTTTACTTTTTAGCTAGATCGGCAAGTTCCGAAGTGATAAACGTAAAAACCTTGTGGAATTTTTGAGGCTCGGTTATAAAAGTTCACTTTCGAAAGATCGGAACTTTTATAAACAACTCGTAAAAGTCTAACCATTTTATTGTTAATTTTATCTTAAGCAACACTTGCACCCAAGCCCATCATTTAATATTAGAAGTTAATTAGCTAGTCGGTCTTATTTCGGTCTTTTTATAAACAAAAATCCAACTTTATTTTACATCTCGAAACTCGTGCAAGAAGTTCATGAAAAATCTCTAAATCTCTACTTTCTCTGTGGGAACGATCTCGATACTTTGTACCACTTTATTACTTGCAAGCGATCATAGTGTCGGCGTGCTCTTGCACCGCCACTATAGGGACATTCTGCCCACTAGAAGAACACGAACAATCCTAGCCTGTCAGCCACCCTATGTATATTGAAACTACAAAGAGAACAAAGTTTTATTTGGTAGAATTGGTTTGCAAGGCTTTTATTCCACCCCAGACCCAAGTTAGAATCATGTTAGTGTCATTGTCTTAATCAAATGGTGCCATAGTTTGAAAAATATTCTGTATATTTGTTTCTTATAGTCAAACAGTGACACTGTTTGAAAATTTTTCCCTGTATTTTTTTCTTATGGTCAAATGGTGCCACTGTTTGAAAAAATTTGTAGGTCCATCCCTGAGTAGGACCACTAATAATTGATGAAAAAGGTATATAATATAATTGTCAAATACTAAAAAAATAGAAAGCTATAATGTTTTTGGTATAATTATTTTTACTTTGAATTTTGATTATCCATTTTTTAACTGGTTTTTCATCTTATATGAATCCCCATGTGAAGTTTTATAGTTTTATCGTTTATCAACTTACAAAGTTAACTTCACATGTGAAATTTATACGAAACTCTTGAAGCTTCATACAGAATTGCAAAACTTCATCACTTTTACATGTTCTAAATAATTGGATCAACGAAGCTCCATGCACGCTAGTAACCATGATGCTCTAGTCGAGGTTGTCATTGGCATAGATCATGTGGGCGTCACGTGCACGGACAGTAAGATACATGGCGGATGTCAAATAGATAACCTAGGTCGAGGCTTAGGTGCTTGGCTCCTTTCGCTCTTTTAGTTGTTGGAAAAGAGCAATAATGTTGCTATCCTTTTGGTACGAGTCCCCTATGAATTTATGAGACACCTAAGGACACTTTCTTATTAAAGTAAATTATGTTTTTAGTCCCCGTGGTTTGCTGAAAATTTCTATTTTCGTCTTTATAGTTTTGAAAGTACAACTTTCATTCCTATGGTTTATAATTCATTACCTTTTTCGTTCTTATAGTTTAAAACTTATTGCTTTTTTTTTTGTTTCTATGGTTTACAATTCATTTTTATTTTAGTTCTTCATACTTAAAAGTAATGTTTTGGTTATAAAGACTAAAACTGAAATGAATTACAAACAATAGGGATGAAAACCGAAATTTTAAAACCACGGGACGAAATCCTTAATTTTAAACAAACCATAGGGATGAAAAACGTAATTTACGCTTCTTATTATTATTTGTTTCTTTTGGAGTATATAAGTTGTTATTTATGGGAAAGATATTTATAAGTTGTAAGGAGGACATACAAGCAAGGTCTCAATAACATGAAATGTAGTATGACAGTGAAGTTAAGCCTCATATTTACGAGTTATGGTAAAAGCACGGCGTTTTTAAGTGGTCGCTTAAAACGACAAAGATAGATATACATACACACACACACATATATATATATATATATTATATATGTATAGGGTCTTCTTTTGAGAAACCATGAAGTGATAAACTTGAGAAATAGTGCATCGTTTGCTATTTCATATGATAATTTTTTTTTCATTGAAGACTATGATTTTGAATATTGATTAATATATATTTTATTTACAATGTGAATATATTTAACCAATGTTTGAAACAAAAGTTATACGTAAAAAACTTTCACTTTTTGAAGCGAATACATATGAAGCAAAAACATTGTGAAACAAATATATATTTATCAATACATTAAATGCTAATTTTTGATGGGGAAAAATCATGTGAAACATACGTCAAGGTAAAAGTTTCTCCGTAGCTATCACAATATATGGAGTTTTGTTTGATTACATTTATTTGTTTCATAATATGATAGTGTCATACGTATTTGTTTCACAATTTGAAACTTTTTTACTTGTAATTTTCATTTCACTAGGTGATCGAAAATAAAGTTCTACATGTTCTATTTCATAATATGAACACAAACATATGTGAAACAATACCATAAATCATTGTATTTGATGCAAAAAATCATATAAAAATATTTTTATACAAATTCTCTTAGGTTAATTTGTAATCTTTTATGGTTCTCATTTGGTTTTCGTGTATATATAATATGTATATGAATGTGTTGAACAATAACGTTGAATACTTTAAGTTCATATAACTTATAACATAAAAATCATGTACTAACATCAAATAGATAGAGGATACACAAAATGATATCAATAACTCATAAGTTATTATCCATTATTATAACAAAATTTAATAAAAAAACAACCCTTATCGATTATGTATCTTATCCGATACCGTTGTTTTAAATAACATGTTATGGCGACAAGGTGTGGCTTTGGTGCCATATTGACCCATGTGGCATGACTTGCGATAAGCACATTATTGCACGTTACGACGCAAGGGGTGAGTGTTTGGTTTTTACTTTTGCAGTAATTAACTCATGAATTATTATGTATGATCGATGGCATAACTGTCACTGAATAAAAACATAATTATGACATTACAAACAAATGATTTTACTCACAAAAATCACCTACGTAAATTTCCACCCGTGATTACCGGTGGATCATCCGGGATATATCAATGCTTCGGTAGAACTCAATGTTTATCGAGAGAATACCAACGGATCACACAAAGAATGTCTGGTAACCTGTCATTGATTTGAATTACCCATCAACAATTTTACCTGACTGTTTTCTGACAAATCACCCTTTAACGACACATTTCCCAAGGAAAATATTGTAGTCAAAAGTTTTCCATTTAGTAGTGTTATACATATAATCTAATCTAACATATTTTTTTATTATGATATCAGATCAGAGTAAAACAATTCTGGAACCATTAGGAGAAAATTATTTTTGTTATGACTTATATAACAACATTGCTAATTGTCCATGCTACAAAACTTCTAGCCATCAGAATAAATGTATGTGACGTTGAAGTTTTAATAAGTTCACAAAGTACCTGGTTGTTTAATACAAACCATGTACTTTGTTTGAACCCCCTAACCCTAATTTTTATCACCCAAATCTGATTTCCTGTAAAAGAATCGAGTACTATTATTGTTAATTCAAAATTATGAAAATGGAACTTGGTTTTCTGTGAGGAGTCAAGTAACATGTCTCTAACCACCTAAATGAAATCGGGTTCTCTAACAACCCTGCAAATGGAACTCAGTTTATTGTAACAACCAAGCAATATTTGTAATACAGCCGACAGACAGTTTTGTGGCCCGCATACGTACTTTTACACCAAATATCCTGGTTTTTCTTACTTATATTTGAGGGTTTGATTTAACATTCTTTACTAATATATATGTACCAAAAACTTAAAACATTGAGATGACTAAAGAAATGTTATAAGAGTTGATTTGTTAATTTAAAAATTAGGGAGTTTATAACTAAAAATTCTAAGGGAGATTGTTAGGGAAAATGAAAAATAAATTATGAGTTATATATAGGGTTTACTTGGTAGATTTGTTTGATTTTATTTTTATTTTTGAAATAATAATGACGGATAAGGTTCGGTTAATAGGTATTGTACTATCTTGTTTAGTAATTGGTTTCACAAAGACATAAAAAGTGTTCACATTATGAAACAAATATATGTAAAAAAAAGCCATGTTAATTAATACACTAAATCCTAGTCGTAGATGAAAAACAAATCATGTAAAATTGCACATGATACGTTAGTTCTCAAGATTATTACAATTTAGTAGTTTCTCAAATGAAGACTTATGTGTGTGTGTGTAAGAAAAAGATAGTGTGAGAAAGAGAGTTAGGATGAGAAACGTAGCAAGAGATTTGGACTCTTTACCACCTTTAATTTCAAACTCACCCATAAATCAAGCTTGATATGAGGATTGATCTGATCCATTGCGGTACATCTCATCTTAATGTACATCCAAGGGTAGAGATCTTTTCTTACGTTTCTCACTTTAACGGTCATTCTTACCGAAACTCAACCCTATATATAATATTAATATAATAGGGTTGGGATCCGATGAGAATGATAGTTAAGGTGAGAAGCGTAAGAAGAGTTTTCCACCATTCGATGCACCAAGATGAGATGCATCAGATCAATTCTCGTATCAAACGTGATTCATGTGATGGGTTTGAGATTAAAAGTGATCAAGAACCTAGATCATTTTTTATGTTTCTCATCTTAACTCTATTTCTCACTCAATTGGTCTAATATAAGATGTGATATATGACATATGCTACATGATATATGTTATATGTTATATGACATATGCTACATGACCAATATGATTATGGTGGGGATAAGGCAGTGCATTTAATATTTAATAGTGGCAGGTAGGTGGGGCACTTTAGGTATTAATTTTGTAGTAAATTTAATAAACATCATACCGATTGAAGCAAAATGAAATTGGTTTTAATTTAATATAACAAGTTTGATACACGGATATGAAATATTATGTACCCCAATTTTACCTTATTGTACGGACTTATATTTATTAGTTATCTTTTAAATAATATCATTTTATTTTTAGTCATTAATTAATACTTGATTTTCTTGGTTACCTAATTACCCTAATTATCCTAAACTTCAACTTATTCAATAACGTGCTCCTTTGTTTGTTGTTTGTTTTTAACACATTTTCGTTGTTTATTTGCATAAAATACTTATAATCAAGTGTATGAGACAACGAACATTGATTTTGTCCAAACTAATGCCTAACAATCTTCATTTTCCGGTTTGTGAAGATCCTACGAAATATTTGCTTATTGAAATGCTTGTATTACTTTTTGAAAAACGGACCATTGAACATTATAACTTCAGTTTTTGGTATTTGAACATTTGTAACTTTTATTTTTGCCATATTAGTACAAAACTAATACCAACATGTATCAACCAAAAACATTTTGTATTAATTAAGTTGGTACAAAATAATTGGTTGGTGCAAGATATAAGATTCTCCTTACTAATTATTGTTAGTTGGTAAATCGTAATAAAGAAAACGTATGGTATTGTACAATGTTCACCCTTAAGGCTCCTACAGACCTAGAATTTCTTTCAAGTGAAACACTATTTGATTATAAGAAACAAATATAGAGATTTATCGGTTAGGTCATTGATTTTGATATCGGTTTTGAAATGGATGAAAAACCTCTCAAACCAACTCTACCAAGGTAAACTTATGTCCTTTTTTGTAGTTTTAAAATATATACCGTTATACACTACAGTGTCATTTTTACGACCCTATAACTTTTATAATACGACGGAGGAATGAAGCGATGATTTGTACCACTGTATCCAATACACTATGTCCATCCCAGGCTCCTACCATATGGATTACTTTGTAGCTTTTGGGTATCACCTCTTAACTAGGAATGAAAAACCAAACGCGACCACGTTGGAAATATGAGTGACCGTCCATCTGATCACTTTTTTCAACAATTTGGTTAATATGATCTGATTCAATCATCTATTTGTCCTCAATCAGAAACAATCCAATGTTAATGTTAGAAACCGATTCAATACAATCTAATAGGTGAGTCGATTTGTTCTTTCCATCGATTAAATATTACTGGTTATGCATTGAATGAGATTGGATCTATCCACATTTTGATCTAATTTTCATACAATAAATCTTCCATTTTAATCCATTATTCATATATTTTTCTTATTTAAAAAAATATACTATATACACATATCAACACATAAGATTGTAATATATATTAATTGGATAATAGTTGGTTGGATAGTAATAGGATTAAATTGGTAGTTTTATTGGGATTTGGATCGCTATCAAAGAACCGACTAATCCAATTTGAATGTTAAAATTTTAGATCCAATCCTACTCAATTACAATTGAATATTCAGTTATGATCGGTTCTAATTGGATTGGATGACTTTCTACACACCCTTATCAACATTGACAGAAGCTGTTTCAAATTACTGAAATTATTTTAATCATTGCGACTGCTACAAGAAACTCTTTCAAATTGGAGTAACCTCGGAATAGTTAGCTACAAATATGAGAATTCTGAGGAGACGCTACAACAAAATTAGATTTATAGGATTCCGTCAATTGCTAAGCATTCTAAACCATTTTATAAGACTTAATTTATAGGAACAAAAAATAAAATGTCATATCTAAAGACGTTATAATAAATTTATAGGAAGCTTTTGTACATCTTAGCAAGTTTTTTAGGACACTTTTAATACAATGCTACATATTAGCAATTTCATAGCACACTATTTGAAAGTGTCCTATAAAAAGATGGGTTTATAAGACACTCTTTAAAAACCGTCCTATAAAATTGCTAATGTGACGCTTTGTACTAAAAGTGTCTTAAAAAACTTCCTAAAATGTCTTATAAACTTATTACGCCGCCTTTAGATAGAACGTTTAAATTTTTGGTCTTATAAACTAAATCTTATAAAATTATTTATTATAATAATTAATGATTCGTCGTATCTTATAAACCAAATTTTATTGTGATGAATGAGAGAGTTTGTTTTCTTTACATTTATAGCGGCATTTATTCCCTCCACATGTAAGTTTTTGTTATGTATGGTCAATCCCCTTTTTTTTTTTAATTTTATTGCTCCAATTTTGACAATAAAAAATATTTCTATTTAAATTGGATTCTTATCATGAGTTGCTTCAATTACATCTACAACAGAAAACTGTGAGCAGAGTGTTTGTTTCATTGTAAGCTTCATTCTCAATCTATTAATTAGTTGATATTAGTTTGAATGGTATGTATATTAATAGTTGGTTATGAATCCATCAAAATCTCTCTATTTAGATGGATTTTTATCATCAATCGTTTCAATTTTTTTTATCTGATTCAATTCCTAAACAAACCTATTTAAGTTTATTTGCAAACAAGTGTTTAGTTTGCCATGCACATTGACAATTGGTAGTGAACCCATGACCGGCCCTCAATAAAATCATCTATATATATTGGTTCTAATTATTGATTTCTAACTGGAACAGAAAATTGCGATCAAAGTTCATTGGAATCTCCATCATCTCCGGCTTCTATCTATTTGAAGGTATATGTTGCTTTTTTCCTCGATTTTCTTTCTCTCTACCAACTCCCAACTTCATTTAGATTTGTTTGCATACGACATGATAGTTTTAACAAAAAAATATAATTTTACGAGCACAATAACATGAACGTTTTATTTCTTGTAATTGTGTGAAACTTCAATTAATTAATTATCTTTTTATTTTAATTGTTAGTTTATCATGTATTTACACCTCAACAAGATGTAGTTTTTTAAATTTGTATAAGCCTATCTATTATGGACATAGTTTCATCTCATAGTTCCCACAATATTTGGGTAGTGGTTGTGTCTGAAACCATAAATGTGTTATCGTGTAACGTAGATATTTTTAGTCGTTTAATGGTGTAATCTTATTTTTCATCGAGTGTACCATAACTTTTTCTTGGGTTAAACTATAATTTTTTTTTGTTGTGTTAGACCATAAACCTAACTCTACAAAGAGATGAATTTCAATTGATATAACAATGAAATCATAAATATTTTTTGTTGGTAACACCATAACCATTTTTTGTTCCGTGAAACCGGTAACCCTAACTCTTCAAAGAGATGCATGAATTTCAATTGATATTAATTTATGTTCATATTTAGGGTAACATGTCAATATTTGGGTTTTAAGGTTAATTGATATTTATTTGTATTTCGGGTTCATTTAATCATATTTAGGGTTGATTCTTTAAGGTTAATTTGTTTATATTGACGTCAACATAATAACATGTTATTTAGGGTAAATGAATTTTTGTATATTTGGTTCTAACTTGTTTTTAGGATTAATTTAGAGCTAACTCTTTATTGTTAACTTGTTTAATTTTTGTATATTTAGAGCTAACTCTTTAATTTTGCCATATATTGTATTGATTTCATTCTGTGCATGCATGGTATCTTTTTCATCACGCTATCCTTACTCCTATAACAGGGATCCGATGGCAAATGTGGATGTCGAGGTTGGAGGCAGAAGAGGACCGAGAAACAAAACGAAATGGTGGCATCGCAACACACCACTCCAAGATCTTCTTGATTGTATAGAAAAGGGACAGAATCTTTCCATTCAACAGCCACCGTCGATTTACAAGATTCCTAGTAGTGCCCGAAAGATAAGCCCAGATTCTTTCAAACCTCAGGTGGTCTCCATTGGACCTCTCCATAGACAAGATAAAGCATTGCAAGAATTTGAAGAGCAGAAAACGACTTATCTGCATCATCTATTACAACGTTTAAACATCAAACCAGAAATAATATTGGATAAATGTTTGCAGAAGGTGAATGATTCAATACACAAAATCAGGGAATCTTATGGTGGGATGATGACCTACACAGACGTTGAACTCGCACAGATGATGGTAATCGATGCTTGTTTCATACTCGATTTCCTTTTCTTGTTCGAAGAACATCAGCCTTTAACTTCCACAAATGCTATCCTCACACGTTCTATTTCCCGTGACCTGGTGTTGTTAGAAAATCAAATTCCTTTCTTTGTTCTTCAAGACATCTTCAAGTGCACCATTTCTAAATTGCAAACAACCCGCTCTCTTACTTCTGGCATCCTTCAACATTTACAAATTCTTAGCCCCTTCAAAGAAATCAAACGTAATGATGTTATCTGTACAACCCAGCCTCATCATATTCTTGGGCTTCTGCAAAGATCTTTCCATCCAACAGATAATATCCCATTAAATTGTCCACTATTACGATTTCCCAACCACTCTGCTCTAGAACTGGACAAGGCCGGGGTAAAATTTGAGCCTAAAAAAGATGAAAATTGGACATTGGCCATAGATTTCAGCTCATCTTCGTGGAAATTCTTTAGGTGGTGGTGGGGCAACCGTACTCTTAGAATGCACAAACTGTGTATTGATGATAGCACTGAACTATTTTTGAGGAACTTAATTGCATATGAGCAGTGCACTCCGGACGTTCCTGATTTCGTTACATCATATGTCTGTGCCATAGATATGCTACTCGATACTAAGGAGGATCTTTCCAAGTTGGTAGAATCAAAAGTCCTTACCAACAATTTAGGTTCAAACGAAGATTCTACCAAGATGCTCAACAAACTATCTGAACAATTTGCGTTCAAGGAGTTCTATTACATGGAGCAGTGGAAGCAATTAGATGATTATTACAATCGTTATGTGCCCAAAAATATTGCATTGTTGAGGCGTACATATTTCGATAGTCCATGGAAAATCATTGCTCTACTAGCTAGCTGCTATCATCCTATTCGTTCTTGCCATCGTTCAGGTCATCTTAAGAATAATCAAGTAGATTCTCAATGTTTCTTTTGTCTTCCTTCTTTTTGGCATTATGTATGGTATCTTTTTCACTTCCTCTTAAAAAGTCATTGATGTCTTACAACTGTTGGTTTCAATGTTAAGCTTGATTTATGTCACTATAACTAATATGAAAGAGTGTTTTACCCCTAGATGTCCAGTCAACTGTTGCGCCTTTCACGGTTTAGGTGTTCATTTTTCAGCATCAATTTTGGTTTTCATTCCTCTTTTTGCCTTTTGAAGTTAGAAATCTCACATGGTGTGGGGTAATTCTTTATCGTCTTTTTGCACTGCTTTTCTGTATATCGATTAGTTATTTGACCTTCTCTTTTGATATTTATAATTCTATCGTTTGGACATGTCATGATTTTATGTCGCTAATTATTCATTTGTATGGTATATATACGTTAATGAGCGATTTTAGCCAAAGTATAAAATAGAGTATCGTAGCCAGTTTTGGATTATAATTAATTTAAGGTTTATATATTACACAAGTCACACAACTCTACCTCCATAGTACAAATGTTTCTACTAATTCCGAAACCGAAAAACTTTTATGATTGGGGGCACACCAAAAAGTTTCGAAACCGAATAACTTATATATTTGAACCAAGACGATTTTAGATTATTTGGTTTTTGGTTTAAACTGTTTGGTTAACCAAATAAATATAAATTATTCGATTGGTTCGGTTTTCTGTTAGTTCTATTATTTCGGTTTAGTCGAGCAGATTATACTTCTATTTTATATATTTTACTATTTCGGTTAAACTAAAGCAAACGACCGATTGCACATTAATACAAAATTTGACTTATTCATAAGGGACCAAATGGCACTTGGAATTAAACCAACTGCTAAAGGAAAGATAAATCAAAATGCCTAATAGTTAATAAACATATAAATTAGTAGTCAACAACAAAAAGTACATAAGAATAGGCCAAAAATGAGATTTAATTAAGAAAAGCATACAACAAAAGTCCAAGAAATCATAAAATATAAGAAATAAATGAGTATTAAATCGAAATTAAATAACAAACTCAAACAACAATTAATTATAAAAACTAATAATTAACAAATTACATAAAAAAATGAGATGATTTCATTCGTTAGAACCTTGAATAACTCAACAAACTATTTCAACAAGACAACAACCTCCTTCATCCCATAAATCGCTCTAATCCATGAATAAACTATGAACACCATCTCCAATCTATTAGTCTCTATTTTTGGTATATAATGTAATTAGTTTTTTATATTTTTTAGGTGTTATTTTTTCCTTGTTTATTGGTTGTGGTTAACCATTAAATTCCTTGTATTGTATCTTTGTAAATCAATCAATAAATTATGTTATCCTTTATGGTATTAGAGCAATATCAACCATAACTCTAATACCTAGAAAGCAGTTGCCATGGTGCAACCGTAGCAACCACTGTCAGCAACCACCATGACTGGCGGCGAAACCTCTTCTCAGACCGAAACCAAGTTACATCCTGTGTACATGGTTTTCAATACCCAACTTAAGGTACATGTCCTTGGAGGCTCCAAGGTTACCTACTCCGTGTCGGTTAAACTTTTCCAACTTCATGCTCGTAGGTACAGAGTAGTACACTACATTGATGGAGCACCGTCATCGTCCAAAGCAAATCAAACGTATGCACAGTAGGTAGAAATTGATGCATACGTCCTTTAATGGATATGTGGCATGGTTTTCAATGATCTCCTCACTCGTATCTTGGAATATGAATCAATAGCCTATGAGGCTTGGACCTGAGTCAAGAACATCTTTCACAACAACAAAGGCCCCCGGGCAAGAGCTCAACAACCTTAAACTTGAAACAATTTTGTCGCTCCAAGCGTACTGCCAGCACCTACGGGAACTTGCAAGATAATTAGAAGATATGGATGCAAGTGTCAATGAACATTGCTTGTTCTTCAACTCGTTCATGGCCTACCGGCTACCGGCCGAATATGACATAATGGCTTCTTATATTCGTTAAATGCTTCCCTCATTCGAGACTTCCCAAAGCATGCTCGAACTTGAGCAACATCAGAAGTCTGATCATAAAGAACCCATGACGTCCTCAACTGTGCTTGTCACTCACTGCCAACCCAACACTATCGGCCCGAACGACTCCATAGCCGATCTTAACCTATTGAAATCATGATGGGCCTTGCCTTGGCTTCCGGCCAACACAACGGGCCAGTGACTGACCCAATAATATCAGCAACTTCGGCAAGTGCACATGGTAAATGTCGATCCTCTTCAGCCCATTGTCCTCGGGAAAGCTTTTCAGGCAATGTCTCTTGAACCTCCGTTTGACCTCGATTGGTACATGGATACATGAGCATCCTCCCATTTTACTTCTAACATCGCTAGAGTTCCTAACTTTATAAATTCTAGTAAAGTTTGTTCCGTATTTATTGGGAACAACACTAATGTTCTCATATGTGTGTGGGGAAAATCTCACATCCCGCTACCTACTCGTACCCTTCATCTCAATAATGTTCTTTGCACGCCAAACATCATTAAAATTTTATTATTTTCTGTCGGTTTACTAAACAAAATAACATTATTGTTGAATTTGACCCTCTTGGTTTTTCTATAAAGGATATCAAGACTAGGAATATTCTCTTGCCAACCAATAGTTTCGAGGACCTATATCCGCTATCCATGATCACTCAAAGGCCATAATTTTTCACAACCTTCACTCATGATGTTTGACACAATTGCTTGGGCCATCCTGACAGCTCTATCCTTTCCGTTTTACGTACAAAACCTTTAATTCAATGTAATAAAGACCCTAACTCTCATTTATGTAATTCGTGTCAAGTTAGTAAAAATAAACGTTTTTTTATTCCAATTCCAATACAATTGCACCATTTGATATTATACACAGTGATTTGTGGACCTCTCCAGTTTTGAGCAAAAGTAATTACAAATACTATCTTGTGCTCATTGACAACTTCATACAATTTGTGTGGGTTTATGCTTTAAAATCTAAAATCGAAGTCTTTGACGAATTCAAACAATTCTATACATACATTTTTACACAACTCGGGCGTCCCATCAAGTCCTTACAAAGTGACCTCAGATGGGAATTTGACAATAGCAATATTCATCAATTTGCATGTTCCGATGGCGTCATGTTTCACTTCTCGTACCCCCAAACATCCCCACAAAATGGAAAAGTTGAATGCATGATTCGCCAGCTAAATGAAATAGTTCTCTCTCTTCTATACCACGCATTCCTCCCACCATCGTTTTGGGTTGAAGCCCTTCACACCGCTACCTACCTCCACAATATTCTTCCAATAGAACTCCGTAACCACTGTTCCCCATCCTCCACGTTAGTCCTCCGAGAACTCTCATACAATCACCTACATATATTCAAATGTCTCTGCTACCCCAACCTTTCCGTAAAACGCCCTCACAAAGTCGCCACACGCTCCACTCTTTATGTGTTCCTCGATTACCCATCCAATATCGGGGTTATCATTATTTTGATCTTAAAACTTAAAGGTGATTTTAACACATTCACTTCTCCCTCACGTCCCTTCCTCCTTCCTCATCCTACTCCTTCCTCGACCCGTCAATCCCATACGAACCCATCATAATCAACCTCACTTATACAATTCACACCCCACCCAACTTCCTATGCCCTCATCACCCCACCCCACCCCACCCTACCCGTACCATACCATGGTCACTGATTCCACACCATCCCACCAATTCACCTATGCCGACGTCCATCCTACTAACCAACCTGCCCATGCTACACATTCCCAGACATCCAATGACTATGTACACCATGCGTGCCATCTTCAAACCTAAACCTATATTCGACCTCCATACTTTAACCACACCTAATATATCTCCACTTCCCAAATCACCTTTCGATGCCTTCCAAGACCCTTACTAGAATACGATCATGCACGAAGAATATTAGACATTACAAAGTAATAATACTTGGGAACTTGTACCTCGCCCCCTAGACACCCCCATTATCAGGTGCATGTGGCTATTTCACCACAAGTTCCACTCTGATGGATCACTGCAGTGTTACAAGGATAGGCTTGGTAAATGGTGAAACTCAGCAGGTTTGTATCGGTTGTGAAGAGACATTTAGCTTAGTTGTTAAAAGCGGCTACCATTCAAACTGTAATAAATCTTGCCATATCATTGGGGTGGACAATCTACCAATTAGATGTGAAAAATACCTTTCCTTCACGATGATCTCTCTAGGACAGTTTACATGTAGCATCCATGCGGTTATATTGATTCCATTACCCCAAATTATGTTTGTCGATTGTGGAAATCCTTTTACGACTTCAAACAAGCGTGCCAAGCTTGATACAAATAGTTTGATACGTTTATCCTCTCACAGGGTTTTCATAGCAGTTTGTGTGACACTTCATTATTGTTGATCCTCTCTCTCAGTGATTTGATGATAATCCCTTTTCTTTTTCACGTTGTATTTGTGTTTCTATATTTTCAGTTTCAGCGATCTTCACTGAGTATGTTCAGTGATCACTGAAGAACTTGTATTGTAAATCTATCAGAGACAGCAATACTTAAAGAAGACAACACTCACACCAAAGAACCTTCAGCAAACGTCGAAGACTGAAACTGAAGATTAGAGACCAGCGAGTACGTGATCTGAAGCGGTATTCAGTGATTACAAGCCTGTCTATATACGTGTGAAGACTGCTCTAGCTTCAGCGAATGATGATGAGACCTCCAGGTCATTCCAGCATTCAGCGATCAAAGGAAGCTTGCTTAGCACAATTGTTGTTGTCTTATCCTTATGCACACAAAGGACAAAACTCATACCCTTACAAAAGTTAGTACGGTACGGAGCCGATTAGTCGACTCTTTGTCCACCAACTTTAGGTAAGGATGTCTGCTCAGAAATAGTGTTTTTGTACTATTCACTGTAGCAAAGGACAAGCATTCCTCTTAAGGCTTGACACGCACTCTATACCTACCTTATTGCATTAAATGGACATTTAATGCACTGGGTATAAATAGAAGTGTTTCTTCTCCATGCAGAGCGCGCGCATCTCTCTCTAACCTTATTCTTACTTCAAGCATCTTCTAGCTTAAGTAAAGGATCTTTCTTTTAGCATTCTCTTTTCTTGTATTTGCTAAAGCTTTGTGTGTAACCAAAGATTGTTTAGATAGGTTTTCATTACCTTATCTTTCTGCAAACAATCTTGTAAAATTTGTATTGATCTTCTCTATCAATATATATTTTAAATTTGAAAATATTGTGTTTATATTCATCCCCCCCTTCTACAAACTGTTTCTCTTCTTGTAGACCCTTACGGGACCAACAATTATTCATTTTTCATTGGAGTAAAGATATGGTGTATTTACTTCTCTATCTCGATGACATTGTGTTTACAGCTTCAGTTCTAGCCTTCTCCGTTAAGTCATTGGTTCACTTTCTAGTGAGTTCACCATGACTGCCCTTGGAACACTAATCATTTTTTTGGAATTAATGTTTTACCTAACAACTCAGATCTTCTCTTGTCGCAAACTAAGTATGTGAAACATTTTATCTCGAGGAAACATGACAGCGTGCAAAGCTGCCTCCACTCTAGTTGGCACATTAAGAAAACTTAGTGCCACTTACTAGCCACTTATGATTGATCCCACTCTCTATTGCAACCTAGCCTAGGCTCTACAGTACCTTATTATTACTATCCCATACCTATCTTATGCGGTACAACATATTTTCCTTTTCATGCATATACCTCGCGAGCCACATATTCAATTCCTCAAATGTGTGCTACACTATGTGAAAGACATATTAGATCACGGGTTGCACATAACTCCCTCCCGATATCATTCCCTTATGACCTACTTAGACGATAATCGACGAGTTGTATGGACTCATGACGCTCCACATCCAGCTTGTGTGTGTTTCTCGGGGATGACCTTCTCTCATGGTCCTCAAAACATCAACCAACCGTCTTCCGATATCGCACTGAGGCTGAATATGGAGCCATCACTAATGTTGTCATAGAAACAAGTTGGATACGAAATCTCTTACTCGAACTCCACGCCCTCGTCCACCAAGCCACTGTCATTTTTTTACGACAATGTCTCAACGATCTACCTATCTGGAAACCCAGTTCAACACCAAAGAACTAAACATGTAAATCTAGACATTCACTTTGTTCGAGAAAAAGTTCATGTTGGTGACGCTTATGCTCTTCATGTTCCCTCCGCGTGTCAATGTGCATCTAATTTGAGAACTCCAAAAATTTGTGAGATCCATGAGAACTTCTATCTTAAGGTGTTGCTTCACATGATTTTTTCCTATCGAAGTATATTATTTAATGTATTAATTAACATTTATTTGTTTTACAATGTGTTTGTTGCATATGTATTCAGTTCACAATGTGAAACTATTTTGCGTGTACTTTTTGTTTCACAAATATGTAGAAAGTGTACACATTGTGAACCGAGTACATATGAAACAAACACATGGTGAAACAAATATATGTTAACCAATATTTTAAATCATAGTATTAGATGGATATATATATATATATATATATATGTATATAAAATGACACATTATGCACAAGTTCTCAAGGTTATCACAATTTTATGGGTTCTCAAAAGAAGGCCTCTATATACTGCCCACGAATTTGTTTCATGTGGTGGGCCACAACCGATAGTGATTGCAATCTTTCGAGGTGTGCGCAATTTCTGATTGGCGACTGCTGGCTATTTTCCTAAGAGTGGTGTTAAGCCTGGTGCCAACTTATGACTAACAGAATGTTTCCTGACTAACTGGATTGTGCATGTGTGCCAGTTATATGTTTATTAAATTGAAAAAAAAAAAAAATTGGAACCGGTTTATGGAAACTATTTAACTGATAGGGATTTCTTCATTAGATCGTATGATCTAACCCTCATTTTGTTTTAAAAATATGTATTTTAGGATAGCTATCTTTAAATGATAAAGGAAAGGAGAAGTTGTGTGATTATCTTTTTAGATGGTCATAGGTGAAGCCGACTAAGAATAAATTGGAAGTTTGCTTTTGCTCTTTTGTATTGTGATATCAATACAAAAAGTTTGTACTGTTATTCAATTAATTGTGTAGTGTTGTAAATTAGGACCCAATGTATAGTTCCAATATGGTTGAATATATGTAAATTTTGTGTTATATATTATATAGATTTACAGGTTGTTACAGTTTATATATTATAGGTTTTATAATATTAAAGACGTCTCAAGACACTCCACCACTTTCTACGTCCCTGCAGATTAGTTGCTTGCGATGGCTCTCCAAACATCACATTCGATCCTCTATCTTAGCAAATTAGATAACTTAGGGGTCATTCACCAAACATTTGCATGATAAGCATTTATCAAGTCATATAACGTTACCGGATTAAGATGGTAAGAATTGAGAATCTTATCCGATAAAATTAATGACAAGGACTGTGAGCTTTACCCGGCAAATGAGGTGACAACTCTTACTCAGTTAACGCTTATCAAGTAAATTGTTGCATACAGTATCGTTTTGATGGACTAGAATTTTACTCGGTAAGGTAAGTGATAGTCATGAATCTTACCAGTAAACGCTTACCAAGTTGTGCTTACGGGGTAAGGTTTAGGTCAATGCCCTAGTTTGATCCAATAACTAATGTAACTATATAAATATAATAGTAAACAATGTTCCGAATTTTGAATAACATAGTGTAAATTGTTATATATTCGAATTTTGAAAGATGAAATTCTTAATTTCTTATAATCTTACGTTGAATATGCATGAAAAAAATGAATCACTGGTTCTTTTTTCAAGCCAAAAGAAGAAATTTCGAATGACCCATAATCGTTCTTAATTGGTTTAATGTGTATTTGTTTTTTCGAATGTATCAATGGTCTAACTAATTTTTTTGTTTCTAGTAGATTAGTTAATGAAAAAATGGATTGGTGATCCTTATGGCTATTAAGAAAACTTTTGAACATTAAGTTTTGCAAAGCTTATTTGTTGGTCTGTGATGTAAGTTTTTTAGTAATTTCTACTCCGTCTCAGTAAGAATCAGATACTATTACTATTAATCAAAGATCGTGAAAATGGAACTTGATTTTCTGTATAAGGAATCAGGTAGCATGTGTTCTATAATCACCGAAATGAAATCAAGCTTTTTGTACAAAAAAACTAGCTATTATATCTAAGATGGAAAAATAAACCCTACAAATGAAACTGATTTATCCTAACAACCAAGTAGCATTTTTCATGCACCCAACACACACTTTTGTGGCCTGCATACACATTTTTACACCAGATATCCTGGTTTTTCTTGCTTATAATTGAGAGTTTGATTTAGCATTTTTTTTTACTAATGTATGTGTACCAAAAAGTTAAATACCTAAATCTTTTAAACTCAGTTTTTGATACCAAACTTGTAACACCCCATAATCCAATTTGTATATGACCACAAATTTCATAGATCATGAAATACAAATTTACACATTTGGTCCCACTATATTACAAAAGTTGTTATCAAAATTTTCCACATAATCCCATTACAAGACTTGTAAATATAACAAGTATTCAGGTACAACAATATCACATCATCCCAAAAATCCACATGCAAGCAATCATAAATTCTTCATAATTTTCCCTTCTCCTTATCATCCGATTATGTCTGACTTGTAATACACATTTTAAAACACCAAAATGAGGGTTAGACTATGAGATCTAGTGAAAAATCCATTTGATTGCTATCACAGGATGAAAATCACCAAAACACTTTTATAAAACTCATATTTGTATAAATAACAAATAAACAGCGTTTTATTTAACAAACCTCTTTTTGTCGCATCGAAATACCCACTTATCGCATCGAATAATAAAATAACCCTTTTGTCGCATTATACATAAACTCGTCGCATCATGTAGATAAAACCATAATTTTATCGCATCACAAGGGTGAGACAACCCCATTTCCTCGCATCACACAGGTGTGAGGACCCATCTCATTGCATCCAGTACATGCGATAAACACATCTTGTCATATCAATAGGATGTGACAACTCAACTTGTTGCATCACAAGAATGCGACAAACTCCCTTCTCGCATCACATGAGTGCGATAAAATCAACTCATCACGTCAATAGGATGTGATAACCCAAGTCATCGCATCATGAAGATGCAAGAACTCAAAGTCGTCGCATCATAAAGATGCGATAACAGCTTCTTTATTTTGATCAGAATCCCAGTTTTCACATACAAATGATTATGTCACCTTTGTCCCAAAAATACACCTCTCCTGATTATGTCACTCTTATCACATAATGCACATCTTCTGATTATGCCAACCTTATTTCAATCATTTGATATAAACATATCAAAATACAAATCATTTGATAACAGTTTTCAAATCCCCCACATAATGAACCATACGGTTCTGTTTATTGACACTGTAAGATTAATTTTTTTTTAAAATTAAAACAATTAACCAGAGTAAGAATTACATCAACTTCTTCTTCTTCCCCTTTCGGTTTCTGTTTTGCTTCCGTCTCAAAACACCCACATAAACTTTTTACTTCTTACTTGCTTTTTTCTCAACCCCAATGAAATATACAAAATATCTCATAAACAAACATAACATACATAAGGCAGGGTTTTTTTTTTTGAAACACATAATCAAATTAATCATCCTCAACTTTTCATCATTATTCAAAATCAATCCCAAATTTTATAACCGATAATCAGATTATCACAAAAATCAACTTCAAAAACTTTTAAAAAAAATTATGTAATTTTTTTGTGTTATGCTATTATTGATTTTTATTATTTTTTAATATATTAAATTTGTATTTTTATTATGTAATATATTTTATTTGTATTGTAACATTAGTTATATTTTATGTTTTTTTAATATTCATTAATATATTAAATTTAATTTCTAATAATAAATAAAAAATATGCAATATTTATTAATGATTAAACTATTTTTACTTCTTATAACCARAATTTTAAATAATAAATTATTCATATATTTTTACAAACACTTTTGTTAAAACATCAAAAACCATGATGTGACATCAACAATTATTAGTTAACCCATTTTTTGTTAAGAAATTTTACCCACAATTTCTTATATTATTCACTCACATATAACAATATACTTAAGTGTTTAATTATTTAAAAACTCCATAAATTATGATAATTATGAAACTATTGTAAGATATTGTTTTACATTCATTTTTCATCTAAAACTAGGATTTAATATATTGATTAATATATATATATATATTTGTTTCATATGTATTCGGTTTATAATGTGAAACTTTTTTAATTGTACTTTTTGTTTCATAAATACATAAATAATATTTACATTGTAAAACAAATATATGTTAATCAATATAATAAATACAAATCATAGATGAAAAAAATAACCGATTCTTAAAATTATCAAATTTTATAGGTTATCAAATATATAATATTAAGATAACATATGTTGTATCAATATTTAACTATATAAATTGGGTTTATAAGACGTCCTCAATCTCTAAGCATCTCAATAGACCGTTTTATAGGACTTAATTTATATGACCAAAATATAAAGCGTCATATCTAAAGGCGTTGTAATAAGTTTATATGACGATTTTGGGTATCGTAACTAGTTTTTTAGGATATTTTTATTACAAAGCGTCGCATTAGCAACTTTATATGACACTTTTGAGAAAGTGTCATATAAACTCAATTTTTTTATAAGACATTTGTTTTTATATGACGTTTTTTTAAATAATGTCCTATGAAGTTGCTAATGGGACATTTTATATTAAAAGTGTCAAAAACTTATTACGACGTCAAAAAATGTCATATAAACTTATTACAACGCCTTTAAATAGGACACTTTATTTTTTGATCCTACAAACTAAATGTTATAAAAAAGTCTCTTAAACCGTTTAAAAATTGAGAACATTTTATAAATCTGATTTTGTTTCACCGTGGGGATAGGCAGTGAGTTAGGGTTTTTAATTGAATAATTAGTCATGGTAAGTTAAGTGGGTGGGGCTCCTAATTTTGTAGTGACTTGGGGTTTTTAATTGAATATTTAATAAGGGTGAGTGGGTTGGTAGGTGGGTGGGGCCCTTAATTTTGTAGTGAATTAAAAAACATCATATCAATACAACCAATTAAATTTGTCATAATATTTTTTTATTAACCTCGATATTCAACCCGTTATACGAGCAGATTAATCCAAGGACGACCAGCTACTTTGTAGATAGTTCGAAGTCACCGTATTCGAACCTCCATGACCACAAGGAGATACGACCAGCTGCTTTATAGATAGTTCGAAGTCACCACATTCGAACCTCCATGACTACAAAGGGTTTTTTATTTCTCTTTAGATTTGAACCTGAGACCTTCAGATACTTTTGATCTTTCAAGTCAAACTCAAAACAATCAAACACCATCTTTATGGTTGAATTGGTCATAATATTATACCAAACATAACATGATTGATATATAAAATATTATGCACGTGGTCCTTTGTTTATTGTTTATTTTTGACACATCATATCTTTGTTGTTTGTTTGCGTAAAATATTTATAATCAAGTGTATGAGATGACCAACAATAATTAAAAGACTGTGCTTATTGAAATGTGTGTACTACTTTTTAAGTATGGACTACTGAACAATGTAACTTTAGCTTTTGGTATTTGATCATTGAACTTCTATTTTTGTAACGTTGATGCAAAACTGATATCAGCATGTATCAATTAAAAATAATTTGTATTTAAAATTGGTTGATATACAATATAGAATTTTGTTTATCAATTATGATTGGTTGATATACAATATTAGAAGAAAAATATGATAGTATGCTATGTTCACCATTAAGGGCTCCTACCATGCAGATTACTTCTTAGCTTTTCGGTATCACTTCTTAAACTAAACTAGGAAAGAAAAACCAAACACAACCACGTTGAAAATATGGGAGGCACTACAATAAAATCGAGTTTATAGGACACTCCTGATTTTTAAGATCCCTAATAGATCTCTTTATAAAACTTAGTTTATTGGATCAAAAAAATAAAGCCTCTTATCTAAAGGCGTTGTAGTAAGTTTATATAACGTTTTTTGACGTCGTAATAAGTTTTTTAGAACATTTTTAATATAAAACGTCCCATTAGCAACTTTATAGGATACTATTTGAAAAACTGTCCTATAAAAACAAATGTCCTACAAAAAATTTAGTAAGTGTCTTATAAAGTTGCTAATGCGACACTTTGTATTACAAATGTTCTAAAAAACTTGTTAAGACGCTCAAAAGCGTCATATAAACTTATTACAACACCTTTAGATATGACGTTTTATATTTTGGTCCTATAAATTAAGTCTTATAAAACAGTCTATTGGGATGCTTAGAGATTGAAGGTATCTTCTAAACCCAATTTTGTTGTAGTGAGAGACCGGTCCATCTGAACACATCTGCCAACAATTTGGTTGATCTGATCTGATTCAGTCATCTATTTATCCTTGATCCGAATCAATCCAATGTAATGCTGGAAACCGATTCAATAAAATCTATTAGATGATTTGATTTGTTTGTTCCATTGATTAGATATTACTCTTGGTTATGCATTGAATAAGATTGGATCTTCCAATATTTTGATCCGATTGTCAAACAATTAACCTTCCAGTTTTATCCATTATTCATATATTTTTCTTATTTCTTAACAAAATACTACATACAAATATCAACACACAACACCGTAAAATATTATTAATCAAAAATATATGTTTATAAATTAGATAGTAGTTGGCTGGATAGTAATAGGATTAAATCAGCTAAATTTTATTGGGTTTTGGATTATTATCAAAGAACCAACAAATCCAATATGGATGTCGAAATTTTAGACCTATCTGATCCGATTACAATTGGATATTCAGTTATGATCAGTCTGCTTTAATTAGATTGGATGACTATCTACACATACTTGTCAACAATTAACATAAGCTATTTCAAATTACTGATACTATTTTAATCATTGAGACTACTACAAGAAAGTCTTTCAAATTGGATTAATTAGCTACAGGTATACAAATTTTGAGCAGAACATTTATAGGGACATTTATTCCCTCCACATGTAAGTTTTTTTTTTCTTTTGGTCTTGGTCAATCCCATTTCTTTATGAATTTTATTTCTCCAATTTTGACCATAAAAAATATTTCTATTTAAATTAGATTCTTATCATGAGTTGCTTCAATTACATCTACAACAGAAAATTATGAGAGTGTTTGGTTCATCGTTGAAGCTTCAATTCATTCTCAATCCATAAGTTGATGTCACTTTAAATGGTATGCATATTAACAATCGGTTATGAATCCATCAAAATCTCTCTGTTAGATGGTTACTTATTAACAGTTTGTTTGCAGTTTTCTTTCTCTACATCAATTCCCAAGCAACCCATTTATGTTTATTTGCAAATTTGCCATGCATATACGTTATCAGTTGGTAATAAATCTATCAAACTCTCAACAAAATCGTCTACTTAAACTGGTTCTGATTATTGATTGCTAATATAATTGAAACAGACAGTTGTGATCAAAGTTCATTGGAGTCTTCGTCGTCTGAAGTTCGTATCAATTTGAAGGTATGTGTTGGCTTACCAAGTCCCGACATCATTTTTAAGTTTATTTGTATATATACGATGTTATATAGTTTTAACGAAAAGCATAGTTTTACAAGCAAAATAACATGAACCTTTCATTTCTCGTAACCGTTTAGCTATTATGTGAAACTTTAGTTAATTAATTGTCTTTTAATATAATTGTTAGTTTATCATATATTTTCACTTAAACAAGACGTAGGGCCATTTACCCAAATGCTTACCCGGTAAGCGCTTATCAATTGGAGTCAACACTATAATATATTTTGATACTAAGATTTTAGTACATCAAAACATATTGAATGCAACAATTTACTGAGTAAGCACTTACCTGTGTAAGAGTCGTCATCCTCACTTACTGGATAAGACTCTCAATCATTCTCATCGCTCTTACTCGGTAAGATTTTTGGCCCTTCTATTATGGTTTTGTATAATTTTGAGAAAACGATAATGTTTTTATATTTGAATAAAATATGAATTTAAAGACCCCGTAAAGATTTTATATCGATATCAGTATCAGACTAATAATTTAAAAGTTCTTTCTTTGTATAATTCTATTAGTTCAATTTTTTATTATAATTTAATTTAGGTTAGTTGACGAAATAATTTATTTTAGGTTTAATATTATAATTTTTTTATAAAGATAAACTTTAGTTCAATTTCTTTTATTATAATTTAAGTTTAACTTTGATAACGAATTAATTTATTTTAGTGTTATTAATRTAATCRTTTTATAACGATAATAATTAAATATTTTGTTAGAGTTCAATGATTATTCTAATTATATTTTAGAATCTTTATATTGAAAATAACATGTTTATTCCATGTTTGATTATGTTTATTAGTCAGTTATATGAATTCAAATATATAACTTTTAAAAGTTGTACTCATATACCATATACTTGTAATCTTGAATTTTAAGTAATATTATTATATAATAATTAAATATTCAATTAAAACTCAATAATTATGAACGATGAGAAAGAAAATGAACAAGATTCGGTAATGAAATGTTTCTTGTTAATATGTTGCACTAATTATTGTTTACATATATTAAAAACACAATATAATGCTTAAATAAATTCAGAATTTTTAAAAAATAAAAGTGTTAGAAATTATAAAAGTTTAATTGTAATCAGTTCAATTACGATAATGTCCTTAACTCTTATTTTTAATATGTTTATTGAAGTCATCGAATTAGTTGACATAGTTTGATCTCATCCTTGGCACAATATATTGGGTAGTGGTTGCGTGTGAAACCACGAGTGTATTGTCATGTAACATAAATTTTTATACTCATTTAACAGTGCAATCATATTTCTGGTCGAGTAAAATCATAATGTTTTTTTGTTGTGCGTGACCATAAACTTAACTGGTAACCTAACTCTTCAAAGAGATGAATTTCAATTGATATTAACAATGAAAACATAAAACATTTTTGTTGGTGAAATCATAACCATTTTTTTGTTCAGTGAAAACCATAAACTAACTTTCTAGTTACTTCGTTCTTTATTTCTATTTGAGAGGGTCTTAAGGAAAAGAATTTTATTTCCACCGAGCTAAAATAATATGTTGATGTCTCTAGTATTTTTATTGAATCATCGTGGTTCTAGTATGAATCTAGGGTTTTAATCGATTCATAAGGTCTTAACAAGAAAATTCCTATCAATAATAAAGAAAACAAATAATAAACATTATATACAAAAACAAATAAAAGAAAAAGAAAGAAATAGGGAACGGTAACCCTAACTCTTCAAAGAGATGAATTCAATGGATTTTTGAAAGAAAAATTGTTTTTAATATCTTAAATATTTAATATATATTTAATCGATTTAAATAAGCAAAAGTTAGTCATACAATTATTTTATATTTTTATTTCATGATTTATTTTATTTTATAGTGTGATAATTATTTCTTTGATTATAACAAAAACAAAAATCATGGATCTTATCTCTATATCTATCACTCTCACTACAATAAAATTAGGTTTATAGGACGTCCCCAATCTCTAAACGTCTTAATAAACAGTTTTATAGGACTTAATTTATATGATCAAAATATAAGGGTCCTATATAAAGATGTTGTAATAAGTTTATATGACGCTTTTGGGCGTCTTAACAAGTTTTTAGGACATTTTTAATATAAAGTGTTGCATTAGCAACTTTATAGGACACTTTCATAAACTCAATTTTTTATAGGACATTTGTTTTATAGGACATTTTTTCAAATAGTGTCCTATAAAGTTGCTAATGAGACGCTTTATATTAAAAATATCCTAAAACACTTATTACGGCGTCAAAAAACGTCATATAAA
This sequence comes from Cynara cardunculus var. scolymus, assembly GCF_001531365.2. Lineage (NCBI taxonomy): Eukaryota > Viridiplantae > Streptophyta > Magnoliopsida > Asterales > Asteraceae > Cynara > Cynara cardunculus. The sequence goes on from NC_037529.1 coordinate 16,568,378, forward strand.
CTTATTACAACGCTTTTAGATAGGACGCTTTATTTTTTTGTTCTTATAAACCAAGTCCTATAAATAGGTCTATTAGAACACTTAGAAATTGAGAGTGTCATATAAACCCGATTTTATTATAGTGGATCTTTATATAAATTATTAATTTTTTCACTAGTTTAAATCTCATATGAATAACTTAATATTTGTTCGGTCTTAAAATAATCGAAACAAGTCTAAGCTTATTTAAAAGATTCTGAATTCACAACTCCACTTTTATATTCTTGGTAAAAATCACTACTTGCAAGTTGCAAACATATTAATTGAATTCCCACCGGTTATTTTTCAAATTATAAATTAAAATTCAATTTAGAATTCAATACAATAAACTTGGGTTTATAGGACGTCTCCAATCTCTAAGCGTCCCAATAGACTGCTTATGAGACCGAAATATAAAACGTCATATCTAAATGTGTTGTAATAAATTTATATGACACTTTTAGCACTCTTAACAAGTTTTTTAGAACATTTTAATACAAAGTGTCGCATTAGCAACTTTATAAGACACTTTTGATAAATTGTCCTATAAACTCAATTTTTTATAGGACATTTGTTTTTATAGGACAAATTTTCAAATAGTGTCCTATAAAGTTGTTAATGGATGCTTTATATTAAAAGTGCTCTAAAAAAAACTTATTATGACGTCAAAAAACATCATATAAACTTATTACAACGCCTTTAGATAGGACGCCTTATTTTTTGGTCCTATAAAGAGGTCTATTAGGACGTTTAGAAATTGAGAGTGTCCTATAAATCTGATTTTGTTGCAGTGATCATTACCCTATACTGTATTGATTTCTTTCTTTGCATGTGTTGTATCTTTTTCATTACCCTTTCCTTAACCAAACCATGTTACCATCTTACCCGTACAACTTTGTATAACAGCGGAATTTGAGCTATATAACATATCCGATGGCAAATATGGATGTCGAGGTTGGAGGCAGAAGCGGACCTAGAAACAAAACGAAATGGTGGCACCCCAACACACAACAAAACAATAGTAACATTCCGGACAACGTTCAAATTCTTCTTGATCGTAAAGAAATGGGACAGAATCTTTCTAATCAAGTTCCACCATCTATTTACAAGGTTCCTAGTAGTGTCCGAAATCCAGAGCCAGATTATTTCAAACCTCAGGTCGTCTCTATTGGACCTCTCCATAGAGAAGATAAAACATTGCAAGAATTCGAAGAGAAGAAAACGATTTATCTGCATCATCTATTACAACATTTAAATACTTCACCACGGCATACACTGGATACATGTTTGCAGTGGGTGAATGCTTCAATACCCAGAATCAGGGAATGTTATGGTGGGATGATCACCTACACAGACGTCGAACTTGCACAAATGATGGTAATGGATGCTTGCTTCATACTCAGTTTCCTTTTCCTATCAGACGAACGTCAGCGTTTCACTTCTAGAAATGCTATCCTCACACATTCTATTTTCAGTGACCTGGTGTTGTTAGAAAATCAGATCCCTTTCTTTGTTCTTCAAGGTATCTTCAACCACACGCTTTCGAATTTACAAACAGACTCGCTTACTTCTGGTGTCCTTCGGCATTTACAATTTCTTATCCCCTTCAAAGGAATCAATTATAATGATGTTACAAGTACAACCCAGCCTCATCATATTCTTGGGCTTCTGCAAAAATATTTCCATCCAAGAGATACTAATATCCTATCAACCCGTTCACCGCTAGAAATGCCCAACYGTCCAACATTAAAAATGCTTAACCACTCTGCTCTAGATCTGGACAAGGCCGGGGTGAAATTTAAGCCTAATAAAGATGCAAATTGGATATTGGCCATAAGTTTTAGCTCGTCTCGATTTGAATGTTTTAGGWRGTGTTGGGGAAACCGTACTCTTAGAATGCCCGCACTGTGTGTTGATGATAACACTGAGCTATTTTTGAGGAACATAATTGCATACGAACAGTGCACTCCGGAAGTTCCTGATTACGTTACATCATATGTTTCTGCCATAGATATGCTACTCGATACCAAGGAGGATCTTTCCAAGTTGGTAAAATCAAAAGTCCTTAGCAACAATTTAGGTTCAAACAAAGATGCTACCAAGATGCTTAACAGCATATCTAAACAATTTGTCTTCGAGGAGTTCTATTACATGGATCAGTGGGAAAGACTAAATCATTATTACGAAGGTTACTGGCCCAGAAATATTGCATGGTTGAAGCGTAAATATTTCAGTAGTCCATGGAATATCATTGCTCTACTAGCTGCTATCATCCTGTTCTCTCTTGCCATAGTTCAGGTCGTCTTAAGAATAATTAAGTAGATTCTCATTGTTTCTTTTGTCTTCCTTCTTTCTACACTTTTGCGAATTATGTATTATATGGTATTTTTTTCACTTTCTCTTACAAAGTCATCATGTCCTACAACTGCTGGTTTCAGTGTTAAGCTTGATTTATGTCGGTGCAACCATACCAATATGTTCATTTTTCAGCATCAATTTTGGTTTTTTTTCCTTCTGAAATTTATATGATTTCGTTAAGAAATGTCACATGGTGTGGGGTAATTCTTTATCGTCTTTCTGCATTGCTTTTCTGTGGGTCAATTAGCAATTCTCTATCATTGTTCTTGCACTGCTTTTCTGTATGCCGTATAAAAATTGATGGAAAAGAACTTGTCTATTACAAACACTACTAGAAAACTGGGCATTTTCGGCGGAATTTCCGCCGGAAATCCGCCGAAAATATTAAACCGGTTATATTTCCGGCGGAATTGTTAATTAAATGTTAATTAATCTTTAAAAATTAATTAATAAGAAAAAAAATTAAAAAACAAAAATTCCGGCGGATTTATTTTAAAAATTTATTTTAAAAATTTCCGCCGGAAATCCGAGAGAAAAAATTTTAGAAAAATAATTTTTAAAAAATAAAAAAAACCCTTTTAATCTTTTCCGGCGGATTTCTGGCGGAAAATTTAAAATAAAAAATAAATCCGCCCGAAAAAATTTTAGAAAAATAATTTTTAAAAAATAAAAAAAAACCCTTTTAATATTTTCCGGCGGATTTCCGGCGGAAAATTTAAAAAAAATAAATCTGTCGGAAGTCCGCAGGAAAAAGTTTTGGAAAAATAATTTTTTAAAAAATAAAAAAAAACCCTTTTAATCTTTTCCGGCGGATTTCTGGCGGAGAATTTAAAAAATAAATTAAAAAATAAATCCGCCGAAAAATGTTTTAGAAAAATAATTAAAAAAACCCTTTTAAACGAACTTGAGATATACTTTATGTTAGAACTTGGTTGCCAATTGTTGGGCAAACGTTAGAAATTTTATGTTAGAAATTTTCAATTGTGTGGAATATTCACCCCCTCTTAAATTATTGTTGTATGTTTTCTAACGTTGTTTTGTAGAAAATCAATAATGCCGCGTACTCGGATCACTGGAAGAGCTAGTGGCAGTACACCTACCCACGGTACGGGTAGAGGCTCTAGCACCGCTTCGGCACACCCGGAGGAGATTGAATCTGGACGTDGTAGTGCTGCTCCGGAGCCGCTTCCACAACAGCGGACGTTTATTGGCATCTACGGCCAAGAGTAAATACATTTACACCTTAAATAATTGATAAAAATATATTATTTGTATTGATGCTAATTCAATTCGTCATTATATAGTTTCAATGACACCAAAGTGATCCGGCGGATCACCAAGATCAACCGGGAGCTGCTTGACGGCCCATGGACCACTTGGGAGAAAATCCCAAAGG
>NC_037529.1:16572780-16576182 GCF_001531365.2 Cynara cardunculus var. scolymus
ATTGTTTAAGTTAGAAATTACGTATATATTTCATTATTTAGTTTGGGTTGCCATTTGTTAGGCAAACATTAGGATTGTTTACGTTAGAAATTACGTATTTATCATGCTTTAGTTTGGGTTGTCATTTGTTGGGCAAGCAACCGTATTGTTTACGTATATATCATGCTTTAGTTTGGGTTGCCAATTGTTGGGCAAACGTTAGGATTGTTTTGGATATAATTTTCGTATCTATCACTATTTTTGCCTGGAAACGTCTCATTTACAGCCGTTATGTTGTCAAAATTGACTTGAAATCTTTTTTAAACCATATATAGAATGAGTATTCAATGGGTCTTACCCAAAGATACGGCGATGATCCCTCTACCTATCCCTTAGTTGATAAAGAGCTGTGGGAGTAAGCGGTTGGGGGAAGCAAAAAGGTCGTTTATTTGGGTTTGGGTACAACCAAGATCCCAATTGTGTCTTGACCGGCAGCTACACGGAAGCTGCTTCATCGTCTTCGGAACAACGGGTATGTGTCTTTTTTTTCTTTTGATGATGTTTATCGATCTAGTTTATAATTCATATGAAATATTATAACGTTTTATTTATTTTTATAGAAAATTGTAAACTTAGAGGCCAAAGTTATGGATTTACAAGAAGAAAATCAGCGTCGACGGACGGTAGAGGAGCAACTTTTGAAACAAATGCATGATATGACTGCTTTGGTTAACGAACTCCGTTAATCACAATTTCTACCGCCATATAATTGAATATTGTTTGTTTATTTGGAACAATTTAGTTTGTTTGTAACATTGTGTGATACTTTAAATTGTATATGTTTTGTAACAATTGTTTACTTTAATCAATGTATGATATTTGGTTGCATTTTAATTTTTTAGTTTTATCCATATTTTTACAGATTTACAGGATTTAAATATTTATTGAAAAAATAAAAAAAATTAAAATAAAATTCCTTTTCCGGCGGAAGAGGCCGCCGGTAACATTTTTTAAATTTTTTTTTGAAAATCTTATTTAAATTAAAAAAAAGAAAAAACATTACCGGCGGATCCGGCCGCCGGTAATTTTTTTTTAATTTTTTTCAAAAATCTTATTTAAATTAAAAAAAAAAAAGTTACTGGCGGATTTCCGGCGGATCTGGCCGCCGGTAAATTTTTTTAATTTTTTTTAAAAAAATCTTATTTAATTAAGTTTTTCCGGCGAGAAAATACTCCGGCGGATTTCCGGCGGACAAATCCGCCGGAAAAAGTTTTAATTTTTTTTATTAAGTTAAACCAAGTTCCTTAATTTTTCCGGTGAAAGATTTCCGGCGGCCGTAATCCGCCGAAAAAAAAAAAATCCGCCGGAAAACTCGACGGAAAATAAATCAGCGGCGCCCTTTTTTCCGGCGGATTTGTCAGCCGGAAAAGAGGATAATTTTGGTAGTGAAAATTGCTAACAAGTATTTATACTTACAAAGAAATGAAATCAAATATTCTAGATGATCACGAAAGTAATTACAATAATCAAATCAAGATATATTGAGACATAGATTCAAGGGATGGAGGCAATGATTAAGGGATGTGATATGAAAGTATAGATCAAGGGATGTGATATGCACTACTAAAAATAAGGGTATCACCGACAGAATTTACCAACGGATCCCAAAAAAATTAAAAAAAAATCAACTTTTATCCACGTCCGTCATAAATCCCCCACTGAATTTAAAAAAAAAATATGTAAAACGGTTTTTCAACGGATTTGTGATGGATTTTTTAGTTATTGAAAACCGTCACAAATCCGTCGCAAAATTTGTTTAATTTCATTAAATAAATTAATTAGCGTTAATCAATAAAGTTTCCGATGGAATTTAGTATTTAATAAAATTAAATAAATTCCGTCGCAAATCCGTCAGAAAATTTTAACACCTTTTTATATACATATTTTTCGTAGGAAAGAAATAAAAACACATTTTTCTTTTAAAAATACCGACGGATTTTCGACGAAATTTATTTTTTTGTATTAAAAATTAAATTCCGTCGAAAATATTTAACACCTTTTTATATATATATTTTTTGTAGGAAAGAAATAAAAACAAAACATTTTTTCTTTACAGACAGATTTCCGACGGAATTTAATTTTTAATAAAAAATATTAAATTCCGTCGGAAATGTTTAACACCTTTTTATATATATATTTTTCGTAGGAAAGAAATAAAAACAAAACATTTTTTCTTTTAACGTTACCGACGGAATATAATTTTTAATTAAAAAAATTAAATTCCGTCGAAAATGTTTATAACCTTTTTACACCTATATTTTTGGTAGCAAAAAAATAAAAATAAAACATTTTTTCTTTTAAAATTACTGACGGAATTTAATTTTTTTAATTACAAATTATATTGCGTCGAAAATCTGTCAAAAAAAAAAGGCCATAACAACAAAGAAGACCAGAATAGCAGATTAAGTGCAAACCAGATAAATAGCAAATGTAAGTGCAGATCAGATAAACAGCAAATGTAATTGCTCAATTGAATAATCTGACCATATGTAGAACCAATGACAAACACCTACACTCCCCATAGACAAATAAACCGAAAACAACATTTAATGCATGAATCCATGGAACACAAAGTGATGGAAAATATTTCTTGTAATGGCATACGAGAATAAGTGTCATCGTTTATGCATGATGCTGAGGTTAACAAAATTAGAGCCAACACTCAACTGGATGCTTCTTTTCTTTCATATTTCAAAGGAAATCTTCTCTTTAAAATCAGATCCACAAATTTAACAAACAAATACATTCTACATAAACCTATATAAATCGAACGGATCCATGGCTTTGAATCGAACAAATTCATAAACCTTACTTGAGCAGAAATCTATGGCAGGAATCGAATCCATCCATCTGCTACATAAATTTTACTTGAATAAATGGCATCCATCTGTTGTATAAACCTAGCAGAAATCGAATTTAAAAAATGAATTGAGGTAGATAAACCGAGCAGATTTAAACAAATCATGGATACGTAGAGAAACCCACTCAATGAAATGTATTGGGAAAAACTTGATTGGGCCTTTATGGGCTTAAGTGGCACTTAATGAAATGTATTTGGATGAATTTTAGTGGATCTTAATGAATTGTAATAGATTTTGATGGTAGTGGGCCTTTATGGGATTCAGTGACTCTTAGGGTGCGTTTGGTTTGCAGGAATGTTTTTGAGGGATTTGGATTCTCATGAGGGATTTGGATTCCATAGGATTTGGATTGAATTGGATTTAAAATCCATCATGTGTTTGGTTTGCAGGATTTGGATTGAATTTGAAATCCATTCCTCTGTTTGGTTTGTAGGATTTGGTTTCTAATACTTCGTATAATTTTTTTAACCTAATCTGTGTTCATGTATATTCAACCTAATCT
>NC_037529.1:16576187-16589899 GCF_001531365.2 Cynara cardunculus var. scolymus
ATTTAACCTAATCTGTGTTCATGTATATTCAACCTAATCTGTCAAAATTGAAGGATTTAACCTAATCTGTGTTCATAGTTTAGAGAGAAATCGAAAAGGGGAAAAGGGGAAAAAGGACTTACCTGTTGACGATGGGCGACGGAGACGAAGGGCGACGGCGACGGTGAGCAACGGAGACGAAGGGCGACGACGACGGTGAGTAGCGGAGACAAAGGGCAACGGTGAGCAACGAAGACGAAGGGCGACGGCGGTGGCAACGGAGACGAAGGGCGACGGCGACGGTGAGCAATGGAGGAGACAGCAATGTAATCTGTGACGAGAACGGTAGAAATCGGTACCAATGGAGGAGACAGCGATGAAGGGCAAGAATGAAATCCCACGGGAATGGATTTCAAAATCTCGTGTATTTTCAAAGGATTCTCAAATCCAGTGTTGGTGGGATTTTAAATGAATCCCAGGATTTTAAATCCTACCATTCCTACAAACCAAACGCAGGATTGGATTGGATTTTAAATCCAAATCCCTCCAATTCCTGCAACCCAAACGCGCCCTTAATGAAATGTATTGAGCTTTGATGGGTTACACCGACTCTTAATCTATACTAAACTAATAAGCATTTAGCCCAAAATCTTAATTACAACTCTGTAAGCACATAGTGCTACTCTTTAAAGCCTGAATTTTAAAAAACTCTTAATCACAACTCACAAAGCATAAAGTACAAGCTTTTGATGCAGGGTTTTAAACCAGGAAGGTTTCAAGCCTCTTTCCCCATCAAAGTCTTCAACTTTTACTTCCCCATTTCAAATTCAAAATTAGAGCTTCAAAAGTCGGGTCATTTCCTCCACGCTTCTCCATCTTGCTCTCCTCCACCACAATTCCTCATCTTCCCTCGCTTCCCTCTTTAGCTTTGAAATCAAGATGGATTCCGTCTGCAAGAGGCTTCAAAAACCCTAGCCGACTCATAAGCTAGTTTTGTCAAAATTCTTGCACATATTTGTTCGTTCCACTTTGGGCAATTGCAGATTCCAAGCGTCAAAGATTTTTATGTTTTAAAGAGTTGTCACTTCTATGCAGGTATGCGTGTTTTCTTCTTTTTTGTTTTTGCAATATTCACATCACTCACTTAACCATATTTAATGGTATTATTTTTCTTCAAAACGGTATCTTTCTCTTAATCGAGTCTTGAAGTCTAAAGTTTGTAGGTTTGTTGTTCAAGACTGGCCCATCCACATCCTGTAGTCAAAAAATTCATAACCAATTGGTATGCTCTAAGTCAACTTTTGATTTTTTTTTCGTGGCGACATTAAAATTACTTAAAGATAGATTATATTGTGCACATGTAGGATGCTTGCAAGAATCATGTTAATTAGCTATTTCTTTTAATAGCAATCCGGTGATTCCAGCTCCCATTCAGGTTTATTTTTCAATCGATATTTGGTTTCCATCTTCACATCATTGTTTATTTTTGTTTTCGACTGCAATTGTTTTCTGTTTGCCTCTACATTTCAATCTGAGTACCATAGTTTCATCTAAGTGGTACCACATGTTTGTTTTTTTATTGCAATCAGTTTTTTGGTGGTTATATTGATATAGATCTCATTGTTGCAGGGTTCATCAATTGAAAGACTTAAGACTCAAATCTTGATACTAACTTATGTTCAAAGACGGTATGCTTCCTAACTAAAAATTTCAATCTCAATATGACTAAATTTTCTCTTTTTATTTGTTTGATTTCCATGCATGATCTTAGCTTTGTGTTTTATAACTTCATTTTGGTAAGGCTATAGTTGAGACATTGAAAGATGAGAATATTACCATTGTGTCCTTAGTATAATTGTGTGCAAATGCTTGTTTCGGCTACCTTAAGCTACAAACCTTGTTGGTCTTTACCGTAGATGTCCTACTTTACTGGGTGAACATTCAAGGAGTGACATTGATTGCTTGTATGTTTGAACAATTGAATTTGATGTTGTTTTAAACTGCATGAAGTTAGTGTAGTCTCCCTTTGCCAAGTTTAGAAGCTTGAAATTATAGTTATTTGTATAGTTACAATATATAGTTCTTGGAATGTTGATTATTTTTTTTTTCATTTTTTACATATTTTTTATTTGTTTATGTTGACTTCCAAGTCTAATTATTAATGAAAACACATTTTTTTAGATCTTTGAGGTTAGCATTATTCTTCATGAAGGTGGGTGGTGTGTAGTATTGGATAATGATGTTTCTCTTCATCTAGGGGTTGTTTATTAAACACTTTTCAGTTGTGCATTAATATTCACGTTGATTGATTCTTTTAGGTACTAATTTACATGATTATAAAAGATGATGGTTAAATTCAATGCCAGCATGTGTTTGTTGTTTATAGTCATCTTTCCTTTTATTGGTTTGTAGGGTTGTAAGATCTTCTGGTGTTTTTCTTTTTAATTCTTGTTGAGACTATCAAAAATTTCATGCATTTTAGTTGTAGTCTTATTGATCAAAATCCATATAATTTCAGTTAGTTTTGTGATTAGTCCAATAGAGAATTCACAAGGGGCATAAAGATGAAGAAACTTTTCTTTTTCAAGTCATCTGCATCTAGCAATAGAACAAGCAGTCTAACATCATTTCAATCAAAAGATAAGCAATTGCATTCTGAGAAATCGTTAGAAGAAACCCGTAAATCCAGATCCAAAAAGGCTGCATATGAAGATCAAAGCAGTCTGGTTCTTAGAAAGAGTCGACGTATTCATCTGGTACTGTTCATGATAGTGGGCTGCTAAGAACTCAGAGTGACTCTCCTTGTAGTAGCAGCAACAGTTTCTCTCTCAAACATTCGACTTCAAGTAACTATGGTTTTTGTTTTTCTTATCTCTCATCTCATCAATTGCGTTTTATCATTTAACTCTGATTATTAATATGTATATGGTTAGGGTTCACTGCCAATTTACTTTCCATCCATCGTTCATCTCCATCAATTCACTATTGTGTGTTAAAAGATGCCAAATATGGTCTTGATGTTTAACGGCAATGCCAATTTGTTGTTGATTTAAATAGGTTAAAGTTTTGAGATCGATGAGACAACTGCGGCTTGAAGATGTAGTGATTGGGCAATACAAGGGGCATAGCAAGGGCGGAAAGACGAATTTAAGATACACAAAGGACCCGACTATGCCAAACGATAGCCTCACTCCAACGTTTGCAGCAGTGGCACTCTTTATTGATAATGTTTGGTGGGATGGCGTTCTGTTTCTTACGAAAGCCGGCAAGGCCCTCAATACTAGACGGTATACCTTCTTTTTATGATACGTTTATTAGCTTCCAAGTTTCAAACCTAGTACTCGAATGAAATATGATTTGCAAAATCTCAAGTCACTACAACAAAATCGCATTTATAGGATGTCAAATATGTCTAAGGGGTTGTTTGGTTGGCTTTCCATTAGAAGAGCAAATGTGAAATCCTTCTTAAAATTATTGTTGATCACTGATGTTGGATGCTTACTGTTAGGCTGTTAGAACACAGAGTCGTTCTCCCAATCTTTTTATTTATGTTAATTAATGCAACTAATCAAATTTTAAGCCTTCGTAAGGATGTTGAAGTTAAAGGGTTGTTTACCAAACACTTACCCGGATAAACGTTTTCTAAGTCACGTTATCTTACCAGATGAATATGGTAAGGGCCTGTTTACCAAACCCTTACTCGCTTACCCGGGTAAGTGCTTACTAATTCACATTACCTTATTGGATGAATATGACAATGATGCAAAACTTTTACTCAGATGAATATGGTAAGGACCGATAGTCTTACCTCGTAAGTGAGGGTGATGATTCTTACAGTAGTTAGCTGCTTACTGGGTAAGCATTCAGTAAATGGCCACTTTATATCCTTTTCTAAAAAAATGCAGAAGGGAATATTTACATGGCAGCTTGTTCATCAAAGAAACTTTTATGAATGCTTCTAATTCTATTTTCATGAATTTGATATGGTTTAAAATTTCTTTACCTCTCTCATGTCAAAATGTTGTTCCTATAAGCTCTCATGTTGCTTATGATTTTCATTCTTTATGTTTATCAGGGACATATAGATATTGACCTGAATGAGGTTGGAAGACAACAATCAGCCAACTTCATATGTTTTTTGCAATTACAAACAAAGCAAGAATCAAGATTTTGAACACGGTTTGTCAATGATCGATGTGCTTTGTTTTCTCCTGCTTAAAGGCATTCCCGATCTCTCTCAGGTATGGGTGTATTTTTGTTGTTCATTGTTCTTGTTTTCTCTTTCAATCCATAACCGCTGCCTAAATTTGCTCGACAAATCCTTCTTAGTTGCTCGAAAAATTTCCTCCAATCCATACCCAGCCGCTGCAACCAATTTTTATTTGTATTTGTGAAAATTCGGAATTTTATTGTGCCTTGCTTCCATAAATAGGATTAACTCTTCGATTGTTCAATTCAGTAATAAGAAAGCGAACAAATGCTTATGTGCTGGCATATGGAGATGGACTATCAAATCCCAAATCTTTGCAGGAAGATAGCGAGCAAGGGGTCAGTCAATTTCCATCATCAAAAAAAATCTTGTCGCTCTGTTTAGTTTTCAGAATGACAAATTCTCTATTTGTGCAAACATATTTCAACCCAAACGAGCATTGGCAAGCTCTTGAAGTTGCACATCGAATTACCTTTGGGTATATCTATTTGTTTTTTGACTTGGTATATGTTGCGTCATTATTTATTTACTAATCTCTCCATCCCAAAATAGTGTAGAGCCAGACAATTTCAAATAAAAATCTTTATCTGTAATCGATACGTCTGCTTACATCTTTTCAAAAGTTCATATCCCGCCGCATTGCGCGGGTACACAACTAGTAAACTATAATGGACCCTGACCGGTGGTAATGGACTCATTGCTGTTAATGAATTGTATTGGGCCTTAATAGGATTGAGTGGCTCATACAATATATACTAAGTTAAAATGAACTGTATTAGGCCTTTATGAGCTGTATTGACTCTTAATTAACTATATTGGGCCTTTATGTGCTTTAGTGGTTCTTAATCGACAATATTTGGCCTTCATTTGCTTCAGTAACTTTTAATCAACCCTGTTGGGCCTATGTGTCGTATAGGACTTAATTGTTGTTAACGAACATAATTGGGCTTTCATGGCCTGTAATGGGTGGTAATGAACTTTTTAGAACTTAATTGGCTATAGTGACTCTTAATGAAATTGATCGGCCTTGATAGGTTTCAGTGTTTCTTAATGAACTTGATTGGACTATGGGTTGTACAGGACTCAGCAGTTGTCAACTAACCTAATTGGGCTTTTATAAGCTGTCGTATAGGGCTCAGTAGTTGTTGACGAACCTAATTGGGTCTTCATGTGCTTCAATGACTCTTAATCAACTGTGATTTAACAACTCTTAGTGAATTGTATTGGTCCTTGATGGGCTGTATTGGACCTAATTGGGCCTTCAGGGGCTTTGACGAACCTAACTAGGCCTTCACAAGCTTAGTGACTCTTAATCAACTATGATGGGCTTTAACGAACCTAATTGGGCCTTCATTGGCCCTGATGGATCACCGACGGATTACATGTGTATGATGCGGTATATATATATATCTATATATATATATATATATATATGTAGAGGGAGGTTATTATACAACCTTTGACATTTATACAACCAATACAACCCTGATCTCATCCATTCAATTTTTAATCTATGGTCAAGATGCATTTGATGGCAAAATTGTAATAAAATCGAAAAACTAATTCACGCGCCTGATTGAGTGAGGGCAAGTAAGGGTAAAATTGGAAGGGGGAAATTCATTCTATTCTAACAAATGCTCCAACGATGTTTATAGATTTAATGAACCAGGTATGTAATGAATATCTTGATAAATTTGTTATTGTATTTATCGACGATATTCTAATATACTCAAGATCCAAAGCAGAGCATGTCGAGCATCTTCGTTAATTCTCAAACTTCTAAAGAAAGAAAAGTTAAATGCCAAGTTGTCCAAGTGTGAGTTTTGGTTAAGGGAAATTCAATTATTGAGTCATGTTGTTTCTAGGACAGGAGTAAAATTAGGTCCTGCAAAGATTGAGCCTATTGAGAAATGGGAAGTACCGAGAACCCCCACCAAGATTCCTAGTTTATTGGGTCTGGCAGGGTATTATCGAAAATTCATTCAAGACTTCTCACATATTGCTGCACCATTGACCAAGTTAACAAGGAAAACTGTTAAATATGAAAGAAGAAGATCATAGTAAATCCTTCCAATTGTTGAAATACTATCTATGTAGTGCTCCGATATTATCATTACTGGATGAGCCTGAAGATTTTGTGTTATACAGAGATGCTTCAAAACTGGGTTTTCGGTGTGTATTGATGTAGAGAAGGAAAGTTATTGCTTACAGTTCAAGACAATTAATATATCACAAGAAACAGTACCTGACACATGACATGGAACTTGCGGCCATAGTTTTTGCATTGAATATTTGGAGACATTATTTGCTGGGAACCAAATGTCAGATTTTAACTGATCATAAAAGCCTCCACCATTTGTCTAATCAGAAGGAACTAAATTTGCGGCAAAGATGGTGGATTGAATTGGTAAATGACTATGATGTTAAATCCTTTATCATTCTAGAAAGGCAAACGTCGTAGCTGATGTGTTTAGTCAAAAAGAAAAGAGTGGAACAATTAAAGCGTGTTGAGAACAAACCTAATCCTCGACATTCTTAATGAAATTCTGAAATGTTAAGGTGAAACTGTCAAAAAAAACTTCAAGGCCAAAAGAGTTGGTGAAATAATTTCAACCCCGACAAAGAATGACAAAGGGATTCTATATTTCTAAAGCAGAATTTGGATGCACGTTCCAGGAACAACCATGAACTGATTTTAGACAAGAATCACAAATCGTGATACTCGATTCATCCAGGTACCAATAATATGTAAAAAGATTTAAAACCATTTTATTGGTGTCCAGGATTGAAGAAGGAGATTGCAAAATATGTGGAAAAATGTTTAACGTGTTTGCAAGTGAAAATTGAGCATCAACGACCATATGAGAATTTACAGTCTCTGGAAATTCCTATATGGAAGTGGGATCATATCACAATAGATTTCATCATAAAATTACCGTGAACTCCAAAGGGGTATGATGCCATATGGGTTATTATGGATCGTCTAACTAAATCTGTGCATTTTCTACCAACTAAGGAGTATCGTTCTTTAAAAAGGCTTGCAAAGATTTACATTGAATAAATTGTGGCTCGTCATGGTGTTCCATTATCAGTCATCTCAGATATGGAGATCAGATTTACCTCTAAGTTTTGGGAGAGCTTCCAAAGAGCTATGGGATCTCAGGTCAGATTAAGTACGACATATCACCCTTAATCAGATTGGCAGAGTGAAAGAACGATTCAAACCCTTGAAGATATGTTGAGAGCCTGTATTATTAACTTCGAGGAATCTTGGGAAAAGCATCTGCCTCTAATCGAATTTGCTTATAACAATAGTTATCATTCCAATATTCAAGCGACACCGTATGAATTTTTGTATGGCCGAAAGTGCAGAACGTCGTTATGTTGGAATGAAGTGGAGGAGAAGCAGTTGGTTGGTCAACAGATCGTTCAAGTAACTTCTGAAAATATAGATTAGATACAAGAATGATTTAAAACAACTCAGGACCGACAAAAAAGTTACGCTGACAAACGCCGTAAACTGATTGAATTCCTGGTAGGAGATTTCGTAATGTTAAAGGTTTCTTCGTGGAAGGGTATCGTTCAATTTAGGAAAAGGGGTAAGCTCAGTCCGAGGTATATTGGGCCGTTTAAAATTTGTAAGTGGGTTGGTTCAGTAGCATATCAGTTGGAGTTGCCTGAGGAACTCAATGATATTCACAACATTTTTCATGTCTCTAACCTGCGAAAGTGTCTGGTCGATCCGAACTTTGAAATACTGCTACCTAAGGTGCAAGTTGATAATAATTTGAATTTCGTGGAAACCCCTGAGGTCGTCAGACCGGAAGACAAGAATTTTAAGAAATTAAGAAATCAGTCTCGTGAAAGTACAATAGCGTTTTCATAACGATCCAGAAGTTACATGGGAACTGGAATCAGATATGAGGTCAAAATATCCTCAGTTGTTTGATTGAATTTGAGGGGAGGATAATGTTATTACCGGTTATTCAGTTATAAAACTTGAAGTTGTTTTTCAAAGATGATAGTAAGTAGAGGGGTTTAATGTGTCAATGTGCCTAATTTTTTTTAAATTACCTCCGCCTGACTGCCTCATTTGTTTAATATGATCACATGATGAGATATTTTAAATTCTCATTAGGGTTTTGATAAAAGTTTGGTAAGATTTGAAATAAAAAGTAATAAGCTTTTCTCTCTTTGTGTGTGTTTTTTAGTGTGAAGAAACAGAAACCTTAGGGAAAGGATGAAAGAAGTTGATTATGTGGTTTTTATCTGAGCAATTGTTGTTTTTCATTTGCATCTCTGTGAATCAAGGTGAGTTTTATTTTAAAAACATCATCTATTATGTTTTTTAGTAAAGAAACCGTAAAGTTCCATACGTGGATACATGATGTGCATATGCTATTGTTAGCATTAATTTTGGGTTTTGATACGATGTTATCATCTGATTGTAATAAGGGTGGCGTAATAACGAGATGGGTATTTTTTGGTAATAAGGGTGGAATAATTAGAAGCTGGGTATATCTTTGTAATAAGGGTGGGATAATCAGGAGCCGAGTATATTGGGATAAGGGTGACATAATCAAATTCTGGAAATGATGATCTTTTGATCATGAGATTCTGTTATCGCATCTATATGAGGCGATAAGTGTGATTGTTATCGCATAGGGTGGTGCGTTGAGATTGGGATGTGATTCAAATTGTTATTTTTATTGCATCAATGAGATGCGACAAATTTGGTTTATCGCACTAGTATGATGCGAGGAGTTACTGTTATCGCATCTATTGGTTGCGACAATGTTGGTTATCTTATCTTTGAGGTGCGACAAGTGTGGGTTATCTCATGTGTGTGATGCGACAAGTTATTATTATTGCATCTGTTGGATGCGACAACTTTATTACTTATTTATTTAAATGCCACAAGTTTATATGTGATGGGTTATTTTATTGTTTGATGCCATGAGTAGGTGTTGTCTCATCATCTTGATGCAACAAAAAGAGGTTTGTTCAATAAAACGTTGTTTATTTATTATTTATACAAATATGGGTTTTGTAAAAGTGTTTTGGTGATTTTCACCTTGTACTAACATCAAAGGGATTTCTCATTAGACCTTATGGTCTAACCCTCGTTTTCTGTTTTAAAATGTGCATTACAGGTCGGCACAATCAGAGAATGAAGGAAAAGGGAAAAGGTAAAGGGATCTGATTTATTACATATGTAGAATATTTGGAAGATGTTATGATATTTGTACTTGAGAACTTGTTATGTTTACAAGTCTTGTACTGAGTTTATATTAAAAAAAAAGTTGTAGCTACTTTGTAATATAGCAAGTTATATAGTTGTGACCAATATGTATATTTAAATCTCTTATTATATGGAAATATATATTTATATACAAATGTAATCTTGGGATATTTTACTCATTCATTGGTTATCATTCCTTGTTTTTGGTTTTCCTAGTCACTGGTCGTTATTTATATATGGGTTAAATGCATGAAATAGCAACCTACTTTCATAAAAAAATTTATCATAGCATTCTACTTTTGTTTTTCTTTATTACAGCATTGTACTTTCAAATTATTTTTATTAAGGCATTGTACTTTAAAAAATCTACCCATAATAGCAATGAGTAACCTGTTACCTTTTAAACCGGTTAACCCTTTGACTTTTTTGCTTGTGTGGCTTTAATGAGGTGATGTGGATGCCACATCATTTTGATAACTTAACTAAAATTAAAATAAAAACTTATTTCAAATTATTATTAGTGATTTTCATTTTTCATTGCGACTGTATCTAAAAAAAATTAATTTTTTTTACTTTTTCTTATTAAGTTGTATTCAAATTAAATATTCTTAGAATAAAATATTTATTAAATAAATATGAAACATTATTTTHGAGATATATTTTGTTTGTAAAAAAAGTAACTTTTCWTATTTTATGTTGTTCAAATAAATACATATCTTTTAAAGTTCTCTTTAAAATATTAACGAAATAAATTGTTATCTATAATTTTTTAATATTGTTATATTAATAAATAATTCAAAAAAGTCTAATTAATTTAATATATTTATACGTCAAGTAAAAAGTTTTTGAACAAATATAATATATTATTTAAAAGATAATATTTTTTGGTAAAAAAAATGAACAATTCTTATTTTCCTTTTTTCAAAAAACACATATTTTTTAAAAATGTTAGCGAGATAAGTTATGTTATACTAGTTTTATTGATATTGATATATTAATGAATAATTTAGAATWTTTTTAATTCATTTAATACATTTATTAAATAACATGTATAATATCTAAATATTAAAATTAAAAATATAGTGTTTAATAAGAACTAGTAGATGCTATAATAAAATAATTTTGAAAGTACAATGATGTGATAAGAAAATCACATCACTATAGTACATGTGGACAGCCTACGTGGACAATGAGGTGGCATGAAAACCTAGTATAATGGGTAAATTTAAATCAAAAGGTTACCCAATGCTATAATGGGTAAATTTTTCAAAGTACATTGTCCTAATAAAAAATAGTTTGAAAGTATATTGCTGTAATAAGAAAAACTGAAAGTACAATGCTATAATAAAGAAATTTATGAAAGTAGATTGTTATTTTGTGCATTTTGTCCTTTATATATAATTAATTATTTACTTATTTCATCATTATATTTAATTACCTCTTCTTCAAATCTTGTATCTTTTCATATACATATATTTAAAAAAACCTATTATTTGTTCTATTCAAAGAAGTAGTTTATATTCACCCATGAACTATTGGAAGAAGATTAGCACAAGAAAATCAAGCTTCTCAAAATGACATTCAAACATACATCGTATGTATGACGTATTATTCCTCCATATTTGTTTGAGAATTTTTGTATCATGTGTTACTTCGTTTATTATTTTCCCATATAAGATAGAATTTGAAATATCATTTAACACATATTTGTTTCACAATGTGTTTGTTTTACATGTACTTAATTCACAATGTTAACTTTTTTGACGAGTTTGTGAAACAAAAAATACGCATAAAAGAGTTTTACATTCTAAACCATGTACATGTGAAACAAAGCTATTGT
This sequence comes from Cynara cardunculus var. scolymus, assembly GCF_001531365.2. Classification (NCBI taxonomy): domain Eukaryota; kingdom Viridiplantae; phylum Streptophyta; class Magnoliopsida; order Asterales; family Asteraceae; genus Cynara; species Cynara cardunculus. The sequence continues at coordinate 16,587,459 of NC_037529.1, forward strand.
GAAACAAATATATATTAATCGATACATTAAATACTATGTGAAGATAGAAAAATATATATATATAAAATAACATATATATGATACACAAGTTTTCAATATTATCATAACTAGGGTTCCAACCACATATTGCGCGGTAGCGATAATACCATTTTTAAAATAAATGTTATAGACTAAAATTTGAAAACATCTTCTAAAAAAATTAGGCAAATGTGTATGACAACTACTCATTAACATTAAAAGTTTTTAAGAGGAGTTGACAATAATCTTAGAATCATATGTTAATTTAAGTTATCAAACTATGCTCGAGAACGGTGTTGCAAAATACTCTACAAATGTTTGACTAATGTTAGTAGTTTGTTTAATTAAAAGTTACATTTTTAACTGAAATCTCATCTAAGGTGACAAAATCACAATTTTAATTTTGTGACAAATTTAAATGAAATCTTATTTGAAGTTATAAAAAATAAATGTTCTATAATATTTCAAATTAAAATTAGAAAAATGCGTAAGTTGTAGCAACAATAGTGGAAATTCAAGGCGATGCATGAAAAATCACATCACCAAGCTAAGATAATGAATTTTTCTTCACAAAAAAATAAAATTAATATGAACTGGGTTCGGTGGCCCACACATAAGATATTAAAATGATAAAAATAATACACTTTATCGTAACATTCTATAATATTTGAATTATAATTAGAGAGGTGTCTCAAATCTTAATAGTAGTAACACCAAGATGACATATAAATAACTACCTCATGTTGCCAAATCGTCATTCATGGTTTCACTTTTATATTTGCACTATAATTGGTTTTGATTCCAACCATGGTATAGATTTCAAAGACGGTTATCCAAAATAAGAAAACCCTATAAAACAAATCCCATGATTTGACAGAAAAGCATCTAATCCACCTTTCTTATACACTTCACGTTGTTTAAATCTTTCAACTCTTCATCAATGTGGGACAACTAAAATCCATCAACAATTCATCATTTGAAAATATTCAATTCTCATGGTGCCACCTTAATACCCCAATGTTTTCATTTATATGTATAAAGATAAATATTTTTTCAATTTGGTTGGTTTTGATCACAACCATGGTTATAGATTTCAAAGAGAGTCATCGAAGGTAAGATAACCCTATGAGGCAAATCCCATGAATCGACACAAAGACATTAATTCATCTTTTTATACACTTCACTTTGTTCAAATATTTCAACTCTTCACCAATGTGGGACAACTAAGACTCAACCACAATTCACCATTTAAGAATACCCAATTCTCATTGTGCCACCTCAATACCCCAAAGTGCTTTTACTTATAATATATAAACCCTAATATATATATATATATATATATATATATATATATATATATGTACTATATAGAGGAGCGATCAAATCAAATGAAAACCGCCCTCATTTGTTTAAACCGTGCAAACCACCCTCATCCGTCGATTTCATTGTTTAATCGTATTGAATTTTTTCATGAAATTGTTTAATCTTGTGAAATTGTTTCATATAATATTTTTTTTTGATGAAGTTGTTTCATATATGGTTATAAAATTGTTTCATATAATACTTAATGAAATTTTCATGAAACTGTTTCATGTATTTCTCTAAAATTAAAATAATGAAAATGATAATATATATGATTAACACCCTCCACAATAAAAATGATTAATCAACCTCTCATAATTACAAAAAAAATGAACAAAATGAAAAATTATGATTGGTTGAATGAGGTTTGCACGGTTTGTACAAATTGAGTTGTTTACATTTGATCGCTCCCCTAATCAGCCTCTCATGGTGCCATCTCATCACTCTAAGGTTTTACTTATATATATATATATATATAAAGATATAATGTAATTACTTTTGCACTATAATTTTTACCATTTGGTTGATTTGATTTGATTTTCTACCATGATTAAAGATTTCAAAGAGGGTCATCCAAAATAAGACAACTTTATGAGGCAAACCTCATTATCCATCATTTGAGAATACTTAATTCTCATGGTGCCACCTCAATATCCCAAGATTGTCCTTTTATATATATAAGATAAAGATATAGATATAGATTTTTTAGAAGATAGTTTTTTTTTTTTTTTTTTTTTTTTTTTTTTTTTTTTTTTTGCAAATAAAGGGTTGGCCAAAACGAACCAACCCCATGAGTTTGTAGGGTTAATTAGCATAAGCTAACAATATGAGTTTATAGGATTAGTAAAGAAAATCAATCCCATGAGTTAAAACAAAGACACTTCAACCTCATCTCATATATCTATCGTCAATTGTCAATCTTTTATCTCTCCATTAATGTGTGATATACAAAATTCAATCTCAATACAAAAAATATATAATACTCAATTTTTAGGGTGTCATCATCATTTCTTTTGAAACTTACTTATATATATATATATATATATATATATATATATATA
>NC_037529.1:16591349-16613282 GCF_001531365.2 Cynara cardunculus var. scolymus
CATCTTTATACATTTTGCCATCCAGCTTTATATTTCCTTCATGCTTATCTCCCTTTTTTTGGTAGGGTCTCCATCAATATATATATATATATATATATATATAAAGATTGATATGTGTATACATATATATATTGATGATTGTAAATACAATTTATTTTTATATAATAATATTTGTTTTGCAAAAGAGAGTCATCCAAATATTATAAGCTTATGAATCAAGCTTTTTGAGTTGACACAATGAATTTCATTTTTTTTTCTTATTCGCATCTCTTTATTCTAATCTTTCAATCTCTCATCAAAGTAGGATATGTCAAACTCAACCACAATTAACCATACTTCAATATATAGATACCTAATTACCTCATGATGCACCTAATTACCTCTTGTTTCTTCTATACACACACACACATACACACACACACACACACACACACACACACATATATATATATATATATATATTGATGATTGTAAACACAATTCATTTTTTATTTTTATATAATAAGATTTGTTTTGCAAAAGTAGGGTCATCCAAATAAAATAACCTTATGACTCAAATCTCATGAGCTAACACAATATAAGATTTGTTTTGCAAAAATAAGGTAATCCAAATAAGATAACCTTATGATTCAAATAAGACACAATAAATCTCATCATTCTTTCTTATACACATCTCTATATTCTAATCTTTCAATCTCTCACCAATGTGGTTTCTCTTTTTAAGTGTATATAAAGTTAATACATTAACTATTGTGATATATAGCAATCATGCATCTCCCCAACAATATAGTTAAAAGCATGATTCAGACCTCTCATATTTAATTAATGACACCCACAAATCAACATATATGAAGAATTGAAAATTATCTAACCTATGAGAATGACACATTTTTTACCCTCCATACATGCTCTCAATAAATAATAAATTCTAAAATTTTAAATGTTTATTTTCAAATATAATTTTGACAACCAATACGTCCAAAATTTAACAACTCCTTTTTAAAATAAACTTCCAATTTTTTTCTCAACAAAATTGATTGTAAACACGTATAGCAATATAAATGTTAAGTACAAAAAAATCCCTTATTTTTTAGGTATATTGGCTGAATTTTTTAACTGGATTTTTCATTAATATGAAACTTCATGTAAAGCTCTATATGACACTAGCAGATAAAATCAAAGCCAAGATTAAACACGTTGATTCTATAAATACATTGAATAATCTCTTTTTAAGATTCGTTGACTCGAAGAATACCAAACCTTAAGCTTCAAAGTCGAATTCACGTGAACTCAAAATTTGGGAAGAAATGGAAGTTTCTGAATTCAAGTTGTGTCCATCCAAATTACACAAATAAAAGATAAATAAGGTCAAAACAGAACACGCCTGGAAAAAAAAACTATGGGAAATGTAAATAGCATCAAAATATAGAAAAGTGTCTAAAGAGATGTTTAAACAATGTTTTTAGGCCTCAAAAATGTCATAGCCCTTTCAGATCCTACCTAGCACGTGCTCCTCATTTCAAGCTTCAATTCAACTGGTCATGGATCTGGAATTGAGTCCTATAGCAAGAGTTATGTGCGTTTAAGCACGAAACCCTTTCTTAGCCCGATCATGGCCTCCATGAACAATAAGTCCCGGTCTTCCACGCCAAGGCCCGTATCACTATACCACTTAATCATTTATCCATTTGTGAATATAGTTTCTCGTTTAAAGATTCATTGAAGTTGTGTAGTTTCACATGTGATGACGTAAAGCTCCATATGCATTTATGTAACTCAACAACAATATACTTCAAGCATGATTTAGACATTTCATATTTTAAAAACACATAAATTATCAAAGTTTTAAAATTATAATTACATGTCCATTAAAACAGTTTTAATGATTTATTAGACAATTAAATCGCAGGATTCAAACTCATAATCACCAAATTATGATGAAAATATTATCATTTAGACAAGCTAACAGCAAATAACATGTTATCAAAATTTAGTTGTTTGTTTTCAAATTAAATTGTGATGGCAAATACATCGACACTCTACAACTCCTTTTTTGAATATTAACCTTTCATTTTCCTTAATAGAATTGATTGTAGACATGCCATTTGAATACATTAAAGTGAAGTAGGACCACAAATAACAAAATGAAATATTATAGCAATACAAAAGTTCAATAATAAAAATTAAAATATAGATTTTTTTATAATTTATTTGACTCTAATTTTGTCTATCCATTTTTAAGTATTGATTCCCTTTATATGAAGCTCCATGTGAACCACTACCAGAGACGGAACCAATATATAGCATACGCTGGTTCGTGCCACCGTTTCATTTCTCCGTCGTGGTATAAGAAATTATAGGGTTATGAAAAGTGTTATCATGTCAATTTGTTGTGTACCACCGTGTGTACAGGCCCGTTCCTGACATTTTATGGGCCCTAGGCGAACATAAAAACAGGGCCCACTGTAAGAAAGAAGACTTTTAGCAACGACTTTGTCGTCACTAAAAGTCCATTTATGATCAGGAAGAGTATATAACATGTTGTCATTATAACTTGTGCCGGAAACATGCCATAAAAGTCGCATCGTCAAAGTTCATTTTTCTTGTACTGACTCTCAGTAAGTACGGAAATAAACTCAATAAATGTTTTTCATTAGTATAAAATTGAGTACAAGAAATGCTAATAATTTACTGAGGAAAGAAATCATATTTATCTTTATTATAGATATATAAGAGAGTATTTAAATTTACGTACTTTTTATTAGGTAATTTGAAGCCAAAAGTATAAAAATTATGGTTGATAAATTTTTATAAAAAATAAGAATCTTTTTAGTTCATTACAAGAAATATGTGTTATTTTGATATAAAAAGAGAATTCGTATAAATGAAGTATTAGTGAGCGTCAATGAGAGATAAATAATAAARAAGATTATCAAGGTTTTCTAGACAAGTAGACAAATAAGGATCAATAAGAATATGAAAGAAAAGATTATCCATTGAGAACCAATAAAAATAAATAATGAATTAAATATGCAGGCTCAACAAATGATTGTTTGAGTACTTAAATAGAATCTTGAGTTATGATGGAATCGCAATGAAAGATACATAAGTCAAACAATTGATGAAAATATTTAAATTATATTTTCCTTCTTTTTTTGCTAAACTAAAATAAGATGTTAAGATTGAAAGTTTATGTAACATGACATATATAAAAGATATTATTAAATACATCTGGTAGAAAAAAAATATTGATTAATCACAAAACTATGAAACACGTCACAAATTATAAGAACAATAGAATGATTGTCAAATAATAATAAAATATTTTATGTAGAAGCAAAAATAGATAATAATAATAGTCAACAAAAACAATTTGAACAACATAACCAAATAACAATAGTCAATGGAAGCATATATTGATAAAAATATTCAACAAAAATATATATCAATAGCAAACATATGATCTTAAAGTTGAATTGTTGAAGCACGAAAATAGTCAAACATATAGAKATAGCAATAACCAATATCATTGGACCTTGTTGGAAATAAAAAAAATTAGAGTGGCAAGAAACAATAGCATATAATGAATGATCAATTAATTTTTTTATTTTATTCTGTAATGTAATTAGTTGATATATTTTTTTAGTCCTTATTATCACCTAAATTCTTTTTGCATCATATTATATGCTACAATTTTTTGGATTTCTTTAATTTATTAAATTCTTTTAGACTACTATTGTATTTTAAGGGAAAATTTTGGTCCCCTAATATTTTTGGGCCCTGGGCGTGCGCCCGTGTCGCCCTCCCCCAGGGACGACCCTGACTGTGTACATTTTTAAACTACAATCACAAAGTTTCCCTTGATAGAGTTGGTTTGCAAGACTTATCTTCCACCCTTGACATGAGTTTGAATCCCGATAATGCCATTTTCTTAGTTTTTAGCTTTGACTTTCAGATTTATTATGTTTATGAATTTTTTTTTTGCAATAAGAGACTTGAATACATACATGACCTCACGTATAAAAAACAATGAACTAATCAACAGATCAATGATGATTTTGTGAAACATATCCATATATTTGTTTTTTATAGTTAAATTATGCCACCATTTGAAGAAAAAAAAGTTGGGTCCATTTCGGAGTTCTATATGAACTGTACAACCCTAATCATTTATCCATTTACAATTTAGTTGAATGCAAATTAAGTTCGAGTATTTCTCTTCTTTCATTATGTCTTTTCTTTTAAACATTAGCTAACCTCATTTGGGTGAGTGTAAGTCAAACTAAAGAGGTAAAATGTAACAGTTTGGTGTTACCATTTTTCGTCAACTTTTCTGGTTTGCTTATTTAAATTGAAGCTTTAACTCAAAGCAGATAAACTGATTACGTGTATGTGCTAATATTAGATATTTGACTCAGAGATGGTCGGATTCGAAATACAGCTTGAATGGTAAAGGAACTTTAAGAAAATTTTCAATAATCATATAGAGATATGGATTTTTGTATAATCATTAATAAGGTTCAATGTTGGTAGTGTTGGTATGTTATAGAGATATGTGCATCTTTCCATACTGGTGAAGCTAGCATCTTCAAGATCTACTTAATAAGGTTGGGCAAATCGAACGTTAACATTTGTGGTCATTTTATAGCGAGACTGTAACCACATCCCATAGAACGTAGCTCCAAGAGAAGGAAATTGTCTGAGTTTATTTTAACCGGTTTTGTCAATCATTTAAGTTATTATCATACTCTTGGGGAAATCTTACACCCATACCTTCTTTTTATTACTTGTTAAACCATCAATATTCCTATAAACAATCAATTTTATAATATCTAACGTTGCACCGGAAGTTTGTGAAAACCTCAGATTCTTAGTAAGACCAGTCGATGTGGATATGACCTTGGTACTTTACCATTATATTACTTGAACGCGAACTCGAACTCGATAGTTGGTGTATACTTGCACCACTATTGTGCCGCATTTTTCATGCGTATATTTTTGCTGTATTGTATCATTTGTATAATTGTATGTACTTTTTTCTTAAAAGTGTATGTTTTCTAGGTATCACTGTGTGTATCTTCATGGTGTTTATCGGAAAAAGTTTCGCCAGAGTAAGGTTTGCCGCTAAAAGAATCAAAGGGTTTTAGCAACGACTTTTTTCGTCGCTACACATCTATTTATTATCATAAACAGTTTATAGCGATGACAACTTGTAGCGGTAACCTATTGTCGCTAAACGCACGCCGCCAAATCTCACTTTTCTTGTAGCATGGAGAGGAGGGAGGAAAGAGGAGAGATGAGTGACTTACAAAATGATACTTTTCCCTTAAATTTTTTTTTGAAAATTTAATGGATAATTACCACAATTAACATTAGTAATATTAACCAACGATTATTAATAATGAGAGGTTGATATTCGATCTCACTGTTATCCCAAATTACTAAGGGGCCATTTACTAAACACTTACTTGGTAAGTACTTCCTGGATAAATTTCCTCATCGGATGAACATGAGAAGGGTTAAGAATCTTACTAGGTAAGAGCTGTGAGAAGGATGGAGAGTCTTACCTGGTAAGTGAGGATGACGACTTTTACTCAGGTAAACGCTTACCCAGTAAATTGTTGCATTCGATATGTTTTGATATACTAAAATCTTACGCATCAAAATAAATCTAATGTTGACTCTTATCGGTAAGCGCTTACCGGGTAAGCAATTGGGTAAATGGCCCCTAAGTTCTCCCTTGAACGACCTTCTATATATATGAGCTTAATTAAATGAAAACTTTGTAATTTCTGATAATCGTGAGATCCAATATAAACCACTCATTTGAGATATTAAAGATATTTTTAAAGTAGTAATAAAGGTAAATTAGTAATTTTATTTTGATGGAACCTAGCAAACTAAAATTTGGTAACATTATATTGTGTTTCCATTTATCCAAAATCTTATATTTGTATCAAGTCTTCCATGTTTTCCGTCCTCATATCTCATTGATTTAGGCAACCCTAATATTAACCTATTAACACTGCTGATGCATCTCTTTTTATCTGTACGGTGGATATCACAGTGTGTACGATGTGTATCATAGTGTGTATGGGTATCATATCACGTATCTTAGGGTATCGCAACTTGTAGAGAGAATAGTCTTAATTAATGTATCACAATATGTATAAAACGGTATCCCAAGGAGAGATAAGATTTCTAAAAATCTAAAATGCCCTTTGACTAAAAGTTTATGTCAAAAATTATCAAAATTATTAATTTCCTAATTTATCATTTAATTTGGGGTAAAATTTTCGAAATAACAACCTACTTTTACAAATTTCCTTATTATATTATTCTACTTTCAGTTTTTCTTGTTACAGCAATATACTTTTAAAATATTTTTTATTAGGATATAGTACTTTAAAAAATTTATCGGTTATAGCATTGGGTAACCTTTTAAATAAAATTTACCCATTATGTCAGGTTTCTTTGCCACCTCATCGTCCATGTAGGCTGCCCACATGTATGATTGTGCTGACATGACATTTCTTATTATACCATTGTACTCTCAAATTATTTTATTATAACATCACCAATTTCTACTACAACATTATACTTTTAATTTTAATATTTTTATCATTTAAATATTGTGAATTTAATCAAATATGTTTACTAAAAATTATAATAACATTGTAAATTTTAATATAATAATTGTTGGTAATGAACTCGATGAACGAATGGTTTTTTATGAATATTTTTGAAATGCCCAAATCATACAAAATTAGAAATAATCTTCAAGATGAAGATCAAGAATATAAGTAGAGAGAATTTTCACCAACAATCTTCTTTGTATTTCTTGAGAGAGAATATTACAACACTAATCAGATTAATTGCAGAAGTTAATGACAATTACAAGGCTAATCACTATTTATACTAAGGAAAGCATTAAAGCCTAACTATTACAAAGCATAATAAAAGGAGAACTTGAATACAATCTTTAACGCACATACTTGAACCCAACATTCTCCCCCTTTGGATTCAAGTTCGAACTCTTGTAAATCTTGTCTTTCTGAGTCCGAGAAGTTTCTCCAGCCTCCTCAGTGCATTCCGATATTGCAATTTTTCTTCAAGCAAATTCAAGGCATTTATCAGCAAGTACCTTTCCTTCGGACTCATCCTCTCCGACTCTGCAGCTTTATCATTATTAACTCTTCTTGTATCCTGCGCCCATCTCACCATTTGAATAGTACCATCAGAGAATTTGTTCATCTCACTGAACCTCATAAACTTCTTTATTCGACCCTCAGCATCGTATATCACCCCGAACTCCGGTTGTTCAAAAATCATATAGAACGGATACGCTTCAATGTCTTCCAGCTCTTGATCAAGTCTCTTCAAATTAATAATTCTCTGATTATCTTCAAGTCCCATTTGGACGTCAATAACCATAGAAACTTTGACGTGACTGCCCATAAACCTTTTGATCGCACTAAGAGCCACAAGAACTCCTTCTTTTCTGTTCGTCATATTCCGGATTTCGTGGTATATATACTCCAGATCTTCTAGATACAAGTTTGAGAAGTCAGCTTCACTAAATCTCCAGACATTACCATCTTGTCGTGTCACTGTGAATACTGGATACCAGACTCTTAGAAGTCTTTGAGTATCAATTTGTTGAATTGACACAACTCGATGTTTGGTCCGAACTTCACTGATAGGAAGACGCTTGGCTTTGAGGAAGTGCTTATATTCCAAACGATAGTCCTTAGATTCCTTGTGCATACCAAGGATTTTATCAGCACTTAGAGCTTTTCTGTGCCGGAGAAAGATGCCAAAATAGATGTCTTCAAGATAAGGCTCTCTGATTCTAGCTATGTCATATCCTGGAAAGTTTGCCCGAATTGCAAATGGCACATAATTCTTCATAAAAATCTCAGTCGAATCAAATGGCTCTCTGGGAGTATCGGATGCACCAGCTTCAACTGTAGTGGAGGGTTTCGGCAATGTCTGACGATCACCCTGAAATGGGAATACTGGGTCTTCATCATTGATGTCAGCTTCAAAATCAAAATATAACCCAGATGATTCGTCAATATTATCAATATCTTCTCCGAAATCTTGTTCTCCACCCAGTACAGTAGCAAAACATCATTAAATCCAACATTAGCTGACAAGTCCAGTAGCAACCTTGTTACTACCGTGGAGTCTGCCGGCTTTTCAACCATTGGCTCGATTGCTGGACTTGTCTCCAATACATCATCATCTTCCACAACTATTGCCTCAATAATTCTTTCTCTTGTAGATTCCAGGGCAGAACCTTCAACATTAACGTCTTGAGTAGATGGCTCTCTTTCAACACTTAGAGCGCGAGCAGACGACTCAGCCACCCTTTGTCTTTTCCTTTCCCCCTCTTGATGATCATGATCTTCCGGGTCATCTTGCCTTCGTTTGAGTGAGGTGGCTTGAGCTCGGCAAATCTCTTCTAGAATAGATACCCGTTTGGAAAGGGCATCAATTGAGCTTTTAAGAACTTGGGTGTTTGATGTGATTAACTTACTAACTTTAGTGAAGCTAGAAGAAACCACATCCTGAAAAGCCAAAAACTCTGAGGCTCGAACAGTAAGGTTTTCATCAATTTGTTGTCTTAGGAGCCCAACCAAATCTGCATCTTCTGCACCAGAGTTTTGGGATGACATCAACTTAGCATATAACAGAGATTTAAGTTCATCCACCGATTGCTCTTGTACCGTCGGAGGCTCAGGTACAGGCGGTGGTGATGGCGCAGATGGTTGTTCTTCTTTTACTTGTTCCTTCCCCTTCAACAGTCTTTTCAAACTAGCAATCTGAGCATCCATATTGTCTTGAACAACCTTTAGGGCGTCGTCCAAATATTCCATTGACACAAAGTCTGGTAAAATAACTCCTGGATCACTTAGATTACCAGTTGAGACAATAGTTGAGTAAACTGTTGTGCCTACGTTCAGTGTTGGCAAAGTTGTAGCACTGGTAGGACTTCCAACCGGTCCTTGTGGGAGGTTAATTGACACCACTCTAGTCATTTCGGCTAGTTCACTAAGAACTGCAATGGGAGCAACAGATGCCTGAGACTCTTGTGTACCTAAGTGTATCGGCTCTGGACTCGAGGTGCACAAAATCGAAGTCGTAGGCTGGGGCAGCGGCCTACTTGTTTCAATATCTACATTCTCCAAGTGAGAAGTAGATAGCATATGTGCTAAGTCCCCGTGTTGAAATGAAACAGCTGGTTCTTGAGAACCAGTTGAGTGTTCGGGTTGGGTGTGCAAGTGCATAGCTGGGATAGCTATGTCTTCTTCAATACCAACATTCAATGAATGAATGTCGATAGCAGATGTGGGTTTTCGGCTATGTGTTTCAGCTAGGAAAAGAGCTTGATATTGATTTTGTGCTCCGCTCTCACACTCACCATATTTTTCTGTTTCCCTTTCACTCAACCTCTCAGCATTTTCATCTTCAGCTCCCTCATCTCCTCTTTCTATTGGAATATCTGACAAGTCTTCCAGCATTCGATCATAGTCATCAGGTCTAGTTCCAAAATCATCAACATTAAATGATAAAGAATGTAGACTTGGACAAGTCTGTGGAGCTTCAAACTCTAGAAAGATCTCATCAATATTATCAACCACTCCTCCTATTTGAATATTCTGTGAAAGAATCGGTTGAGCATGGTTGTCAGCATCATCATCATCATTGTCATTTTCATCGTCATCAAACAGAGCTGCCTGATTGTCGGATATTGTATCTTCCGAACTTGATGAAGTTGAGGAAATACTAACAGATGAAGTACTATGCTGATCAGAGGCTCCCCGCTCCTGTTCACCCCTCTCAATTACATTTTCCCTCAACTCACAGCCCTGTTCAGATAACCCGTGTTCCTGAACGCTCTCACCTACAGCTAAACCCCCTCTCTCTGTTGAGGCAAGGGGTGATCCCAAGGTAAGTTCAACCGGTTCTAGCTGAACTGTAGGATCTATCACTCGTCTATAGTCTATAACACTCTGAGCCCTCTAATCAGCGAAGGCAAATAGCTCGGGTGTTCAGTATGTTGCCGAATTCTAGTCATGACAAATATCGGCCCCATTTCACTGTAAGCTCTAGCCGGGATGTCTTCATTTGAGTTCATCATAACTTTTATGAAAAGTTGCAGAAACCGTTGAAAAGGCACGAACTTTCCGGCTTTTGACGGAAATCTCTTAGCATTAACGAGCTCGACTAGTTCATTCCATATGATGAGGGCATAATCGTATTTGCGCGTAAAGACTGTCCCATGGAAAAACTTTAGAAATGAACTACTGAACGTGTCGATTCCTGCAGTTTTTGATGTCAGGCACCTGTTGAGGATTGAGAATAGTAGATGCCAAATCGACTGTAGGAAACGCCGTTTGAATTGAGACGGGTTAGTCAACTCTTGCGAATATCCTAACCGTTTGATGTCACGGCAGAGTTGGTTATCAGTTACAAGAGGTTCAAACCCTATGGAGCCCGGTCCAGGAATGCGTAATATTCTTCAAAGTCTTTTTAATGTCAATCGGCTGACATACTCGTCTACGCTTCCTTCGAAATAAAAGGTTTCTCCGTCTTTGGCCGATGTGAGTGTACTCCAAAACTGTTGTAGATATACCATTGGAACTGGTGTATTGGCAGAAAGGGAATAGAAAATAAGGTGTCCGCGCAGGATTTCTGGGATTATTTGGTACTCAGCAGGCATATCGAAGCTGAATAAATGGTTGTTTGGTTTAATTTCTAGATATTGGCATTGTGAGAATAAGGTTTCATCGGGTATAGGTTGGTTAAATGGCTGAGGAGGGTTAGGTATGTTGTCCGACCTGATAGAAGGAATGTGAGATTCCTCGTCAGACTGATGTTGAAGATCCGTCATTACCTGTAAAATATCTAAAATATTAGATCCCGAATTTATTGTACAACGTGAATTTCTCTAAATAAAAAAATTTGAAAAGAAATTAAAAAACTTTAAAAAAAATTCAAATCTAAAAAAAATAACACTAAAAAAAACTTAACTAAAAAAATTATAAACAAAAAGAAACTAAAACTTATAAAAAAATTAACTATAAAATTCTAAACAAAAAGAAACTAAAACTTAAAAAAATGTAAACTAAACTAAAAAAAATTAAAAACAAAATATACCTAAAAAAATTCAACACTAAAAAAAATTTAAAATAAAAACAAAAATAATCAAAAAGAATTATTAACCGGATTCGAAATCCGGTCAACAACAAATAACAAAAAAAAATCTAACACTAAACCTAAACCGGACAAGTATCAACCGGATTAAGGTTGATCGGAGTAAACTTCGGTCACCTTCTCCGGTGAGAAATCCGGTCAAAACACGAAAAAACACTAAATCGATTAAAATAAAAAATAAACCTAAACTAAACCTAAGACTAAATCGGACATAACAAAAGATTAACTTCTTAAACCATTTTATTAGAATCGATTCATTAGGTTTTGACTCTCTTTTAGGTTCAATCAATTTACAATCCAAAATATTTGATTCTGAATCAAAGTTTATTAGATTCAAAAGGAATAGATGATAACAGTCCAATTAGTCCAAGATTATTAATCAAGTTTCAAACAAATGTAACCTTGAATGAATAGATGAAGGAACATATTGTAAAGAAGAAGTTCTTGAATGTCTTGAGCGATTTAACAGAGAATAAGCAGAGACGACGATGAATAGTGATAGACGATTTATGGTAAATGTAAAAAATGAGAAGTAAAATTGACTCGAGTATATATAGTCAAAGTCAAAAACCGTTTAGATTCTAAACCGCACAAAGCTTATCCGGATTAGAATAAATCGGACAAGAGGTGTCCGATTTAGAGAATAAGAATCAGCTAAGTGATAATCCGGACAATAAATCGCTCAAGGCATAGGCGATGTAGAAGAACACCCGTCAAGAGTCATCCGGTTTAAGAATAAATCGCTCAAGAGTCCATCGATTTAGGAATAAACCACTCAATGAAGAAGTTAAATAGCTCAACAAAGGAGTTAAATCGCTCAACGAACAAGCGATTTAAAGACTTGAAAAGCACAAATGAGATAAGCGATTTAGGAATCCGCTCAAAGTGACCAAGCGATTTAGAAATCCGCTCAAATCCTTGTAAACATATCTAACCTTATCCGGATAAAAGTTTATCATATAGCCTTTTGTCCGGATTAGTCTAAATCGGACACTACATTGTCCAGATTTGCAATAAATCGGACAAGTGTTATCCGGATTAGTCTAAATCGGCCAAACACTTATATTTTTAAACTCTACATCTTTCAAAAATTAGATAATGTTTRAATACCTGTAAGAAAATTTTAAACTGTTAGTCCAAAACAGATAAAGTCACTCCCCCTCAAAATATGATCAGATAAACAAAATACAAATAAAAATTCACACTCCCCCTCAAATATAGATTCCCACGATCAAGAAATTTAAAATCAGATAGAAAAATTGAAATACTGACTTGTATTTAAAAAATACAGATATTTGACCAAATGAATTTGAATTAAATACAATTCAATAAATTGAACTGTTTTTAATAAAAATTCAAATTTTCAAATTAAGCATACCTAACTTAGATACAAAAAGGCTAAAGCGTTTTTCATCTAAAGCTTTTGTAAATAAGTCAGCTAATTGAAATTCTGTATTTACAAAATACAGTTCAATAGTTCATTTTTCTACATGATCTTTAATGAAATGATACTGGATATCTATATGTTTGGTCTTTGTGTGTTGAACATGATTACATGAAAGAGCAATTGCACTTTTAGAATCACAATAAATAGGAATTTTGTTAAAATAAAACCCGTAGTCTCTGAGCTATGTCTGCATCCATAAAACTTAAGAACAACAGCTCGCAGCAGCTACATATTCTGCTTCGGCAGTAGATATGGACACACAGTTCTATTTTTTTGATGCCCAGCTGACTAATTTGTCTCCCAGAAATTGTAGATGTCCCGATGTACTGTTCCTGTCCAACATACAGCCTGCATAGTCTGCATCTGAGTAAGTTGTTAGTTCAAAACTAGTACCTTTGGGATACTAGAGTCCAAGATTAACAGTCCCTTTGAGATAACAGAAAATGCGCTTAACGACACTTAAATGGGACTCCTTTGGATTAGCCTGATATCTGGCACAAAGATGTGTTGAAAACATAATATCAGGTCTACAAGACGTCAAATACATTAAAGAACCTATCATATCTCGGTATGTTTTCTGATCTATAGCTTTTCCAGACGGATCAGCATGTATTTTCGTTCCATGAGCCATAGGTGTATAGATGAACAGTTTTCAAAATTAAATTTCTTCATGATATCAAAAATATATTTTGTTTGACAGATAAAGATACCCGAAGATAATTGTTTTACTTGAAGACCTAAAAAGAAGTTCATCTCACCCATCATACTCATTTTAAAACGCGAAACCATTAAGGCAGAAAAGTTTTTGCAGTATTTTGGGTTTGTAGATCCAAATATTATGTCGTCTACATAAATTTGTATCAAAATAATATCGAACTTTTTCTTTTTAATAAAAAGGGTTGTGTCAATATTACCTTTCGAGAAGCCTGATTTTACCAGAAATTCTGATAAGATGTCATACAAGGCTCTCGGGGATTGTTTAAGACCATAAAAAGCTCGATCAAGGATATAAACGTGATCCGGCTTTGACTGATCTACAAAACCTTCTGGTTGAGCAACGTAGATTTCTTCCTTGAGAAGACCATACAGAAATGCTGTCTTGACGTCCATCTGGTACACTATGAAGTTTATGTGTACCGCGTACGCCAGAAACATCTGTATTGCTTCAAGCCTTGCTACTGGGGAAAAAGTTTCGTCGTAGTCAATGCCTTCTTGTTGATTGTATCCTTTAACGACGAGCCGGGCCTTATTCTGACCACAACACCATCTTCGTCCTTTTTGTTTTTGAATACCCATTTTGTACCGATGATTGTCTTGTTGTTGGGACGATGTACCAATCTCCAGACTTTCAGTGCTTCAAACTGGTTCAGCTCCTCTTGCATCGTCAGTATCCAATCCGGATCAACTAAGGCTTCAGATACCTTAGATGGTTCAATATTACTCAAGAACGTGCAGTATAGACACTCATTAGCTGTCGCAGACCGTGTACGAATAGGTGTGCTGATGGATCACCAATAACTTGATTGAGTGATTTTTGGTCCACTTCTTGCTATGAGGTAGGGGAACATAGGAGCTTTGATCTGAGTTTTGATCAGTGTATGTACTTGGGGAGTTTATCGGAACAGGTTCAGGTGAAGGTTCAATATTTGGAACTGGAATAGGTTGAATATATGGCTGAGGTAGGGTATTTTCATCTTGTACGACCGATACCTCTTGCACTTCAGAATTTTCACCCTCTTCACGCTGAACTGGACCGTCAGAAGTTTCCATCTCTATTTCTTCATCAACTTCCGTTTTATTCTTGTTTCAGTTACTTGAACATCAAGAGATTGACCAGATAACTGTTGTTCGGTTTGCAAATTCCTGGACAGATCATTAGACTGATTAGATTTATTTTCAAAATATTATTCATAAAAGTTCTCAAACAATGAATCTAAATCAACATTATTAGAAATTGAGGATTCGGGTTGATCAGCTTTCCACGTAGTATTAATTATCAACCCGGGTCCTGAACTGAATTATTCAGAAGCCACATCAATGACTTCATCAAAAGAGACGTTCAGGCTCTCATTGATGATTTTAGTCCTCTTGTTGTAGACCCTATATGCAGCAGATGTCTTGGAGTAACCTACGAAGACCGCTTCATCAGCTTTAACAGCGAACTTCCCTCTATCCTCTTTGTCATTTAAAATAAAGCACCTGCAACCAAAAACTCGAAAAAATTTGATATTAGGTATTCTTTTGTTTATTATCTCATTCGGAGTTTTATCAAACCTTTTATGAACGAGGGATCGGTTCTGGGTAAAACAAGCAGTCGCCACTGCTTCAGCCAATAAGAATAATGGAAGCTTTGAGCAGGTAAGTAATGTACGCGCCGCTTCCACCAATGTTCTGTTCTTTCGCTCAATGACACCATTCTGTTGTGGTGTCCGGGCTGTCGAGAACATATGTGTGATACCAATGGATTCGAGAAATGAGCCGAGTGTATTGTTATTGAATTCAGTTCCGTTGTTAGTTCTGATTTTCTAAACTGGCAGTTGCATATTATTTTGGACTGTCTTCAAGAAAGAAATTATTTTCTCGGCCGCTTCATCATTTGACCGCAGAAAATGAACCTAAGTATATCTTGAGTAGTCGTCGACTATGACCAACACATACTTCTTTCCATTAATGCTTTGGACTCGTATAGGACCACAGAGATCCATATGGAGTAAATATAGAGGACGTTCGGTGTTGAATTCTGTCTTCAGCTTATGTGAAGCTTTCTTCAGTTTGCTCATCTCACATGCACCGCATACATGGTCTTTATGAAACTTTAGGTCTGGGATGCCTTTAACCAAGTTGTCGCAAACCAACTTGTTCAGATATTTGAAGTTTAAATGTGAAAGACGCCGATGCCATAGTAGATTCTACTTCAAGGATGCCTTGGATATCAAGCAGACATTAGTATCTACTTGTGTGTTGGATAGGTCAATCGTGTAGAGATTTGATCTTCTGATTCCAGCTAGAAGCTCCTTACCATCAGTAGTTCGGATGCTGCACTTGTTAGCTTTAAACAGACTTCTAAATTCTTATCACAAAATTGACCTATGCTAAAAAGATTATGTCCAAGTCCTTCGACATACGACACTTTCTTTATCATTAAATTCCCAGAAATTACATCATCGTATCCAAGGATAGGTGCGTACTGATAGTTTCCGAATCTTATCGTACCTCCAAAAGATTCAACATAGTTAGATAATAAATCTTTTCTACCAGTCATGTGCTTAGAACATCCGAAGTCTAAGAACCACACATGCCAGTTAACCTGCAAAATTGAATCAATTGGGTTTTGGTACCCATTTTAGTTTGGGTCCTTCAAGCTCAGATCTCGTTGGTGGTATACTATATGTACCAAACCAACGTTCTTTAATTCTTAGATGTGAATCAAAGTTATTCAGTATGTATTGCGAAATCAGTAGTATGAATTATATCAATTAACAATCAAATTCTAAGCGATTTAAGCAGAAATTGCGATTCTAGATGAAGAATACGATGAACAGTTCGATGAACACCAAGAACAGATCGATAAATCCTCTAAAATTCGTGCAAAATCCTCGATTATTTTGTTTAATTCTCTAAACAAATTGCTGCAGATAGCTCTGATACCAATTGAAATGCCCAAATCATACAAAATTAGAAATAATCTTCAAGATGAAGATCAAAAATATGAGTAGAGAGAATTTTCACCAACAATTTTCTTTGTATTTCTTGAGAGAGAATATTACAACACTAATCAGATTAATTGCAGAAGTTAATGATAATTACAAGGCTAATCACTATTTATACTAAGAAAAGCATTAAAGCCTAACTATTACAAAGCATAGTAAAAGGAGAACTTGAATACAATCTTTAACGCAAATACTTGAACCCAACAATTTTTATTTGTAAAATAATGATCTTTTGTAAACATGTTTAATTTATGATATTATAATTGTTAGTGAACATATTTGATTAAACTTACAATGTTTAAATGATAAAAATATTAAAATTAAAAATACAATATTGTAATAAAAATTGGTGATGTTATAATAAAGTAACTTTGAAAATACAATGTTATAATAAAAAATGACATGTGAGCACTATCGTATATGTGGACAGCCTACATGAACTATGAGATACCAAAAGACCTGGGGTATAATGGGTAAATTTAATTTAAAAGGTTACCCAATGTTATAACGGACAAATTTTTGAAATATGATGCCCTAATAAACTTTTTTTGCAAGTATATTGTTGTAACAAGAAATACCGAAAGTAGAATGCTATAATAAATAGATTTGTAAAAGTATGCTACTATTTCGAGCATTTTGCCCATTAATTTGTGGTTGGTATTGGGTTTTATGGTTATCACAAATTACTGAGTTTTCCTTTAATGACCTCCTATATCTATGCATTGATGTATATGCACTATGATCAACATATATACGTAACCAAATGGCCTTTGGCCTAGCGGTATCGTAGCCTTTAACCTCCTACAAGGTCATATATTCAAACCTCACCAAATGTGAGGATGGTGTGTGAGTTTATTTGTTGTATATAAATATTATACACTTCAAAAACACACACACACACACACAGATATATATATATATATATATGGGGTTTGGTTATGATGAGAATGAAAGTTATGGTGAGAATGATAAAAATGTATCTCAATTCTTTCAATCTTAATTGAAGATCCGCACTAATGAGATGTATCGAGATGCACCAGATCAATTCATGTCAAAATCGTAATTCATGAAGTGGAGGTGAGATTAAAAATGATCAAGGGTGTAGATATTTCTTATGTATCTCACTTTCACTCCTATTCTTAGACGGTCCGTCATTTATATTATATATATATATATATATATACTTGGGATCACGTGAGACCAGCCTGTTTTCGTGAGACCCGTGAGACCAGCTTTTTACACTTGAAACTTCACAGCAAAATGCTGTGAATGTAACCTTCACAGTGTTTTTGTTGTGATGTTTCAAGTGTAAAAATGTGGTCTCACGAAAACAGTCTGGTCTCACATGAACCCAACATATATATATATATATATATATATGTGGGGCACGTTCAAATGAAAACCGTGCATTTCTAAGAAACTGTGTAAACCAATTTCGACCAATAGAAAAATTCCTCTTTTTTCTAATTAAATTTAATTAATAAGGGTATTTCGGTCATTTACAATATTTTCTATTAAATATGAAAGTTATTAATAAATCTTAATTAAGGAAACGTAATAAAGAAAATTGTATAAATGGTAATATTTAAGTATTTAATTATATTAAAATATTAAAAATTTGGATTTCATATATTGTCATGAGTTATAATCAGGAAACGTGTCTTGATGAAACAATTGAATTATAGAATGAAATCATCAAAACGCAGATAACAACAAAAAATCCACAAAATGAAACATGTTTGATGAACATGAAATCGGTTCATGTTGCAAAGAAATTAGGTGAACCGAAATATTTTTATGGTGAACCCGTTGCATTGATGGTGTAGTTAATCATATTTTTATGAGAAGCAAAATGAAACCGGTGTATTTTGAAAAAAAAATTATGAAAAGGAAAATGAAACAGGTTTCATGAACGTGAAACCGGTTCATGTTGCAAATAAATTAGGTGAACCAAAATATTTTTATGGTGAAACCGTTGCATTGATGGTGTAGTTGATCTATTTTGTTGATGAAAAGGAAAATGAAACTGGTGCATTTTGAAAATTAATTATGAAAAGAAAAAATGAAACAGGTTTCATAAATGTGAAACCGAGTCTTGTTGCAAATAAATTATGTGAACCGAAACATTTTCATGGTGAAACCAATTTCGTTCATATAATGTAATTCAAAATTTAAAACGATTCATTCCATACAATTGAATATGGTGTGTTATATATATTTTTTGATATGTTTTATTGATGGATGTGATTTAAAGTTAAA
This sequence comes from Cynara cardunculus var. scolymus, assembly GCF_001531365.2. Classification (NCBI taxonomy): domain Eukaryota; kingdom Viridiplantae; phylum Streptophyta; class Magnoliopsida; order Asterales; family Asteraceae; genus Cynara; species Cynara cardunculus. The sequence continues at coordinate 16,609,989 of NC_037529.1, forward strand.
AATAATATATTGCTTTAAAAAATGAAAATAGTGTCATTAATATCGAGAAGGATGTTACTAAATATTAAATTTTATTTACCATTTTTGCCCTTACTGTTGAAATAAAATAAATTTTTAATATATATATTTTTTTAATTTTCTAAAATAAAGTAAACTAATTTTGGTCATTGATCAAGAAAATGGATGGATGAGATTGGTTTACACGGTTTACATTCTATGTATATATAGAGAGAGAGAGAGGAGCGTTCAAATAAAAACATGCCTCATTTGTGTAAACCGTGTAAACCAATCTCATCCATCCATTTTCTTGATCAATGACCAAGATTAGTTTAGTTTATTTTAGGAAATTAAAAATATATATATTAAAAAATTTATTTTATAATAATGAGAAGGGCAAAATGGTAAACCCAACCACATCTTCATCATGCACCCTATTCATCACCCTCCCTATTATGGTAAATTTCTCACCCTATTCATCATGCACCCTGTTTCACTTGTCCAATGAGATTGTTTACGCATCCATATCATCATGCATCTATTTTATAATCATTTTCAGTTACTCCATGCACCAATTTCATCATGTATGAAACCGGTTTTATACTGTGGTTTGCATATTTTTTTTTCCAAATTTTATCAGAGAAGTCTAACACCATAAGTAAAGTTGGCTTGTAGTGTCAGACATACTGGTCAACGGAGAAATTTGAAAAAATATCGTTGGTATGGTTATTTATGTTAATAACTTTGAAATAAACTATGTTTCTTTGAAATCTAATCGATTCTGTATTTTTCTAATATGTTTCTTTTATTTATATATAAATGGCTGAGACTAGGTTCATAACACCTTTCATTGGTCTCCATTTAGAGACAAAATGTGGGTGTTACAACACTATCTATCGAGCGTCACCTTAAGGATACCAAATTTGAGTGTCTTTTCGTTCTAGTTAAGTGTCACCTCAAGGTTCTCTTTCGACTTTTAATGTATACTCATCAACATTTAAGGTAGGGACCTCAAAAATTTGTACTTAACACCACAAAGGAATCAAACCATAACTTGGTAAATTAATCTTCCATTTTAATCCAATATGATTAAATATTACTATTGGTTATGCATTGAACGAGATTGGATCTATCCAATATTTTGATCTAATTTTCATACAATTAATCTTCCATTTTAATCCATTATTCATATATTTTTCTTATTTTTAAAAAAATACTACATACACATGTCAACACACAATATTGTAATATATATATATATATATATAGAGAGAGAGAGAGAGAGAGAGGGACGTTCAAATGAAAATCGTGCAATTCTTAGAAACCGTGTAAACTAATTTCGACCAATAAAAAATTTTCATTTTTTTCTAATTAAATTTAATCATTAAGGGTATATTGGTCATTTGTATTGTTTTCTATTAAATATAGAAGTTATTAATAAATCTTAATTAAGGTAATATAATAAAAGAAATTTTATAAATGGTAACATTTAAATATTTAATTAAATTATAATATTAAAAATTGGATTTTGTTATATTGTGTCTCGGTTTATTATTGTCAAAATTCATAAAAATCGTAAGTTATTAGATTAATAAATCCATGAAATCAGTAATAGAATAAAAAAATATTCATGAAACCGGTTTCATACATGGTGAAATTGGTGCATGGAGTAAGTGAAAATGATTATTGAATGGGTGCATGATGAAACCGGTTTCATACATGGTGAAATTGGTGCATGGAGTAAGTAAAAATGATTATGGAATGGGTGCATGATGATACCGCTTTCATAGATGGTGAAATTGGTGCATGGAGTAAGTGAAAATAATTATGAAATTGGTGCATGATGAAATGGGTACAACATGAAATGGGTGCATCATGAAATAGGTGCATGATGAATAGTGTGCATGATGATATGGGTGCGTGAAGGAAGTGAAATCATTTCAGAAAATATAAGAAAAAGCCTGTGTAATTAGCGAAAGTGAAGCAATTTCGTTATCAATAGCTAACAGTGAAACCATTTCATAATTCTTAAACACATGTTGTGTAATTAGCGAACAGTGAAACCATTTCATAGTTAGATTGATAAGAACATGTTCTATAATTAGCGAACAATAAAACCATTTCATAATTGTCAAGAACATGTTGTGTAATTAGCAAACAGTGAAACCATTTCATAATTAAATTGAAACGGATCCATCTACCGATAACATGAAAATGACAAATGTCTCATCAAATATTACGTTGATTTGTGTATTGATGAAACTGTGAAACCATTTAAATCGTTGATGAAACGTTGATGAAATCATTTCATATATGGTTTAAACCGTAACATAATATACTAGGATACGAAATATGTTCTTGGATTATATTGTTTCATTATCAACAATTGTTGATGAAATCATTTCGTTTTTTTTCCCGGGTTATCTGGTTCACTTAATGGTTATTGGTTTGTATGGTATGGTGGATGCAGTATTTTTAATTGTTATAAGTTGTGAAACAGGTTTATGGAATGATTATCGTAAACGGTTGAGATGTTAACGTTAAGAACATAGTGTTTAATAGGCAAACAGTGAAACCATTTCATAATAAGATTGAAACGAATCCATCTTCTGAGAAAATGAAAATGACATATGGCTCCTCTAGAAAGACGTTGATTTGTGTATCGTAAAAAATACGGTAAAATCATTTCATTCATTAAATGTAATAGTTAAAAATACTGTTTCCTTATTCAAAAAGGGGTTGATTAAGGAAACTGATGATTCTATCGGATTTATTGATATAGACAGTTTTACAATTTTGCCCTTTTTCCAATTAAATATATATATATATATATATTATCTTTTAAGTTTCTAATATAAACTAAACTAATCTTGACCATTGATCAAGAAAATGGATGGATGAGATTGGTTTACATGGTTTACACAAATGAGGCGGTTTTCATTTGATCGTTTCTCTCTCTCTCTCTCTCTCTCTCTATATATATATATATATATATAAGCGATCAAATAAAAACCACTTAATTTATAAAAACCATAAAAACTTCATTCCACCAATCATAATTTTTTATTTTGTTTATTTTTTTGTAATTATGAGAGGTTGATTAATCATTTTTATTGTGAAGAATGTTAATCATGGATATTATCATCTTTATTATTTTAATTTTAAAGAAATACATGAAACAGTTTCATTAAAATTTCATTAAGTAGTATATGAAACAATTTCATAACCATATATGAAACAACTTCATCAAAAAAAAGTATTATATGAAACAATTTCATAAGATTAAACAATTTCATG
>NC_037529.1:16613340-16621231 GCF_001531365.2 Cynara cardunculus var. scolymus
TATATATATATATATATACTTGGGACCATGTGAGACCAAGGGTTTTTCGTGAGACCCGTAAGACCAATTCTCAACCCTTGGATTAGATCTACAATCTGAACATTCATAATCACAAAATTACCATGAGATTTCTCAATAATCACAAAATTGCTACCGTGCAACTTTAGACCATTAGATCATTAGCTTATAAAGTTGATCAATGAACATAAATTGGTCTTACGGGTCACACGAAAAAACCTTAATCTCACGTGAACCCAACCCTATATATATATATTATTCATATATTTTTTTCTTATTTTTAAAAAAAATACTACATACACATATCAACACACAATATTGTTATATATATATATATATATATATATATATTAGATAGTAGTTGGTTGGATAGTAATAGGATAAAATCGGTTAAGTTTTATTGGGATTTGGATCGCTATTAAAGAATCGACTAATCCAATTTGGATGTTGAAATTTTAGATCCAATCCAACTCAATTACAATTGAATATTCAGTTATGATCGATTCTAATTGGATTGGATGACTTTTTACAAACTTTTATCAACATTGACAGAAGTTGTTTCAATTTACTAAAATTATTTTAATCATTGCAACTGCTACAAGAAACTTTTTCAAATTGGAGTAACCACATAATAGTTAGCTACAAGTATGAGAATTCTAAGCAAACACTACAACAAAATTAGATTTATAGGATGCCATCAATTGCTTATCGTTCTAATAGACCGTTTTTATAGTACTTAATTTAAAGGATCAAAAAATAAAATGTATTATCTAAAGGCGTGACAATAATTTTATATGACGCTTTTGAAAGTCTTGGCAAGTTTTTAGGACACTTTTAACACAATGCGTCGTATTAGCAATTTTATAGAACACTTTCTCAAAAGTGTCCTACAAAATTGCTAATGTGACGCTTTGTACTAAAAGTGTCTTAAAAAAACTTGCTAGGACGTTCAAAAACGTTTTATAAACTGATTACAACGCCTTTAGATAGGATCCTTCAATTTTCATTTTATAAACTAAGTCTTATAAAATAGTCTACTATGATTACATATTATAAACCAAAATTATAGTGAGACTGTTTGTTTCCTTGACATTTATAGCCCTATTTATTCCCTCCACATGTAAGTTTTTTTTATGTATGGTCAATCCCATTTTTTTTAATTTTATTGCTCCAATTTTGACCATAAAAAATATTTCTATTTAAATCGGATTCTTATCATGAGTTGCTTCAATTACATCTACAACTGAAAAGTGTGAGCAGTGTTTGTTTCATTGTTGAAGCTTCATTCTCAATCTATAAGTTGACATTAGTTTGAATGGTATGTATACTAATAGTTGGTTATGAATCGATTAAACTCTGGCTATTTAGATGGATTTATATCATCAATTGTTTCAATTTTTTTATCTGATTCAATTCCTAAACAACCTATTTAAGTTTATTTGCAAACAAGTGTTTAGTTTGCCATGTACATTGACAATTGGTAGTGAACCCATGACCCTCAATAAAATCATCTATCTATATTGGTTCTAATTATTGATTTCTAGTTGGAACAGAAAATTGCGATCAAAGTTCATTGGAATCTCCATCATCTCCGGCTTGTATCTATTTGAAGGTATATGTTGCTTTTTTCCTCGATTTTTTTTCTCTCTACCAAATCCCAACTTCATTTAAATTTGTTTGCATACGATTGATAGTTTTAACGAAAAGTATAGTTTTACAAGCACAATAACATGAACATTTCATTTATTTGTAATTGTGTGAAACTTCAATTAATTAACTATCTTTTTATTTTAATTGTTAGTTTATCATGTATTTTCACCTCAACAAGGTGTAGTTTTTTTAAATTTGTATAAGCCTATATATTATGTGGACATAGTTTCATCCCACAATATTTGGGTAGTTTCGGAAGGAACTGAAGTTCCATCTCTTTTCCATTTCCATTCAAGAGTTCCTCTTCCTTTAATTATTTCCATTCTACCAATGAATCGATTTAAGATTAAGATTTTTTCCATTCATTCACGGGATTTTGAGCATAAATATTTCACTGACCTGTAAAAAATGGGACCATAAATGTGTTATCGTGTGATGTAGATATTTTTAGTCGTTTAGTTGTGTAATCTTATTTTTCATCGAGTGTACCCATAATTTTTTTTGGTTGTGTTAGACCATAAACCTAACCGGTAACCTAACTCTACTAATAGATGAATTTCAATTGATATAACAATGAAACCATAAATATTTTTTGTTCAGTGAAACCATAAACCTAACCGGTAACCCTAACTCTTCAAAGAGATGCATGAATTTCAATTGATATTAATTTATGTTCATATTTAGGGTAATATGTCAATATTTGGCTTTTAAGGTTAATTGATGTTTATTTGTATTTCGGGTTCATTTACTTATATTTAGGGTTGATTCTTTAAGGTTAATTTGTTTATAATAATGTTAACATAATAACATGTTATTTAGGGTAAATTAATTTTTGTATATTTGGTTCTAACTTGTTTTTAGGATTAATTTAGAGCTAACTCTTTATTGTTAATTTGTTTAATTTTTGTATATGTAGAGCTAACTCTTTAATTTTGCCATATATTGTATTGATTTCATTTTGTGAATGTGTGGTATCTTTTTCATCACGCTATCCTTACTCCTATAACAGGGATCCAATGGCAAATGTGGATGTTGAGGTTGGAGGCAGAAGAGGTCCGAGAAACAAAACGAAATGGTGGCATCGCAACACACCACTCCATGATCTTCTTGATTGTATAGAAAAGGGACAGAATCTTTCCATTCAACAGCCACCGTCGATTTACATGATTCCTAATAATGCCCGAAAGATAAGCCCAGATTCTTTCAAACCTCAGGTGGTCTCCATTGGTCCTCTCCATAGACAAGATAAAGCATTGCAAGAATTTGAAGAGCAGAAAACGACTTATCTGCATCATCTATTACAACGTTTAAACATCAAACCAGAAATAATACTGGATAAATGTTTGCAGAAGGTGAATGATTCAATACACAAAATCAGGGAATCTTATGGTGGGATGATGACCTACACGGACGTTCAACTCGCACAGATGATGGTAATGGATGCTTGTTTCATACTCGATTTCCTTTTCTTGTTCGAAGAACATCAGCCTTTAACTTCCAGAAATGCTACTCTCACACGTTCTATTTCCCGTGACCTGTTGTTGTTAGAAAATCAGATTCCTTTCTTTGTTCTTCAAGACATCTTCAAGTGCACCATTTCTAAATTGCAAACAACCCCCTCTCTTACTTCTGGCATCCTTCAACGTTTACAAATTCTTAGCCCCTTCAAAGAAATCAGACGTAATGATGTTACAAATACAACCCAGCCTCATCATATTCTTGGGCTTCTGCAAAGATCTTTCCATCCAACAGATAATATCCCATCAAGTGGTCCACCATTAGGATTTCCCAACCACTCTGCTCTAGAACTGGACAAGGCCGGGGTGAGACTTGAGCCTAAAAAAGATGAAAACTGGACATTGGCCATAGATTTCAGCTCATCTTCGTGGAAATTCTTTAGGTGGTGGTGGGGCAACCGTACTCTTACAATGCCCAAACTGTGTATTGATGATAACACTGAACTATTTTTGAGGAACATAATTGCATATGAGCAGTGCACTCCGAAAGTTCCTGATTTCGTTACATCATATGTCTCTGCCATAGATATGCTACTCGATACGAAGGAGGATCTTTCCAAGTTGGTAGAATCAAAAGTCCTTACCAACAATTTAGGTTCAAACGAAGATTCTACCAAGATGCTCAACAAAATATCTGAACAATTTGCCTTCGAGGAGTTCTATTACATGGAGCAGTGGAAGCAATTAGATGATTATTACAATCGTTATGTGTCCAAAAATATTGCATTGTTGAGGCGTACATATTTCGATAGTCCATGGTGTCTCATTGCTCTACTAGCTGCTATCATCCTATTCGTTCTTTCCATAGTTCAGATCATCTTAAGAATAATCAAATAGATTCTCAATGTGTCTTTTGTCTTCCATCTTTCTACACTTTTTGGCATTATGTATGGTATCTTTTTCACTTCCTCTTAAAAAGTCATTGATGTCTTACAACTGTTGGTTTCAATGGTAAGCTTGATTTATGTCACTATAACTAATACGTTCATTTTTCAGCATCAATTTTGGTTTTCATTCCCCTTTTTGCCTTTTGAAGTTTATTTGATTTCATTAAGAAATCTCACATGTTGTGGGGTGGTTTTTTATCATGTTCTTGCACTGCTTTTCTGTATGTCAGATTAGTAAGTAATTCTTTATCATGTTCATGCACTGCTTTTCTGTATGTCGATTAGCTATTTGATCGACCTTCTCTTTTGATATTTGTATTTCTACCGTTGGGACATGTCATGATTTTATGTCGCCAATCATTCATTTGTATGGTATCGTAACCAGCTTTGGACTTTCATCATAAGGCTGACCCCAATTATAAGTAATTTAAGGTTTATATGTTACATAAATGCTTGTATACTGAAGTGGACACAACTCTACCTCCGTAGTACAAATGTTTCTACTAATTCCGAAACCGAATTTTTTTATGATTGGGGGCACACCAAAAAGTTTTGAAACTGAATAGCTTATATATTTGAACCAAGACGATTTTAGATTATTTGGTTTTTGGTTTAAACTGTTTGGTTAACCAAATAAATATAAATTATTCGATTGGTTCGGTTTTCGGTTAGTTCTATTAGTTCGGTTTAGCCGAGCAGATTATACTTCTATTTTATATATTTTAATAATTCGGTTAAACTCAAGCAAAGGAATGATTGCACATTAATACAAAATTTGATTTATTCATAAGGGATCAAATGGCACTTGGAATCAAAATCTTAATAGTTAATAAACATATAAATTAGTACTAAACAAAAAAAATACATAAGAATAGGCCAAAAATGAGATTTAATTAAAAAAAATCATACAACAAAATGCCAAGAAATCATAAAATATAAGAAATAAATGAGTATTAAATCGAAATTAAATAACAAACTCAAATAACAATTAATAAATAAAAAACTAATAATTAACAAATTACAGAAAAAAAAAATGAGATGATTTCAGTCGTTAGAACCTTGAAAGTTGGGGAAATTAAAAATTAATTGATAAGAATTCTAACTAAAATTGTTTTTACCACAACCTCCTTCATCCCATAAATCGCTCTAATCCATGAATAAACTATTAAACCATCTCTAATCCATTAGTCTCTATTTTTGGTATATAATGTAATTAGTTTTTTTATATTTATTAGGTGTTATTTTTTTCCTTGTTTATTGGTTGTGGTCGACTTTTAAATTCCTTGTAGTGTATCATTGTAAATCAATCCAAAAATTACGTTCTCCTTTATGGTATTAGAGCAATATTAATCATAACTCTAATACCTTGAAACAGTTGCCATGGCGCAACCGTAGCAACCACCCCACCATGACCGGCAGCGAAACCTCTTCTCAAACCGAAACCAAGTTACACCCCGTGTACATGGTTTTCAATACCCAACTTAAGGTACATGTCCTTGGAAGCTCCAAGGTTACCTACTCCATGTGGGTTAAACTTTTCCAGCTTCATGCCCGTAGTTACAGAGTAGTACACTACATTGATGGAGCACCGCCACCGTCCAAAGCAAGTCAGACGTATGCACACTGGGTAGAAATTGATGCATACATCCTTTAATGGATATATGGCATAGTTTTCGATGATCTCCTTGCTCATATCTTTGAAAATGAATTGATGGCCTATAAGGCTTGGACCCGAGTCAATAACATCTTTCACAGCAACAAAAGCGCTCGATCAAGAGTTCAACAACCTCAAACTCGACTCAGTATCTTCTCTCCAAGCCTACTTCTAGCGCCTAAGGGAACTTGCAAGTTAACTAGAAGATGTGGATGCAAGTGTCAATGAACATCGCCTCGTTCTTCAACTCGTTTGTGGCCTATCAGCCAAATATGACATAATGGCTTCTTATATCCATCAAACACTTCCCTCGTTTGAGACTTCCCAAAGCATGCTTGAACTTGAGCAACATCAGAAGCCTGGTCGTGAAGAACCCATGATGTCCTCAACTTTGCTTGTCACTCACTGCCAACCCAACACTATCAGCTAGAACGACTCCATAGCCAATCCCAATCGTCACCTGCAACAGCGCCGCCAATGCAACCCCTACCATGGGAACACTTCGCGTCGACCCCCACTTCGTCACCGACCTACATCTCGTGACCAGCCGTATGCTGAAACCGTGTCCCACATTATTATCCGCAAGGTCATATTAGGTAGTCTACTGTTGCACCATGGCCTCAACAGCAGAACCCCCACCATGCCTATATATACCCATTACAATCAGGATGGGCCTCTCCTTGGCCACATCAAGCTCCGTCCGGCCAACACAATAGGCCTAGTTTGACCCAATACTAGCAGTGGTAGGTGCACATGGCAAATGTCTATCCTCTTCATCCTATTGACCTCGTGCAAGCTTTTTAGGCAATGTCTCTCGAGCTTTATTGGTAGATGGATACAGGAACACCCTCCACATTACCTCTAAGATAGGTAGAGTTCCTAACTTTATAAATTCTAGTAAATTTTTGTTGGGAACAACACTAATTTTCTCGTACGTGTATGGTGAAAATCTCACAACCTGCTCCCTACTCGTACCCTTCATCTCAATAATGTTCTTTACACACCAAATATCATTAAAATCTTATTATCGTCTGTCAGTTTACTAAACAAAATAACATTAATGTTGAATTAGACCCTCTTGGTTTTTCTATAAAGGATATCAAGACTGGGAAGATTCTCCTACGAACCAATAGTTCCATTGACTTGTATCCGCTATCCACGATCACTTAAAGACCATAAGTTTTCGCAACCTTCCCTCATGATGTTTGACACAATTGCTTGGGTCATTCGAACAACTCTATCATTTCCGTTTTACGTACAAAACCTTTAATTCAATGTAACAAATATCCTAACTCTCAACTGTGTAATTCTTATCAAGTTAGTAAACATAAAAGTCTTCTGTTTTTTTTATTCCAATTCCAATATTATTGCACCGTTTGATATTATACAAAGCGATTTTTGGACCTATCTAGTTTTGAGAAAAAGTAATTACAAGTACTATCTTGAGCTCATTGACAACTTCACATAAATTGTGTGGGTTTATGCTTTAAAAGATAGAACCGAAGTCTTTGACAAATTCAAACAATTATATACATACACTTTTACACAAATCGGGCGTCCCATCAAATCCTTACAAAGTGACCTCAGACGCGAATACGACAATAACAATTTTCATCAATTTGCACGTTCCGATGGCATCACGTTTAACTTCTCGTGCCCCAAACATCCACACAAAATGGAAAAACCGAACACATGATTTTTCAGCTAAATGAAATAGTCCTCTCTCTTCTATACCATGCATCCCTCCCACCATTGTTTTGGGTTAAAGCCTTTCACACCGCTACCTACCTCCACAATATTCTTCCAATAGAACTCTTTAACCATTGTTCCCATCCATCACGTTAGTCTCTAGGAACTTTCATACGACGACCTCTGTATATTGAAATGTCTTTGCTACCCCAACCTTTTCGTAAAACGCCCTCACAAACTTGCAACACGCTTCACTCTTTGTGTGTTTCTCGGTTAGCCATCCCAATATCAGGGGTACCATTATCCTGATCTCGACTGAAAGGTCATTTTAACACGCTCCCTTCTCCCTTATGCCCCTCCTCCTTCCTCGGCCTACTCCTTCCTCGACCCATCAATCCCATACGAACCTATCACAACCAACCCCACTTATACAACCCACACCCCACCCCCACCCAACTTCCTACGTCCTCATCACC
>NC_037529.1:16621251-16626294 GCF_001531365.2 Cynara cardunculus var. scolymus
GACCCACCCCACCTCACATCACATTTTGGTCACTGATTCCATACCATGTCCACCTAATTCACCCATCTCCACGTCCATCCTACTAACCAACCCACCCATGACGTCCTCAATTGTGCTTGTCAATCACTGCCAACCCAACACTATCGGTTGGAACGACTCCATAGTCGATCCCAACCGGTACTTGCAACAGCGCCGCCAATGCAACCCCCATCGTAGGAACATTTGATGTCGACCCCTACTATATCACCGACCTACATCTCGTGACCAGCCATCTGCTAGAAGTCGTGTCCCGCATTGTTACATGCAAGGTCAGATTAAGTAGTCTAAAGTGAAACCCCCACCATGCCTATACCTATTGCAATCAGGATGGGCCTCGCCTTGGCCTCAACAAGCACCATCCGGCCAACACAACAGGCCCAGTAAGTGACCCAATACTATCAACAACTTCGGCAGGTGCACATGGAAAATGTCGATCCTCTTCAGCCTATTGTCCTCGAGCAAGCTTTTCAGGCAATGTCTCTTCAGCCTCTGTTTGACCTCGATTGGTACATGGATACATGAGCATCCTCCACTTTACTTCTAACATCACTAGAGTTCCTAACTTTATAAATTCTACTCACGTTTGTTTCCGTATATATTGGGAACAAGACTAATGTTCCCATATGTGTGTGGGGAAAATCTCACATCTCGCTACCTACTCGTACCCTTTATCTCAATAATGTTCTTTACACACCAAACATCATTAATATCTTATTATTGTCTATCAGTTTACTAAACAAAATAACATTATTGTTGAATTTGACCCTCTTGGTGTTTCTATAAAGGATATCAAGACTGGGAAGATTCTCTTGCGAACCAATAGTTTCGATGACCTATATCCGCTATCCATGATCACTCAAAGGCCATAATTTTTCACAACCTTCACTCATGATGTGTGACACAATTGCTTGGGTGCAACATCTCGCTTGAGCAAACCCCAATTTATGAATCTTATAAAATCTCCGATAAAATATAATTTACTGATTATTATGATCAAAAATTGATCCTAATTATTCTAAAAGTTTAATCGAAGCAATCAGGGTCAATGATTGAAAATCTCAAAATGCTGTTAAAACGACTAAGTTTGGAAGAAGACTCGAGGCGATGAAAATGGACCAGAGGCGAAGAAAATGGACCAGAGGCAATGCATGGGTCCAAGGGAGATGCATGGGTCCAGGGACGATGCATGGGTCCAGGGGTGATGCATGGGTCCAGGGGCGATGCATGGGTCCAGGGGCGATGCATGGGTCCAGGGGCGATACATCGATCCAGAGGCGAGACTATGAAGGACAAGAGGCAATGGTTGGACCATAGGGGCAATGGTTGGACCAGAGGCAATGAAGGACTAGAGACCATGAAGGACCAGAGGCCATGAAGGACCAGATGCAAGAAGGACCAGAGGCATGAAGGACCAGAGCCATGAAGGACCAGAGCCATGAAGGACCAGAGCCATGAAGGACCAGAGACAATGGTTCAGAGACCATTCAATGGTCTAGAGACTAACACCTTGAAACACACAAATCTGGGCATAACATTAATTAACCTCAAAATATGGGATATTAATTTCTAGAAAAACAACGAAATATCCGTTCTATTATAGTCATAAAACCACCCAAAACACAATTCCAAATCGGATATAACGGATTTTTACTTACAATTCAAATTATGTAGCCAAAAGAATACGGGACAAGACTATATATATATATATATATATAAAAGCTAATATTTACCCAAAAGCAAGATCGATATCTTCAAGATCCCCGGTAAATCTTCGAGTCAAACAACGGAATCTTTCTTTTTGTCCGTCTTCTTTCCTGAGAGAGGTTGCCACTTAAATGGTTAGCCAACGCTTAATGAGTAAAATAGTTAAGTATTACATATCAATATCGCACATGTTTAAAAACATACATAATAAACTCTAATCAATAATACAGTTCAAGACATCATCTAGATATGAACCGAGACTTACAAGGAACCGAGTGAACAATTACGTACCGGATGCCAAAATCATAGGATTCCATATTTAAATCACCATAATATACCATACCGTTGATGCTCAATACAACAAGGAGACAGGATCAACGACCAAATATATTCAACAACGTTAGAATACCGATAAATATTAAGAACCAAGAGATCAAATTGGTATACATAACGAAGACAGTGCATCACCCCGTCCTTCACCTTCCGGGCTCATGCCAAAGTCTGAGTCAGAATCATACATTACGAGAAACCTCGCACTGCCCGCCATCCTCTATCGGGTATGTGCCAAGGTTCCCTACTCATTGCTCTTCCTCCTTTCTGAGCAATGAGTATTCACAACCGCAGAAAGTCTCACCCGTCCAACCCGGGATCTTGACTTCGCCATAAACTTCCAACGTGCCACACGAAGTAGTACCCGTACTATGGCGTACAACACAAGGAGCAAAATAAACAAGTCCGGATTCAGAAAGCAAACCGATATACCGAGATAGTAATAAGGAATCGACTCAAGAGACGGAATCAAAGACAAATCAAGATCGTGTGACTCCATTCAAGACCAAAAACAATCATATGAAAATATATATGTTGAAATCAATATGTAACAATTAACTATATAACTCACCGGGCAACCGTGTAATACCGAAAAGCTCCGAATTGAGCTCACAAAGCAAGTCCAATATACCACACTTAGATTGCTTCCAAAATATCAAAACATGTCCTAATTACCCCCTGGAGTAAATGTATAAAATCTCATAAGCAACAGATATAAGAAACCCATGATATACACATATCCTATTTGAACATTTTACCTAAATTTCTATGTATAGCTGCTGCATGCAGAACTGTTTTTCCCATTTTAANATGTACAAAATCTCATAAGCAACCGATATAAGAAACCCATGATATACACATATCCTATTTGAACATTTTACCTAAATTTCTATGTATAGCTGCTGCATGCAGAACTGTTTTGCCCATTTTAAGCTCGAATTCATGCCTTGATCATAATAAGAAATAAACTAGACTCAAATATCTAACTAACAAAATTGGCCTCACCTAATTTGGATTTTTCTACGATTTTATACAGATTTTTAAAGTCTACAAACTTTCAATGCATTAAAAAGTCGAAATTCTCATTTTCATACATTTTCCTCAAACCATTTCGATTCCAAATCATTTCAACTTCTGAATCTCAACTTAATATAACATATTTGACATAAACAACCAAAATCCAACCTTTATTTTATCATTTATATTATCTCCCAAATCATTGACTTAATCAAGTCAAAGTTCATATGATGAACTTGCATAAATCTCGATAATCTCTTGAATCTAATGACCATTTCATGCCAATAACACTAAAATGCACTTATTTTATACACTTAAGATCAAACCCATATGAAACCCTAACTCYATCTCAACATGCAATCCATAAAACAAGAATGTCAACCAAGAACAAGTGCAAAAATAGATTATACCTTACTTGATAATCAAATCCTCCCAAGATTTTGTAGTTCTTCTTTGATTTGAGTTGAATCAAGCCTATGTRTGTGAAAATCGCACCTCTAGTGTGTGTGTGAGTTCTGGACTTAGATGACATGAAAAATGGGCCAAAACTCCAATTTTTAATGCTAAAACTCGAGTTGCGCCCAGTTGGCCCGGCTAGGTACCCATTTTGACCATCAACACTTAAAATATTCATAACTTTTCGCTCGGAACTCCGTTTTCTATGAGGTTTTCTCCTACACGCTCATAAAGAGATAATCTATAACATCCAACAATAATATTCTAGAAAAGATATCCCAAGAAAATCCGGTTTACGTATCTTTTCGACGTAAAAATTTTCCCAAATCCTCTAATATATTCTTAAGAAATATAATTCTAAAACTTTAGACCCAAACTCCTACCAAATCATAAGTTCTATTTAACCCAAAAATTAAATATACTAAGCAAATAATTGGGCATATTAGAAATTGGATGTTACAAATACCTCATCCTTTTGAGGATTTCGTCCCCGTAATCACTGTTGTGGAAATAAAGATGGGTATTTCGCCTTCATCTCATCTTTATGCTCCCACGTCCAATTTGGTCCCCGATGGTGTTTCCACTTAATCAATACCAAGTCCACTTCTTTATTACGTAGTTTCACTTTTCTCTAGTTCAGAATTGATTGTGGTTCTTCAATGTATCTTAATTTCTCATCTACTTTGACTTCGGCTAAGGGCACCGTCTCTTCATGYTTACCCAAGCATTTACGTAAGTACCTGACATGAAACACATCGTGTATCCCGTAAGTTCCTCCGGTGACTCTAGTCAATAAGCTTGTTTTTCGATACGCTCCAATAGTTTGAACGAACCAATAAATCGTGGACTTAACTTACCTTGTTTTCGGAATCGAAGCACACCTCGCCAAGGAGAAACTTTCACCATTACCATATCACCCACCGAGAACTCGATTGGCCTTTTGAGGGGCAGCTTTCATTTTTTCGCGAATAATTTGAATCTTGTCATGAGTAATCTGAATGAGTTCGGGACCAACTAAAATTTTTTCTCTCGTCTCTCGCCAACACAAGGGTGTACGACACTTACATCCGTATAAAGCCTCATAGGGAGCCATTCCAATTGTCGAGTGGTAGCTATTGTTGTAAGAAAACTCAACCAAGGGTAGGTGAGTATCCCAGCTACCACCAAATTCTAAGACACATGCACATAGCATATCCTCGAGAGTCTGAATGGTTCGTTCTGATTGACCATCGGTCTGAGGATGATAGGCCGTACTAAACGTATGACGTGTTCCCAATTCTCGCTGAAATCTAGTCCAAAAATTAAAAGTGAATCGAGAGTCGCGATCAGAGATAATCTTCACTGGTACACCGTGTCGCGAGACAACTTCATCAATGTACAACTGCGCCCATCGATCCATAGAGTAAGACTCTCGGACAGGTAAGAACAATGCTGATTTGGTCAATCGATCAACTATAACCCAAATACTGTCGTTTTGATGTTGGGTCTTCGGTAGTT
>NC_037529.1:16627439-16633834 GCF_001531365.2 Cynara cardunculus var. scolymus
GACTTTGAGTAAACTAAAATATCATCGATGAATACGATCACGGACTTGTCGAGCATAGGATAGCATACTCGATTCATTAAGTCCATAAACGCTGCAGGTGCGTTTGTAAGTCCGAATGGCATTACGAGGAATTCGTAATGCCCATATCGGGTCCGAAAAGCAGTCTTGGGTACATCGTCTTCTCGTACTTTGAGTTGGTGATAGCCAGACTGTAAGTCGATTTTAGAAAAATATCTCGCTCCTTGCAACTGATCAAAAAGATCGTCAATTTGCGGTAATGGATATTTGTTCTTTATAGTTACCTTGTTAAGCTCACGGTAATCTATACACATCCGAAAAGTTCTGTCTTTCTTCTTAACGAACAGGACTGGAGCACCCCAAGGAGATGTGCTTGGTCGGATAAAACCTTTGTCCAATAATTCCTGCAATTGTTTCATCATTTCTTTCATTTCCGCAGGTGCGAGACGATATGGTGTCTTTGCTATCGGAGTTGCACCCGGTATCAAATCTATACGAAATTCTATTTGACGATCGGGTGGCAATCCAGGCAGATCATCTGGAAATACATCTGGATATTCACAAACAATCGGAACGTCCTTCACCGTCTTCTTCAATTCCTTCGCCATATCCATAACATAGGCTAGAGAAATTGATCAACCCTTGTTTAGATAACGACGAGCTTTTAGCATAGAGATTACCTTTATGTCGATCACATGCCGCTCCCCGTAAATGTATAGGTAATTCCCCTCGCTAATTGGTATCCGAATCATTCGTTGTGAGCATATGATGTTGGCTTGATTTTTTGCCAACCAATCCATACCAACAACAACATCGAATCCATGTATATCTGTGGGAATGAGATCAATAAGAAATTCATAGTCATCTAAAAGCAATGTACACTCTCTAAATACCTTATCAGCAACTAATGGTACTCCACTCGCAGTGTCAATAGTGAAAGGTTTTTCAAGCATAGTAGGCACGGATTCAATATAGCGAATATAATCATTTGACACAAAGGAATTTGTTGCACCAGAATCAAATAAAATACGAGCAGGCCAAGAATTAACAAGAAATATACCCGTAACAACGTCGGGATCATTCATAGCTTCCTTCGTGGTAATTTGGAATGCCCTGCCCTGAGGTTTCGGAATCTCCTCCTTTTTGGTCGAAGCCCCCGTTGTATGTATCGGTCGTTGTCTTGGTTGTTGTACCGACCCCTTACTTTCCTCCAGTCTATTCTTGGTACAATCTCGCATACGATGACCTAACACACCACAATTATAACATGCCTTTTCTCGTTGAGGGCACTGAGTTCGTATGTGCGCAGCCTCACCACAACAGAAGCATCGTATATAAGTTTGATCACCACTACATCGTCCCTGGTGATTCTTGCCACATTGGTTGCAGTTCTGTGGCGTATTTGACTGCATTGTATAAGCCTGTGAGGTAGTACGTGGTGTACTATGCGATTGAGCTCGTCTCGACTTGAAGAATCGAGACGATTTAGATGTCGGGGTCGAGAAGGTTCTCTCAACTCTCGATCGTTTCTCCGGTACATCAGAACCATCAGCGAGACTCAGGTCATGCTCCTGTTTCCTTGCATACTCAACTGCTTTGGTAAATGATGGTACGTCGTGATTGGTGACAAATTCGCGAATATTCCGTCAAAGACCGTTGATGAAATGATTAATCTTGTCCTTTTCACTTGGTACGAACCGTTGGGCAAACTGAAGCTTCCGATTGAACTCKGTTTCATATTCAATCACCGACATGAATCCCTGTTTAAGCTCTAGGAATTCCTTCTCAAGCTTTTGTTTCAAATCATCCGGGCAATATTGTTCGAAGAACAGCACTTGAAACTCTTCCCATGTCGTTCTATCCCTAGTTTTAGGATCCAATGATCGATATGTGGCGTTCCACCAAGTGAGTGCACGATCGGTAAATGTCGCTGTAGCATAACGTACTTTATCCTCCTCCTGTACGTAAACAATCTTGAAGACCTTTTCAGTGTTTTCGACCCATTGCATTGCAAGTACTGGGTCCGTCTGTCCTGGGAACTTTGTAGCCCCACTGCTTCTAAATGTTTTAAATCAAGGCCGGTCCGACTTTGGTTTGGGTATGTCTTCATTAACCGGCTTCGGTCCTTGGACAACCGGATTCTGAGCATTATCTGGATTTTGCACTTCAGATAACTTTCTTTCAAACTCTATTCTTTGTTCTCGTAGAGCAGCCCGTGTTTGATCATTCATTATTTTCAATAACCTCTCAGTACGAGGTGATAGTTGGGCTTCATCGTCATTGTCCACATTTTCTTGGACATTCCTTTAAAAATTGAGGTTTTCATCCCCAATTTCTTGAGTAACCGGCGCGTTGCTAGATGCATCGTGATCAGACATCGTACTGAAATTATAATACATAAATATAGTGGTCAAATAATATTCTAACCCTTGTACCCCAACAAATCCTAGGTTTCTCCTATTGGTCTATATCCCATATAATCATAACTTAGTCACTATACAATGTCAATACCTAAGTTTGAGTCTGAATATCATTAATGATATCCAGTTCACTCAAACCACAGCTTTGATACCATATTTGCAACATCTCGCTTGAGCAAACCCAAATTTACGAATCTTACAAAATCTCCAATAAAATATAATTTACTGATTATTAGACCAAAAATTGATTCTAATTATTCTAAAAGTTTAGCCGAAGCAATCAGGGTCAAGGATGGAAAATCTCAAAATTCTATTAAAACGACTAAGTTTGGAAGAAGACCCGAGGCGATGAAAATGGACCAGAGGCGAAGAAAATGGACCAGAGGCGATGCATCGGTCCAGCGGGGATGCATCGGTCCAACGGCGATGCATCGGTCCAGGGGCGATGCATCGGTCCAGAGGCGAGACTATGAAGGACCAGAGGCAATGGTTGGACCAGAGGGGCAATGGTTGGACAATAGGCAATGAAAGACCAGAGGCTATGAAGGACCAGAGGCCATGAAGGACCAGAGGCCATGAAAGACCAGAGGCAATGAAGGACGAGAGGCATGAAGGACCAGAGGCATGAAGAACCAGAGCCATGAAGGACCAGAGCCATGAAGGACCAGAGGCAATGGTTCAGAGACCATTCAATGGTCCAGAGACTAACCCCTTGAAACACACAAATTTGGGCATAACATTAATTAACCTCAAAATATGGGATATTAATTTCTAGAAAAACATCGAAATATCCATTCTATTATAGTGATAAAACCACCCAAAACACAATTCCAAATAGGATATAACGGATTTTTACTTACAATCCAAATTATGTAGCCAAAAGAATACGGGACAAGACTATATATATATATATAAGCTAATATTTACCCAAAAGCAAGATCGATATCTTCAAGATCCCCGGTAAATCTTCGAGTCAAACAACGGAATCTTTCTTTTTGTCCGTCTTCTTTCCTKAGAGAGGTTGCCACTTAAATGGTAAGCCAACGCTTAGTGAGTTAAATAGTTAAGTATTACATATCAATATCGCACATGTTTAAAAACATACATAATAAACTCTTATCAATAATAGAGTTCAAGACATCATCCTGATATGAACCGAGATTTACAAGGAATCGAGTGAACAATTACGTACCGGATGCTAAAATCATAGGATTCCATATTCAAATCACCATAATATACCATACCGTTGATGCTCAATACAACAAGGAGACAGGATCAACGACCAAATATATTCAACAACGTTAGAATACCGATAAATATTAAGAACCAAGAGATCAAATTGGTATACATAACGAAGATAGTGCATCACCCCGTCCTTCACCTCCCGGGCTCATGCCAAAGTCTGAGTCAGAATCATACATTACGGGAAACCTTGCTCTGCCCGCGTTCCTCTACCGGGTATGTGCCAAGGTTCCTACTCATTGCTCTTCCTCCTTTCTGAGCAATGAGTATTCACAATCGCAGAAAGTCTCACCCGTCCAACTCGGGATCTTGACTTCGCCATAATCTTCCGGCGTGCCACACGAAGTAATACCCGTACTATGGCGTACAACACAAGGAGCAAAACAAACAAGTCCGGATTCAGAAAGCAAACCGATGTACCGAGATAGTAATAAGGAATCGACTCAAGAGACGAAATCAAAGATAAATCAAGATCGTGTGACTCCATTCAAGACCAAAAACAATCATATGAAAATATATATGTTCAAATCAATATGTAACAATTAACTATATAACTCACCGGGCAACCGTGTAATACCGAAAAGCTCTGAATTGAGCTCACAAAGCAAGTCCAATCTACCACACTTAGATTTCTTCCAAAATATCAAAACATGTTCTAATTACCCCCTGGAGTAAATGTACAAAATCTCATAAGCAACCGATATAAGAAACCCATGATATACACATATCCTATTTGAACATTTTACCTAAATTTCTATGTATAGCTGCTGCATGCAGAACTGTTTTGCCCATTTTAAGCTCGAATTCATGCCTTGATCATAATAAGAAATAAACTAGACTCAAATATCTAACTAACAAAATTGGCCTCACCTAATTTGGATTTTTCTACGATTTTATACAGATTTTTAAAGTCTACAAACTTTCAATGCATTAAAAAGTCGAAATTCTCATTTTCATACATTTTCCTCAAACCATTTCGATTCCAAATCATTTCAACTTCTGAATCTCAACTTAATATAACATATTTGACATAAACAACCAAAATCCAACCTTTATTTTATCATTTATATTATCTCCCAGATCATTGACTTAATCAAGTCAAAGTTCATATGATGAACTTGCATAAATTTCGATAATCTCTTGAATCTAATGACCATTTCATGCYAWAAAYACTARAAWRYACTCATTTTATAYACTTAAGATCAAACCCATATGAAACCCTAACTCTATCTCAACATGCAATCCATAAAACAAGAATGTCAACCAAGAACAAGCGCAAAAATAGATTATACCTTACTTGATGATCAAATCCTCCCAAGATCTTGCAGTTCTTCTTTGATTTGAGTTGAATCAAGCCTATGTGTGTCAAAATCGCACCTCTAGTGTGTGTGTGAGTTCTGGACTTAGATGACATGAAAAATGGGCCCAAACTCCAATTTATAATGCTAAAACTCGAGTTGGGCCCAGTTGGCCCGGCTAGGTACCCATTTTGACCATCAACACTTAAAATATTCATAACTTTTCGCTCGGAACTCCATTTTCTATGAGGTTTTTGCCTACACGCTCATAAAGAGATAATCTATAACATGCAACAACAATATTCCAGAAAAGATCTTCCAAGAAAATCCAGTTTACGTATCTTTTCGACGTAAAAGTTTTCCCAAATCCTCTAATATATTCTTAAGAAATAAAATTCTAAAACTTTAGACCCAAACTCCTACCAAATCATAAGTTCTATTTAACCCAATAATTAAATATACTAAGCAAATAATTAGGCATATTAGAAATTGGATGTTACATTGGGCCATCCCGACAGCTCTATCCTTTCTGTTTTACGTACGAAACCTTTAATTCAATGTAACAAAGAGCCTAACTCTCATTTATGTAATTCGTGTCAAGTTAGTAAAAATAATAGTCTTCTGTTTTTTATTCCAATTATAATACAATTGCACCATTTGATATTATACACAATGATTTGTGGACCTCTCCAGTTTTGAGCAAAAGTAATTACAAATACTATCTTGTGCTCATTAACAACTTTACACAATTTGTGTGGGTTTATGCTTTAAAATCTAAAACCGAACTCTTTGATGAATTCAAACAATTCTATTCATACATTTTTACACAATTAGGGTGTCCCATCAAGTCCTTACATAGTGACCTCGGACGCGAATTTGACAATAGCAATTTTCATCAATTTGCATGTTACGATGGATCACGTTTCACTTTTCGTACCCCCAAAAATCCCCATAAAATGGAAAAGTGAACGCATGATTCGTTGGCTAAATGAAATAGTTCTCTCTCTTCCATAACACGCATCCCTCCCACCATTGTTTTGGGTTGAAACCCTTCACACCGCTACCTACCTCCACAATATTCTTCCAATAGAACTCCGTAACAACTGTTCCCCATCTCCACGTTATTCCTCCAAGAAATCTCATACGATCACCTCCATATATTCAAATGTCTTTGCAACCCCAACCTTTTTGTAAAACGCCCTCACAAACTCGCCACACACTCCACTCTTTATGTGTTCCTCGATTATCCATCCCAATATCAGGGTTACCATTATTTTGATCTTAAAACTTAAAAGTGATTTTAACACACTCCCTTCCCCCTCGCTTCCCTTCCTCTTTCCTTGGCCTACTCCTTTCTCGACCCGTCAACCCCATACGTACCGATCATAACCAGCCTTCCTTATACAACCCACACCCC
>NC_037529.1:16633844-16636201 GCF_001531365.2 Cynara cardunculus var. scolymus
ACCCCATCATACCACACCATACCATGGTCACCGATTCCACACCATCCCATTAATTCACCCATGCCGACGTTCATCCTACTAACCAACCCACCCATGTTACACACGCCCAGACATCTAATGACCATGCACACCATACGTGACATCTTCAAACCTGAACCTATATTTGACCTCCATACTTTAACCACACCTCATATATCTCCACTTCCCAAATCACCTTTCGATGCCTTCCAAGACCCTTACTAGAATACGATCATGCACGAAGAATATCAGACATTACAAAGTAATAATACTTGGGAACTTGTACCTTGCCCCCTAGTCACTCCCATTATCAGGTGCATGTGGCTATTTCACCACAAGTTCCACTCTGATGGATCACTTCGGCGTTATAAGGCTAGACTTGCAAAATGGTGAAACTCAATAGGTTGGTATCGGTTGTGAAGAGACATTTAGCCCAATTCTTAAAACCAACCACCGTTCAAACCGTAATAAGTGTCGCCATATCATTGGGGTGGACAATCTACCAATTAGATGTGAAAAATACCTTCCCTTCATGATGATCTCTCTAGGACAGTTTACATGTAGCAGCCATGTGATATTATTGATTCCACTGCCCCACATTATGTTTGTCGATTGTGGAAATCCTTTTACGACTTGAAACAATCATGCCAAGCTTGATACAAACAGTTTGATATGTTTATCCTCTCACAGGGTTTTCATAGTAGTTTGTGTGACACTTCATTATTCATTTTTCACCAGAGTAAAGATATGGTGTATTTACTTCTCTATCTTGATGACATTGTGTTTACAGCTTCAGTTCTAGCCTTCTTCGTTAAGTCATTGGTTCACGTTCTAGTGAGTTCTCCATGACTGCCCTTGGACCACTAATCATTTTTTTTTGGAAATAATGTTTTACTTGACAACTCAGATCTTCTCTTGTCGCAAACTAATTATGTCAAAGACATTTTATCTTTAGGAAAC
The DNA here is from genome assembly GCF_001531365.2 of Cynara cardunculus var. scolymus. Lineage (NCBI taxonomy): Eukaryota > Viridiplantae > Streptophyta > Magnoliopsida > Asterales > Asteraceae > Cynara > Cynara cardunculus. The sequence goes on from NC_037529.1 coordinate 16,634,823, forward strand.
ATGACAGCGTGCAAAGCCGCCTCCACTCCAGTTGGCACATCGGGAAAACTTAGTGCCACTTACTGGCCACTTATGACTGATCCCACTCTCTGCTGTAACTTAGCCTAGGCTCTACAGTACCTCATTATTACTCTCCCATACCTATCTTGTGCGGTACAACATATTTTCTTTTCATGCATGCACCTCACGAGCCACATATTCAATTCCTCAAATGTGTGCTACACTATATGAAAGGTATACTAGATCAGGGGTCGCACATCACTCCCTCCCGATATCATTCCCTCATGACCTACTCAAACGATGATCGACGAGTTGTACGGACTCATGACGCTCCACATCCAGCTTGTGTGTGTTTCTCGGGGACGACCTTCTCTCATGGTCCTCAAAACATCAACCAACCGTCTTCCGATCTAGCACTGAGGCCGAATATGGAGCCATCACTAATGTTCTCGTCAAAACAAGTTGGATACGAAATCTCTTACTCGAACTCCACGCCTTCGTCCACCAAGCCACTGCCATTTTTTGCGACAATGTCTCAATGATCTACCTATCTGGAAACCTAGTTCAACACCAAAGAACTAAACATGTAAATATAGAAATTCACTTTGTCCGAGAAAAAGTTAAAGTTGGTTACATCTGTGCTCTTCATGTTCCCTCCGCGTGTCAATGGGCATCAAATTAGAGAACTCGAAAATTTTGTGAGATCCATGAGAACTTCTATCTTATGTTGTTGTTTCACATGGTTTTTTTCTATCGAAATATATTATTTAACGTATTGATTAACATATATTTGTTTTACAATGTGTTTGTTGCATATGTATTCAGTTCACAATGTGAAACTTTTGTACGTGTACTTTTTGTTTCGCAAACACGTAAAAAGTGTTCACATTGTGAACCGAGTACATATGAAACAAACACATGGTGAAACAAATATATGTTAACCAATATTTTAAATCATAGTCTTAGATGAAATATATATATATATATATATATATATCTAATGACACATTATGCACAAGTTCTCAAGGTTATCACAATTTTATGGGTTCTCAAAAGAAGGCCTCTATATAGTGCCCACGAATTTGTTTTGTGTGGTGGGCCACAACCGATATTGATTGCAATCTTACGAGGCATGCGCAATTTCTGATTGGCGACTGCTGGCTATTTTCCTAGGAGGGGTGTTAAGCCTAGGTGCCAACTTATGACTAACATAATGTTTCCTGACTAACTGGATTGTGCATGTGTGCTAGTTATCACTACTAGAAAACCAGGTATCAGCGACGACTATCAGCGAGGGAAATTTTCCCTCGCAGATCAGCGAGGGATCAGCGAGGGAAATGACAAAAAACACATTCCCTCGCTGATCCCTCGCTGATCTG
>NC_037529.1:16636301-16660545 GCF_001531365.2 Cynara cardunculus var. scolymus
AGGAATCTAGTAATGAGCGTTAATCAACTAATCCTTTGGATTCTATATCATCGACTCACTCAATCCGCTTTCTCAAAAGAAACCAAGTTGGTTAGAACATCGACACGCGTCAATATTCTGTTTGTTATAAAAGCATAATCAGTCTTGAACGCTCTACGACTAACCTCTAATTAGCTAATCAAACCTAGTCACGGACTTAGAATTTAATTGCCAATTGCATTAACATCAAACAAACCCAGCCCTAATCAACAATCGAGCGCCGATTATTTAAATTAGATTATACGATCTTACAACATCATCATTTAACATAAATGTCAACTGTGTGTCGTGTGCTACTTCAACAAACCGAAAAGCAATTACGGACTTAAAGGTCTATCTAGCAACWCGAAATTGAATTAGACATAATAAGGGATCCTACTCAAAATATCCAACTCAAAACGATAWACATTCATCTCTAAAATTGCATAAATAGCTTCAAATGATATGATGAAATTGACGTAAGTCTCAACAAATCCAAATTCAAAGTAATCACATACCCATTACTAGAAAYAGAAAATTAGCAACTCATAATTCTAATTCGAAACAGAAGCTAAACTTACTGATGGTAGGAAGCAGTAGAGCATGAAGAATTTAAATTGAGAAATCCAAAATCGACTCCAAAAATCTGAAAAATCGACTTACTAGTTCTTCCCGAATTCTGGTTCGTTTATGCCTCTCGATCGACAGCCCAAAAATTTCCAATCGACAGGTTATGGTAATGCCCTGCTATCCCTTTCGATTGCTCCTTCTCGGCTGCTCGATTTACAGCCTCTCCTTTTCTCGATTCTGCTGCTGTCCTTTCCCTCAATCGACCGATTCCTGCTGCTCCCCTCTCGATGACAACCCTCAATGGATAGCCCCTTTGCCGTCCTTCTCCCGATTTCTCTTTCTGCTTCCTCCCGGCTTCTGCCTCTTCGCCTCTATCGACCGGCTCTCTCTCCCCTTTTCTCCTTCCACCCGACCAGTCTCTATATGCTGTCCTCCCTCGGTTGCTTCTGTCCCGACAGCCCTCTATGGATAGCTTTTTCTCGCCCATGATTTCCTGCTCTCGCTGCCCACGATCTCCTGCTGCACGATGCTCTCTCTCGCTCTTTCGATTTGGACAGCAGCCTTGGGCTGCTGCTGTTTCTTCTTCTCGATTTCCTTTTTGCTGCTGGTCTGGGATTACAAGGCTGCTTCTTGGGCTTCTTGGGCTGTTGTTATGGGCCAAAGAAAACACATAATCAAATACATTTTTCTCACCTTTAATAGCCTCATGAAAATAATATCAACTTAAATAAAAATGGATGTTTTAAACGTCTACTTAACATTAATTGCAAGGTATCTTTGATATAAAAATGTATAAATTTGGGCTTATCATTCAGATTCATATATGGAGAACTTGTCGGGACAAACTTCCTATATTAGATAATCTTGTCAAGAGAGGTATTACGGTGGATGACAATAAATGTATTCTTTGTAAAGAGGAAGCGGAAGATGTAAACCACATTTTTATGGGTCGCAAGAAGACAAGAGTGGTGAGGGAGGCTATTAACAAATGGTGCAAAGGTGCTTTTGATTTGGACAGGAGCAAGTTGGTGGGTGAGGCTTTCTACAACTTAGGCTCCGATAAGTCGAAATCCAAACCTGACTTCAAAGAGATGCTGCTTGCTGCGTACTGTTGGACGATTTGGAACGGTCGAAATGCTGAAATTTTCAAAGGTGTGCCTTTCAATTCTTACCGTATGGCTAACGATATTCAGTTCTCTGTATACTCTTGGCTTTGTAATAGAAGTAAATATTATGGCAAGTTATATTGGAATATGTGGTCTTGTAACCCAGACATGGTGTAGCTGTTTCCTTGTTCTCGTCGGTCTAGACGCTGGCTGGTCCTGTTTTGAATAATTGGCCGTTCAAAAACATAATTTATCAGCTATGTTGCCTAAGGTAAACAAATTGATGCTTCCAAGGTGACAACTGGCATTGTACAAAAGATTTATCATAATTTACTTAGGCAACATATATTCATGTTTCTATGTTGCCTAAGCTTAAAAACATAATAACTCCTGGTAATTGAAGATTTTAAGGTTGGCATAAGTTTTAAGGTTGACAACTGGCATTGTACGATAAATCCATCACATTTACTTAGGCAACATATAATCTATTATGCTTGTTGCTTTAGAGCTTTCTTAGGCAACATATATTTTTGTTTCTATGTTGCCTAAGATGAAAATCAGCTATAAATATTTGTAGTTCCCCCATTTCCAACATCTAATCTTCATTTCCAACATTTTGTTTCTAAGGGCTTGGGACGTGATTTGGAGTATATTGGCGAGTTTTGTCTTCCAACAAACGTTGTATTCATCATCAAAAGTCATTTAAAGATTATTAGGTAATTATTATCATATTTTATCTAATTTTGTTGTTATTTCATGTTTATTTCATGTAAATTTGGATTACTACGTGTTTAAAAATATCTATAGCCTTACTATATGCATGCATTTATTTTTCACATATAGATATGACAAAAACTATAGACAAAAGTTGGATGAATTTAAAAAGATTCGAGGAAAAATACATTTTTGGAATATATGCATTTTTGGAATTTGCTAAAAAGAATTCAGTGAGTTGGAATGGTTATTATAAATGTCTCTGCATAGACTGTGGCAACATGTTATATCAAAATGAGGCAGATATAATTTTTCATTTGAAAGATGTTGGTATAATAAAAAATTATACTGTGTGGGATCAACACGGTGAAGTTACAAATATACCTACTGCATCACAACGAAGGTTGAATATAATACGTGATCGAGCGTCTTCGAGTCACGATGTCAATCCTATTGTAAATTTTGTGGAAGATGCATTACCGTTTCGTGAGCGGTACAATGATGGCGAATCAATCGCCCATGAGAGTACTCCAGTTTGTGATGTGGACATTGTTGCTTGCAAAGTCATTGATTCCTATTCGTGACTGCTAGCATAAACGAATACTCCATTATACGATGGTTGTACAGAAACTTCCTTGGGTGCCCTTCTAAGAGCAATTTCTCTAAAAGAAGAAACTGGAATTTCTATCAAGGCATTTGATAAGCATTTGGGGTTTCAGAAATCTTTATTGCCCACTCCAAACAAGCTTCCTAAATCAYATGCAGAGGCGAAAAAGATCCTTAAAGGCGTTGGGATGAGGTATGAGCTTATCCACGCATGTTTAAATGGTTGTTTCTTACACTATAAGGAGGGTGACATACATGACCAGTGTCCCGTATGTGGATTGCCAAGATATGACGATGTCRGTAACAAAGTACCGATGAAGACTGTTCGTTACTTTCCTCTGACACCGAGGTTGCAACGTTTGTACAAGTCAAAATATGTTGCAGATCATATAAGATGGCATGGTCAAAGGGAAACTTCCCCGTATGATGATGTTTTGAGACACCCAGCTGATGATGAAGCATGGAAAGATTTTGATAGGTAAATATTTTTAATATACTTGTTTGACATGTACATTCTTTTAATATGGTTATAATTTTTTACAAGTAAATGTTTTAAATAGGTCATATCCTCAACTTGCGAATGACCTCAGAAACGTTCGTCTCGCTTTATCAACTGATGAGTTTAGTCCTTTCGGGGCTTCTGCTACTCCCTATAGCCTTTGGCCAATTGTTGTGATTCCATACAACTTACCTCCTTCAATGTGCATGCAAAAGGAATTTAATATACTAACGATGTTGATATCCGGACCAAAATCCCTAGGGAAATGTCTCAATTTGTTTATGAGACCACTGATTGATGAGCTCAAAATTCTTTGGGAGACTGGTTTTAGGACATGGGATCGATACGGGGAAGAGTACTTTATGGTGAAAACTGCAGTGATGTGGACTATTAGTGATTTTCCAGGGTTGGGAATGTTAGGTGGTATTCAGACGAAAGGGTACAAGGCATGTCCCATATGTTTGGATGACACTGATGATAAGTTCTCTCATGGTAGGATGTCATATATGGGGGCACGTAGATGGTTAGATATGAATCATGCATTTCGAATTCAAGGGAGAAATTTTAATGGAAAGGATGAGTTTCGACTAGCTCCACAAACTCGAACTGCGATTCAGGTTTATAGGGAAACTGTCTCCCATCGATACCCTCGTTTAAGTTTGGTTAAAGAGAAGAAATCGAAATAGGTTTTTAAATCTATTACATTCAAAACTTGTATTTACTTATCGTATATGAAAATTAAACTAAGATTATTGTTAACATTAGGGGATGAATGAGCCAAAGTTGTGTTGGACTCACAAGAGCATCTTTTGGGAGCTCCTGTATTGGAAGAAATCTAGAGTGAGACATGCCTTGGATGTCATGCACATCGAGAAGAATGTATGTGACAACATTMTTGGTACAGTTCTGGGGTTTGATGAAAAGTCTAAGGACGATCTTAAAGCCCGCAAAACTCTTGAAGATATGAAGATATGCAAGCATCTTTGGCCGAAGAAACCCCGAGGCACCTCAGGAAAAACAAGCTACCTTACGCCAACTACGACGGTGAAGCCTCAATTTCGCCTCGAGGTGCTTGATCAAATTGCCACGGTTCAATACCCCAGTGGTTATGCTGAAAGCTTAAAGAACAAAGTAAACATAAATGACAAGAAGTTTTATAGTTTGAAGACTCATTACTGCCACGTGTTGCTTCAGCGCATTCTTCCCGTGGTCATACGACCGTACGTTGCCAATCATGTCGCTGATGCAATTTTCGACTTATCTAGATTCTTTCAGATGTTGTGTGCTCGAGAGTTGAAGAAGTCAGATGTTGAACAGATGCAACATTGAGAAGGCAACACTGCTTAGTGTAACAGAAACATTTCATTACCGATTATTGTTCGTTTTCTTTCTCATCGTTCATAATTATTGAGTTTTAACTGAATATTTAATTATTATATAATAATATTACTTAAAATWYAAGATTACAWRTATATGRTATATGAGTACAACTTTTAAAAWTTATATATTTGAATTCATATAACTGACTAATAAAYATAATCAAACRTGGAATAAACATCTCATTTTGAATATAAAGATTCTAAAATATAATTAGAATAATTATTGAATTCTAACAGAATATTTAATTATTATCGTTATAAAACGATTATATTAATAACACTAAAATAAATTAATTCGTTATTAAAGTTAAAATTAAATTATAATAAAAGGAATTGAACTAAAGTTTATCTTTATAAAAAAGTTATAATATTAAACCTAAAATAAATTACTTCGTTAACTAACCTAAATTAAATTATAATAAAAAATTGAACTAATAAAATTATACAAAGAAAGAATTTTTAAAATTACTAGTCTGATATTGATATTGATATAAAATCTTTACGGGGTCTTAAAATTCATATTTTATTCAAATATAAAAATATTATCGATTTCTCAAAATTATACAAAACCATAATATAAAATCGACAGAGATAAATGAAACATTAAAATAAAATGTATCCTGCTGAATTACACGAGTTCGTTTCTAGTTATATATGATGTATAAATTTAGGGTTTTGTTTTAGCTTTTTTAAAGATAAAATTTTAAATAAGTTTGAACACATTGTTATTAAGCTCAAAAGAATATCCGAAACATTCACATTATATTCTAATATATAGGCTTACATTAATTTAAAAAACTACGTCTTGTTTAAGTGAAAATAGATGATAAACTAATTAACAATTATATTAAAAGACAATTAATTAATTAAAGTTTCACATAATAGCTAAACGGTTACAAGAAATGAAATGTTAATGCTATTTTGCTTGTAAAACTATGCTTTTCGTTAAAACTATTAAAATCGTATATATGCAAATAACTTAAAAATGATGTCGGGACTTGGTAGAGAAAAAAGCCAACACATACCTTCAAATTGATACCAACTTGAGACGACGAAGATTCCAATGAACTTTGATCACAATTGTCTGTTTCAATTATATTAGCAATCAATAATGAGAACCAATTTAAATAAACGATTTTGTTGAGAGTTTGATGGATTTATTACCAATTGATAACGTATATGTATGGAAAATTTGCAAATAAACTTAAATGGGTTGCTTGGGAATTGATTTAGAGAAAAAACATTGAAAACAAACTACTAATAAGCATCCATCTAACAGAGAGATTTTGATGGATTCATAACCGATTGTTAATATGCATACCATTTAAAGTGATATCAACTTATGGATTGAGAATGAATTGAAGCTTCAACGATGAACCAAACACTCTGCTCATAAAGAAATGGGATTGACCAAGAATCCAATTTAAATAGAAATATTTTTTATGGTAAAAATTGGAGCAATAAAATTCATAAAGAAATGGGATTTACCAAGACCAAAAAGAAAAAACTTACATGTGGAGGGAATAAATGTCCCTATAAATGTTCTGCTCAAAATTTGCATACCTGTAGCTAATTAATCCAATTTGAAAGACTTTCTTGTAGCAGTCTCAATGATTAAAATAATATTAGTAATTTGAAATAGCTTCTGTTAATGTTGATAAGTGTGTGTAGAAAGTCATCAAATCCAATTAAAACAGATTGATCATAACTGAATATCTGTTATCAGATCAGAGAGATCCAAAATTTCAACATCCATATTAGCTAGATTGGTCGGTTCTTTGATAATAATCCAAAACCCAATAAAACTTAGTTGATTTAATCCTATTACTATCCAACCAACTACTATCCAATTAATAAACATATATTTTTGATTAATAAATTTTTACGGTATTGTGTGTTGATATTTTTATGTAATATTTTGTTAAGAAATAAGAAAAATATATGAATAATGGAAGGTAAATTGCTTGAAAATTGGATCAAAATATTAGATGGATCCAATCTTATCCGATGCATAACCAAGAGTAATATCTAATCGATGGAACAAACAGATCAAATCATCTATTAGATTTTATTGAATCGGTTTCCAACATTACATTGGATTGATTCGGATCGTGGACAAATAGATGACTAGATCAAATCAAATCAACCAAGTTGTTGACAAATGTGATTAGATGGACCGGTCTCTCACTACAACAAAATTGAGTTTAAAAGACACCTCAAATCTATAAGCATCCCAATATAATGCTTTATAAAACTTAATTTATAGGACCAAAATATAAAGCGTCCTATCTAAAGGTGTTGTAATAAGTTTATATGACGCTTTTGGGCTTCTTAACAAGTTTTTTAGGACATTTGTAATACAAAGTGTCGCATTAACAACTTTATAATATGACACTTTTGAGAAAATGTCTTATAAACTAAATTTTTTATAGGACAATTTTTCAAATAGTGTCCTATAAAGTTGCTAATGAGACGTTTTATATTAAAAGTGTCCTAAAACTTATTACAACGTCAAAAAATGTCATATAAACTTATTACAACGTTTTTAGATAGGACACTTTATTTTTTTTGTCAGATAAACTATGTCTTATAAAGAGGTCTATTAGAACGTTTAGAAATTGAGAGTGTCCTATAAATCCGATTTTATTATAGTGTCTCCCATATTTTCTACTGTGGTTGTGTTTGGGTTTTCTTTCCTAGTTTAGTTTAAGAAGTGATACCCAAAAGCTAAGAAGTAATCTGCATGATAAGAGCCCTTAATGGTGAACATAGTGTACTATCATATATTTCTTCTAATGTTGTATATCAACCAGTTATAATTGATAAACAAAATTCTATATTGTATATCAACCATATTTAGATACAAATTATTTTTGGTTGATACATGCTAATATCAGTTTTGTACCAACATTACAAAAATAAAAGTTCAATGATCAAATACCAAAAGCTAAAGTTACATTGTCCAATAGTCCATACTTAAAAAGTAGTACACACATTTCAATAAGCACATTCTTTTAACGATCTTCACAAACCAAAAATGTCTCGTATTGTTAAGAATTAGTTTATTTATTTAAAAAAAATCCCACTGCTTTATGTATGTTATGTTTGTTTATGAGATATTTTGTATATTTCATTGGGGTTGAGAAAAAAGCAAGTAAGAAATAAAAAGTTTATGTGTGTGTTTTGAGACGGAAGCAAAACAGAAACCGAAAGGGGAAGAAGAAGTTGATGTAATTCTTAATCTGGTTAATTGTTTTAATTTAAAAAAATTCTTCTTACAGTGTTAATAAACAGAACCGTATGGTTCTTTATGTGGAGGGTTTGAAAATTGTTATCAAATTATTTGTATTTTGATATGTTTATATCAAATGATTGGAATAAGGTTGGTATAATCAGGAAATGTGCATTATTATGTGATAAGGGTGGCATAATCAAAACATGAGTATTTTTGGGACAAGGGTGACATAATCATCTGTACGTGAAAACTGGGATTTTGATCAAAATAAAGAAGCTGTTATCGCATCTTTATGATGCGACGACTTTGAGTGATTGCATCTTCATGATGCGATGACTTGGGTTATAACATCCTATTGATGCAATAAGTTGATTTTATCGCATCCTTTGAAGCGAGAAGGGAGTTTGTCGCATCCTTGTGATGCAACAAGTTGAATTGTCACATCCTATTGATGTGACAAGATGTTTTTATTCCATGTACTGGATGCGATGAGATGGGTCATCGCAGTTGTGTGATGTGAGGAAATAGGGTTCTCTCACCCTTGTGATGCGAGAAAATTATGGTTTTATCTCTATGATGCAATGAGTTTATGTATAACGCGACAAAGGGGTTATTTTATTATTGGATGCGATAAGTGGGTATGGTCTCATCATTTTGATGCGACAAAAAGAGGTTTGTTTAATAAAACGTTGATTATTTGTTATTTATACAAATATGGGTTTTATAAAAGTGTTTTGGTGATTTTCATCCTGTAATGACAATCAAAGGGATTTCTCACTAGATCTCATGGTCTAACCCTCATTTTGGTGTTTTAAAATGTGCATTACAAATCGGGCATAATCGGATGATAAGGGGAAGGGGAAATTATGAAGAATTTATGATTGCTTGCATGCGGATTTTTGGGATGATGTGATATTGTTGTACCTGGATACTTGTTATATTTACAAGTCTTGTAATGGGATTATGTGAAAAAAATTGGTAGTTACTTTTGTAATATAGTGAAACCAAATGTGTAAATTTGTATTTCATGATGTATAAAATTTGTTATCATATGCAAATGTGATTATGGGATGTTACAAGTTTGGTATCAAAAACTGAGTTTAAGAGATTTAGGTATTTCACTTTTTGGTACATATACAGTAGTAAAAAATGCTAAATCAAACTCTCAATTATAAGCAAGAAAAACCAGGATATCTAGTGTAAAAATGTGTATGCAGGCCACAAAAGTGTGTTGGGTGCATGAAAAATGCTACTTGGTTGTTAGGATAAATCAGTTTCATTTTAGGGTTTTTTTCATCTTAGATATAATAGTTTTTTTTTATTTACAAAAAGCTTGATTTCATTTCGGTGATTACAGAACACATGCTACCTGATTCCTTATACATAAAATAAAGTTCCATTTTCACGATTTTTGATTAATAGTAATAGTATCTGATTCTTTATAGAAAATCAGGTTTCATTTGGATGATAAAAATTAGGTTAGGGGTTCAAACATAGTACATGATTTGTATTAAGCAACCAAGTAGTTTATGAATCTATTGGAACTTTGGTGCCACTTACATGTATTTGAGATCATCCTCTTCTTTCCTGTCTTCCCACTATTTATCTATTTAATATACCATTACTTTCTAGAGGAATACTTGTTTAACTACATGGTTCTTCTCATGCATAAATTTGGGTAGATAAAGACTATTGAATCAATAAGTTTGGGTAAATAGAAAAGTGAGATTCAGCAATGCACCTTTAATGACAACATGATTCAATAATAAGCAATCGTGACGATATGTTGTTTTGATAGGGGCGGAGCTAGAAATTTGACTTAGGGGGGTTTGGTCATTGAAAAAGGTCTTACTTTGTTGTAAGATAATAACGATCAATGTAATATCCAAACAATTTACCGTTCAAAATAAACTTTCAATTTATTTTCATACTGAGGCGGAACAGAAATTATTAAAAAACTTATATCACAGACCAACAAATAAGCTTTGCAAAGCTTACTGTTCAAAAGTTTTCTTAATAGCCGTAGGGATGGCCAATCCATTTTTTCATTAACTAATCTACTAGAAACAAAAAAAAAATTAGTTAGACCATTGATACATTCGAAAAAACAAATACACATTAAACCAATTAAGACCGATTATGGGTCATTCGGAATTTCTTCTTTTGGCTTGAAAAAGAACCAATGATTCATTTATTCACGCATATTCAACATCATAAGATATTAACAATCTCATCTTTCAAAATTCGCATGCATAATTATTTACACTATGTTATTCAAAATTCGGAACATTATTTACTATTATATTTATATAGTTACATTTAGTTATTGGATCAAACTAGGGCATTGACCTAAACACTTACCTCGTAAGCACCACTCGGTAAGCGTTTACTGGTCAAATTCATGACTATCACTTACCTTACCGGGTAAAATTCTAGTCCATTAAAAGGACACTGTATGCAATAATTTACTCGATAAGCGTTAACTCAGTAAGAGTTGTCACCTCATTTGCCGGGTAAAACTCACAGTCCTTGTCATTGCTTTTATCAGATAAGATTCTTAATTCTTACCATCTTAATCCGGTAATGTTATATGACCTGATAAACACTTATCATGTAATTGTTTGATGAATGACACCTAAGTTGCCTAATTTGCTAAGATAGAGGACCGAATGTGAAGTTTGGAGAGTCATCGCAAGCAACTAATCTGCAGGGCCGGAGAAAATGGCTCAACAATAAAAAGTTTTATTCTATCATTGGGATTGGGAGGGGCATAGCAGTGGAGTGTCTTGAGACGTCTTTAATATTATAAAACCTTTAAAATATATAAACTATAACAATTTAATAAACATATAACTGGCACACATGCACAATCCAATTAGTCAGGAAACATTATGTTAGTCATAAGTTGGCACCCAGGCTTAACACCCCTCTTAGTTACCAATCAGAAATTGCGCACACCTAGTAAGACTGCAATCAATATCGGTTGTGGCCCGCCACACGAAACAAATTCGTGGGCAATATACAGAGGTCTTTTTTTGAGAACCCATAAAATTGTGATTACCTTGAGAACTTGTACATAATGTGTCATTATATATATATATATATATATATATATATATATATATATATTTCCATCTAAGACTATGATTTAAAATATTGGTTAAGATATATTGGTTTCACCATGTGTTTATTTCATATGTACCCAGTTCACAATGTGAACACTTTTTACGTGTTTGTGAAACAAAAAGTACACGTAAACAAGTTTCACATTGTGAACTGAATACATATGCAATAAACGCATTGTAAAACAAATATATGTTAATCAATACATTAAATAATATATTTTGATAGAAAAAATCATGTGAAACAACACCTTAAGATAGAAGTTCTCATAGATCTCACAAATTTTTGGAGTTCACAAATTTGATGCCCATTGACACGCGGAGGGAACATGAAGAGCACAGACGTCACCAACATAAACTTTTTTCTCGAACAAAGTGAATGTCTAGATTTACATGTTTAGTTCTTTGGTGTTGAACTGGTTTCCAGATAGGTAGATCGTTGAGACATTGTCGCAAAAAATAACAGTGGCTTGGTGGACGAGGGCGTGGAGTTCGAGTAAGAGATTTCGTATCCAACTTGTTTCTATAACAACATTAGTGATGGCTCCATATTCGGCCTCARTGCTAGATCGGAAGACGGTTGGTTGATGTTTTGAGGACCATGAGAGAAGGTCGTCCCCAAGAAACACATACAAGTTGGATGTGGAGCGTCATGAGTCCGTACAACTCGCCGATCATTGTCTGAGTAGGTCATGAGGGAAGGATATCAGTAGGGAGTGATGTGCAACCCGTGATCTAATATACCTTTCACATAGTGTAGCACACATTTGAGGAATTGAATATGTGGCTCGCGAGGTGCATGCATGAAAAGGAAAATATGTTATACTGCATAAGATAGGTATGGAAGAGTAATAATGAGGCACTGTAGAGCCTAGGCTAGGTTGCAGCAGAGAGTGGGATCAGTCATAAGTGGCTAGTAAATGGTACTAAGTTTTCCCGATGTGCCAACTGGAGTGGAGGCGCCTTTGCACGTTGTCATGTTTCCTCGAGATAAAATGTCTTTCACATACTTAGTTTGTGACAAGAGAAGATCTGAGTTGTAAGGTAAAACATTAATTCCAAAAAAATGATTAGTGGTCCAAGGGCAGTCATGGTGAACTCACTAGAAAGTGAACCAATGACTTAACAGAGAAGGCTAGAACTGAAGCTGTAAACACAATGTCATCGAGATAGAGAAGTAAATACACCATATCTTTATTCCGGTGAAAAATGAATAATGAAGTGTCACACAAACTTCTTTGAAAATCGTGTGAGAGGATAAACATATCAAACTGTTTGTATCAAGATTGACACGTTTGTTTCAAGTCGTAAAAGGATTTCTACAACCGACAAACATAATGTGGAGCAGTTTAATCAATAAAACCGCATGGTTGCTACATGTAAACTGTTCTAGAGAGATCATCATGAAGGAAAGGTATTTTCACATCTAATTGGTGGATTGTCCACCCCAATGATATGGTGAGACTTATTACGGTTTAAACGGTAGTTTCTTTTATCAAACAGTGGCTTCCAAGTTGAGGTTTTAGACACAGAGGAACCGATAGGGATACCCAAGTAAGAAAAAGGAAAAGAACCATCTTTGACAGCGAACATCGACGCTACTCTTGAAACTTCATACTTAGAGACTTTAATTCCAAACAACACATTCTTGTTCCAATTAATCTTAAGACCGGAAGAGAGATGAAAACATTTGAGAAGGTGCAAGAGATTCCTTAAATTTCTTTCATTCCATTCATCGAGAAAAATTGCATCGTCAGCATAGTGAAAACTAGATATCACAAAACCATTTCTTGGAAGCGAACACCTTTGACCAACCCCGACGAGATCGCCTCTCTGATAAAAGCAATCAAACCTTCAATAGCTATGAATAACAAATAAGGGGATAGAGGATCCCCTTGTCTAACCCCTTTCTCCAGCTGGAACCTTCTCGAGGGAGACCGTTTACAAGGACCGACACCGAGGCAGAAGAAATAAGCTCTTTAATCCAGCCTAACCATTTAGGTCCGAATTTCATCTGTTCCATTATGCCAAGAAGATAATCCCAGTTAAGATTATCGAACGCCTTCTCGAAATCGACCTTACAGAGAAATGTTCTTTTATTAGAACGTTTGGCCCAACTGATGATCTCGCTTATCATGAGCGGTCCATCGATGATACTCCTACCTTTGACGAAAGTCGTTTGCTCGGGACTGATAACTTAGTCAATGACCTGCTTAAGTCTAGAAGCTAACACCTTCGATATTGACTTGCTTATACTGTCGATACACATAGGTCTCACGATATAATCAATGTGTGTAAAAAAACCTAAGACGAAAACAAATTGTATCCCAAATGTGATGAATGTCCCAAGAATGAGGAGAAACAAATTGGATCCTAAATTTGTTCAATGTACTAAGCTAATGATAATGCAACAAAACAATATAAATGCAATGAAAGCAAATAAACCAACACATTGACTTGTTGCTGGTTTTAGTGTCATCAACTGATCTTGGTGTAATTGTGATTCACTTGACATCGATAAAGTGATAAAGCAAACAATGTGAGTTAGGAGGTGCGGAGTGTACACTCCCTAATGTTGCCTCTATCACCTTAGCTATCCATAAGCCAATGGGTCAAGGGGCAGCGCTCTTGGCGGTGGTTTAATTATGAATTTTAAGTTTTGGACGATGTCGATGAATTTCAGAAGGTTGGAAGCCTTCTTGAGATTGTTCTTGAACATAATGAAAAATTGTCTAAGTATTGTGCAGAGCCTTTGGACTCGGGGCCTCTGGTCGTTTTGATTAGAGGTTTTAAGTCTTCACTCAACCTAAGTCGTGGTCTAGAGCTCTTCCGTCAATTGTAACAATAGTTAAATCTTATCCGTTAGCTGTTGTAACTGCTATACAGTTACATATTAACCACTGAACCGTCCATAACCGTCGATCTCTCTTATAAATACATAAAAATCTAACCGAGAGTCCCCGACTTTCTTATGCTCTTTATAAAGTAGTTTGAGGGCCTTAAGAAAGGTTAGGATAACGAACTTGAAATGCGGAGCCCGAGCGCCCGTCGAGCGAGTGGTTAGTGGATACAGAGTTCCTGAGCCAAAAGGGCATTGTAATCTTCCTCCCTTCAACAAAAGCAGACTGGGTGGGGTAATGCTCTTTTAGAAGCTTGCCTAAAGCAAAGACCAGATGGATCAGAAGAGCGAGTCACAGATCCAACCTGACGAACAGGAACAAAAGCACCACTAATCTAATATGATGAATATACATACACAAGATGCCTTAATTTGTTTATGAAACTTTTGATTTATCCCAATACTAATTTCATGCTAACCTAATGCAAGGGCGAAATATAATATTTGGAAAGTGATTTTGAATTCACGATCCAGAAACTTCCAAGTCTTTACAACCACAAAACCCATATTCCCTGACATGGATTAATGTTGTTCTACATATACTTATCCGTTATCTTTTGATGAGAACTTCTGCAAGACCATTTTTATGTATACACATGGGGGTATAAGATGTTCTAGATCAATTTCAACACATACGCAATAATCATGAAATCCTTATGATGTAAATTTTCCACCATTCCAAATCATGTAGACTTGATAAGATAATCAGGTGGTGAACCCTTAAACGTATAACTATTGCTAGGAGTGCAACATTTCATATGGACAATTATACGACATGCGTTCATCGTGTCAAAACCAAAACCATATATTACTTTAATGGCCCATATTTTGGATGTTTAGGTCCACAATTATCACATTGTATTCGTCGTAAGAATGAAATATTTTTGTACTATACTCTAGCCTTAGGATGGTCTCACTCCTGTCTTGGCTAAAGAGTAGGGTTTGCAAAAGTTCTAGGTATTGGAGAGTAGGAGTGCTTACGGTCCGGGGTTGATCGGTTTGGAGTCGTTTTAACAACCCAACCCAATGTTGGCGGTTTGAAAATTTTCAACCCAACCCAACCCAAACAAAAGTTCAACCCAACCCAACCCAACCCGTTCGGGTTGATCGGGTTATGTTTAAACAATGTAAAATCACATAAAAATAAAGAAAACTTTCCTTTGAAATACGACCGACCATTCAAGATAATATGCAAGTTCATCAAATATTTAGATATTACAATAAAAATGTTTAAACCAAATGATAATACATCAATCAACAACAATAGTTTTAGACGTTTCCAACCTCGAACCCGATGCTTTCGCTTTCTTGACGTTGAGGTTGGTCATGTCGTGATTGTCATCTACAATTCAAAGCTAAAGTTAACAATTTATTTAAAATAGATAACATAATCCAAACAATGTTTAGAAATTACCTTCTTCCAAGAAATCATAAGATTGTGTTTCATCCAAACACTCCTTTGTTTAAATACCTTCGTGACTTACTTTCAACCAACTTTGGGTGCACACTAATGCCTCGAGCATTTTTGGACTCAATGAACTCCTAAATGAGTCCAAAATACGTCCACTAGTACTAAACGCRGATTCRGAAGCAACCGTARACACGGGAATGGCAAGAACATCCTTTGCAATCATAGATAAAATGACATACCTACTAGCATTTGCTTTCCACCATAGTAAAATATCAAATACGGTAGTTGTTGGATCAAGAGATTCTTCAACCAAATATCTTTGAAGATCGTTCATTTTCTCCAGCACTTGCAATTGTTGTTTTTGCATATAACTTTCCAATAATGACCTCTTATGAGTTTCATTGCTCTTCAATGAGTCATTTTTGGCAACCTATACATATTGAAGATAAAAACAAGAAGTAAACAACATGAACGTATTAAAATGCATAATAAAATAAAACAATTTACACATATAACTAACCTTTGATTCACCACCCCCAAACTCAACATTGTAGTCTTCAAATAACTCGTTAAGGATTTCTTCCCCCTTCACAGTAATCTTGGCAACAGTTTGACTATCATAAAGGCACTCAAAAAGAAACTTCAAATATTTCATCTTGTACCTAGGATCGAGTATAACAGACCAAAGCAACATCGGATTGATGTTATCTGGATCCCCCAGTATTTCTCAAACTTAGTCTTCATCTTCTTGGCCATGGTATACAATATAGAATCATTACTTTCACACAAAGAATTCAAGTGTGTATGRATCTCACAAATCTCATGATAGAAGTTGTTAGAAGTTACATGCAAAGTGGCACTAAATTTTAAAGTAACTTCATAAAAAGTAGAGAGAAATTTAACAAAAGCCGAAATACACTTCCAATCAATACTCTTAGGTGGTCCAACTCTCTTTTTCCCATTCTCATTTTCTAGAAAGTGACTCAAGTACTTATGATCTTCGTCCTCATAACTTGCAAAAGCCTTTTCAAATTTAAGTGCCACGTCTAACATCATAAAAGTTGAGTTCCATCTTATAGGCACATCTAAGACCAAGCCACCCTTGTACGTAATCTTTTCCCTTTCAACACAAGCATTGGACTTTTGTAACCTTGAAGGAGATGACCGGATGTATCTTACACTATTACGAATGGTAGCGATTGAATCATGCAACTCCTTCAACCCATCACCCACAATTAAATTTAGTATGTGAGCACCACATCTGAAATGGATGAACTTACCATCAAGAACCGAGCCTTTCCATGCATTAATCCTTTTCTTTACATAATCAACAGCCACATCATTGGCAGATGCATTATCAACAGTCACACTAAGAACCTTTTCTAATCCCCAACCAAGTAAACAAGTCTCTATAACCTTACCAATTGTCTCGCCCTTGTGATTTGCAATTTGACAAAAATTTATAATTTTTTTATGCAAATGCCAATCACTATCAATATAATGTSCTGTTAGGCACATGTAAGCCATTTGAGTACAAGAAGTCCAACAATCGGTRGTTAAACATACTCTTTGTCCACCCTTAGTTAACTCTTTCTTCAACTTAACACRCTCCTCACAAAACAACTTGAATATATCCCTACTAACAGTCATTCTACCAGGGACATCAAACTTAGGTTGCAAGCTTTGAAGAAGCTCTCTAAACCYTTCACCGTCAACAACACTAAAAGGTTGTTCATCTTTCACTACAAACCTAGCCAAGGCATTGCGACATTTTTCTTTATTAAAAGTCACGGCCAACAAATTTCCCACACCATCACCACCGCCTTGAAAACTAAGTACTTTTTGTTTTTTATCGGTTTCCCTACCCGGATATTTCTTGCATTGTTTTCTTATGTGTGTCCACAAACTAGTTGTGCCAGTTTTCTTACTGTCACAGGCATAATTTTTTCCACAATAGTTGCAAACACACCTAAGATCATTTGGATTTCCGCCATCTACTTTTGTAAAGTGAGCCCAAACATCAGATACTCTACCACCCAACCTTTTTTTTAGCGATGTTTGGTTCTTCCTTGATCTCTTTATCAATACATATTGGGGTTGGGGTAGCATTAGCATCCATTGAATTTGAAACTGTAAGGATTAAGAAGAAATCGAAAACCTCCCATTACTAACATACAACGGATACTGGATAATATGTGAGATTGTGAGGTTGTAAAACAGAATACAGTAAATCGAATACAGACTGTAAAACTGTAAATCGAGCTGTAAAACATGTTACAACCAAGCCCACTTTCATACTAATTGAGGTTGTAAAACTGTAAATCGAAGGTATGTAAATCGATAAGAAAGTTGTCTAACAGTAAATCGAAGGTATGTAAAGCTATGTAAATTGATAAGAAAGCTGTGTAAATCGAAGGTTGTGTTGTGTTAGCTTATCTATGTAAATCGAAGGCTGGCTCAACCGCTCAAGAATGTAAATCGATGTATCGAAGGCTGTGTCGCAAGTCGCAACTCACACACACAACTGCTGGCTCAAGGATGTAAATTAATGTATCGAAGGCTGTATTGAAGGCTGTGTCACAAGTCGCAACTCACACATATACCTAACAGAGCAGTCTCGCTTCTTGGCCGCTGCTACTCGACAGAGCAGTCTCGCTTCTTGGCCGCTGCTACTCGACTGTGTTGCTCTCGCAGTCTCGCTTCTTGTGTTTGATTTGGGTTTAGGAAGGAGCAGAGCAGCTAGGTTAAACAAGACTACAAGAGGGTTCCCCGTTCCTGTGTGTTTTGTTGCTTCCAATCGGGTCATCGGGTTGGGTCGGTATTCA
The DNA here is from genome assembly GCF_001531365.2 of Cynara cardunculus var. scolymus. Classification (NCBI taxonomy): domain Eukaryota; kingdom Viridiplantae; phylum Streptophyta; class Magnoliopsida; order Asterales; family Asteraceae; genus Cynara; species Cynara cardunculus. The sequence goes on from NC_037529.1 coordinate 16,654,686, forward strand.
TTGGGCCTAAACCAATTTCAACCCAATAGAGTTGAGTTACTTAATTTTTTAGTCAATCAACCTTCGGGTTACCTCGGGTTAGTTTTTTTTTTAAATCGGGTTGGGTTGATCGGGTTCATCGGGTTTTTGAGCACCCCTATTGGAGAGGGCATATAATGATGTTGGCTTCGCTTCTTGTACTGTAGAAATCACCGATTGCAATTTGGATAATTTCCTCATTTTTCCTTTCACTCGAAGAAGATGTATATGTGTATTTTTCAACAAACAGATCATTATGTCATGACCATGGTGTCCCACGTGGTCATGGCAAGACATATATGTCTTATCGTCCCAAAGTTCTTTATTGGTGACAAAATATGATTCAATGATTCAGATAATCCACTACTTCGACACATTAGCTTATCTAATATATGTTTCCTTTCATTTTTGTTAGATCTTATGTACATATAACCATTTCTGTTCTCATAATATGATTTCCATATGAAACGAATATCTTAACAAGGTTATACAATGCTTTAGTGACTATTAATGTCATTAGGCAAAAAAGAGGTGACAGTTTATTGTCTATGAATTTGGTTGGAGGAATTATAAACTATTAATTCAATTAAATATTATTCTATCTCTTAAAATTGTGTGGAGGTTATACAAAAAAGACATTCAAGTTCTCATCGGTACATTCCTACATGGAACGGAGAATATTGACAATTTTGTATTTGTTTTTGATGTATTTTTTTTTTACATCTAAAACAATTATATATTCAGTTTTATATGTGAATGTAATTCAATACTTGAATAAATTTCAAATAAACCTATATTCCATCATTTTTAAATATGACATAATTCATTTTCAACTTGTTCCCTTTTCGATAGGAGCAATTACTAGTACATTTCTTTTTTTATTGTCCATTATCTTATGGTCAGTAGTTGCATCTCTATTCTAAAGATTTGAAAATCCTTCTCGACTCTTGCCATGACCCTGACCCTTTCCACGCTCTTGTCCACGTGGTACGTAAATGTCAAGTGAGTGAAATTGTCTTTAATTCACTACCCTTTGGAGTTGTTTATGTTAATCCATACTCTCTCAGTGATTTAATGATGATCCTTTAGTTTCAACGATCATCACCGAGTCTGTTTAGTGACCGCTGAACATGTATTGTAAATTTTAAGAAACAAGTATTCTTCAAGAAGACAAAACTCACACCACAAGAACCTTCAACAATGTCAAAGATAATGCTGAAGATAGAGACAAACAGTTCGTGATTTAATACGGTTTTAGTGATAGCAAGCCTGTCTACAAACATGTGTGAAGTCTGCTCAAGATTCAACCAACACTGAAGAAACTTCAGAGTTATTCCAGTGTCAGCGATCAAATGAATCTTGTTGATCAAGATAAGTTTTTTTTGTCTTATCCCCATGCATACAAAGGACAAACCCATACCTCTCAAAGTAAATCACTCGTACGAAGTCATCCTATTGTCTCCAAAAGTTCTTACCTACTTTGTGAATGACTACTGTTCATATACGGGCAAAAGCCTGTATATCTGAAGATAAAGGACAAACTCACCTCTAGAAGCTTGCCACGTGCCTTGTACTATCTGACTTGCATTTAATGCAATGGGTATAAATAGCCATCAAGACTCTCCTATCCAAATACCTAAGAATAGAGACACATACAAGAAGCACATATATTCCTAAACCTACGAAGTTACGTTTACTTCAAGTGAAGAACATCAACTGAGCTTACTCTCAAGCAAAATTATTGCATCTTCTTTAGCAAGTCCTTTCTTTCTTGCTTTTCTGTATCTTGTGTGCTTTTTAGATTGTTTTAGATAAGTTCTGTAACTTTTCTTATTCCGCAAATAATCTGTAAATTATGTATTGATCTTCTCTTATCAATAAAGGATTTTAAAAAGTGAAATACTTGTGTGTTTATATTCATCCCCCCTATCTACAAACTGTTACCTTTAAACTCTTGTAGATTCGTCTGGGACCAACAAGTAGTATCAGAGCAGTGTTTTATTATCTCTACATTTTTTAAGATGATTTATCAACCATTTTCAAATGGCATTCTAAACACAAAAACCAACTTTCATGATAATGACTCTCTTGACAAACCTCCCCGGTTCACCAGAGACAACTTCAATTTTTGGAGGAATCAGATGTCTCTTTTCTTAGAAGGTATGGATCCTGAGATTCCATACTATTTTGAGAATGGACCTTTTGTTTCATTCACAATATCTCTAGTAGTTCCTACAACTGCTACAACTTCCGCTATACCTGAGAGGCAGATTCCAAAACTCCCTCATCAATGGAGTGATGAAGACAAGAAGAAAACGGATTTATATACTAGAGCTAGATCTATAATAGCCATGTCTCTTCCTGACGAGGTTTATCACTTTGTTATGAAGCTAAGAACCTTGAAATCCATATGGGACACTCTTTGTGTTCAATATGAAGATACATCTGACGTACAAGAATCGAGGAAGATTAACTTAGTAACACAATATGAAAGTTTTCTCTGTGAAAAATCTGAATCTTTATCTGAAGTACATCAACATTTTAATTGTCTTCTTTTTGATCTTAGGACAGTTGGAAGAGAATATTCCAACTTTGAGACACTAAAAAAAATTTAGAATGTTTTCCTGAAAAATGGATAGTTATACCATGTGTCTCAAGATGTCTAAGGACATGTCCACCCTATCTCTTAGCACCCTCTATGGGATATTGCTTAATCATGAGCAATCCCATTATATGAAAAAGAATCTTCTCAGAGATTTAAGAGAAATGAAAATCTCTCCTTTAGTTTTGATTTATGAAACCTTTTCAGCGACTCCTCCTCCTTCTTCTCTTACATCACTGAGTTAGATCCCTCTAAATATGAGGACTTAACAAACGCTGATTTATCAAAGTTTGATGAGTATCTGGCCCTCTTCACAAATTTCTTTAGAAGGTCTGTGAGAAAAAGTAATCTTCACATATCCCCTTCTCTGACTATCTCTGACAAGCCAAAGTCAAGTCCAATTGACAAGGCCTCAGCTAAAGGCTTTAAATGTTAACACAAAGGACACTTTGCAAGTGAATGCAGGTCAAAGAAAGATGTGAAGTCATCTTCTAACACCTCATCCTCCTTCAGGCCTAAAGACAATAAATATCTAAAGCTGAAGGAGAAGTACAAAAAGATGAAGAACAAGCAATTGCTGAGCTCAAGGTCGAAAAGGCTACCCTTAAAGGATGGTGTAAAGCCTCAATTAAGGCTACTTAGATCATCAACGCTCATATTCCTACCAAGATCAAGAGTGGTCTATGATATTCTTATGACTAGGAAGATCGTGTCAGTAAGCGGTCCATGCTTAAGTTTGGAACCTTTGCCTCTTCTATTCCTAACACTTCTTCCACTCAGTGCTCCTCTTCTACTGAGTTTCTTCTTGAAGGAACTTGTCAAAGTTCAAAATGCACGCACAAGGGTAAAACCATTATCCGCATTTCTCCTTTAACCAAGAAAAACCGCAAGTTGAAGAAGACTTGTTCAAAGCCTTCAACTTGTAGACTTCAACCTCTAGAATAACGGTCTCTGAATATTCTCAGAGATCAAATTCAAAACTAAAAGTAAATCTTTCACCCAAGGTATCCAAAACTTCAGTAGTTCCTTCCAGAACCACTGAAAAAGGTATTCTTGGTGCTGGTCCATCTCATCTCAGGCTCTCAAGCCTTGACTTTTTTGGTCCTAAAGATTCTTTCAACTATAGGAAGTGTCGTCACTAAGGTGAGACTACTCCTTTTGCCAGTAAGTGTCCCTTATCTACCAAATCTGGTAAGCCACCTAAGGCAAATAAAGTAACTAAGGCTGAAAAATCAGCCAAAGTGAGATTAACCACAAAAGTTGTTAAACCAACTAATGTGAAGACTGCCATTGATGCCTCGTCATCAGGCTCATTGAAGACCATCAATGATTCTAAGCCTATAGTGTCAGTGAAGAAAGATGACACCTCCATCTTTAACTCTGATGGACCCATTGAGAAATGGGTACCAAAGAAAATTAATATCCTTTCCATCGCAGGTAGTCAAAGGCATCTGGTATCTTGATAGTGGATGCTCAAGGCATATGACCAAAGACAAAACCCTGCTCTCATAGTATAAGGATGAAAGAGGTCATCTGTTACCTTTGGAGGAAATATAAAAGGATATACCAAGGGTTTGGTATATTAACCAATGGAGCAACCATGTTCAGACAAGTTACCTTTGTTGAAGGACTGAAAGATAATCTTCTCAACATCAGTCAACTATGTGATAAAGATTTCACAGTTAAATTTCATAAGAATACATGTTTTGCCTTCGACAAAGATGAAAATCTTGCATTGACTGGCTCTCGTCAAGAAAATGTGTATGTCATCAACATGGATTCTCCCTTCACTGAAAATAACTATTTTCTTTCTAAAGCCTCATCAGACATCAACTAGTTGTGGCACAAACGGGTTTCTCATATTAACTTCAAGACGTTGAATGAGTTGTCTAGAAAAGAATTCATCATTGGCCTTCCTCAACACTCTTTTCTAAAGGAATCTCTTTGCTTAACGTGTGAAAAAGGAAAGCAGACAAATGCTAGTTTTAAATCAAAACAAGTTTCTTCAGTGACTTCTGCACATCAACTACTACATATGGATTTGTTTGGCCTTGTCAACATACAATACATAGCTGAAAAGAAATTTACACTCATTATTGTTGACATGTTATCTAGGTATAGTTAGGCATTCTTTCTCAGATCCAAGAGTGATGCACTTGAAGAAATCATCTCGTTCATAAAGCACATAGAAGTACTTAATAACCTAAAAGTATGCTCAATAAGGAGTGATCATGACACTGATATTAAAAACAGTACCATTGATAACTTTCTTAAGAACAAGGGAATATCACACAACTTATCAGTTGTGAGAACTCCACAACAGAACGGGGTCATTGAAAGAAGAAATCGAACGATAATTGAAGCCTCTCGATCTATCATCAACAAGTCTTTTCTCCCCACTCAATTCTAGGCTGAGATTCAAGAAGACAGCCTATGAACTTTTCCATGATAGAAAGCCTACTATTAGATAATAGGCGCGGATGTAGCCAAGTGGATCAAGGCAGTGGATTGTGAATCCACCATGCGCGAGTTTAATTCCCGTCGTTGGCCCAAATTTATTTTTTTTAATAAATTATTCGCTACAAAAGGATTTTTTTAGTGAACGTGTCACAGCTTCCTCCTATTTTTTTTGTAAAGACGAAGAAAGAAATTCTATTTTCTCTCCATTTACTACGGCGACGAAGAATCAAATTATCACTATATTTATTCCTTTTTCTACTTCTTTTTCCAAGTGCAGGATAACCCCAAGGGGTTGTGGGTTTTTTTCTACCAATTGGGGCCCTTCCTTCACCACCCCTATGTGGATGGTCTACAGGGTTCATAACTACTCCTCTTACTACAGGGCGCTTACCTAGCCAACGCTTAGATCCGGCTCTACCCAAACTTTTCTGATTCACCCTAACATTCCCCACTTGTCCGACTGTTGCTGGGCAGTTTTTGGATATCAAACGGACCTCCCCAAAAGGTAATTTTAATGTGGCCGATTTCCCTTCTTTTGCAATCAGTTTCGCTACAGCACCCGCTGCTCTAGCTAATTGTCCACCCTTTCCAAGTGTGATTTCTATGTTATGTATGGCCGTGCCTAAGGGCATATCGGTTGAAGTAGATTCTTCTTTTTTATCAATCAAAACCCCTTCCCAAACTATACAAGCTTCTTCCAAAGCATACGGCTTTCTGGATGTAGATGGTGATATCTATACAGATGGATCTTATATATATGGTATAATGAAGTACCACATG
>NC_037529.1:16661110-16662654 GCF_001531365.2 Cynara cardunculus var. scolymus
GATTCGGGTCGTATTCTATGGTTACGATTCTACCATATATGTCTTTTTCATTCCGTCGAAAATCTATTTTACGGTATAGACGCTTATGACCTCCCCCTCTATGCCCTGCGGTAATGATTCCTCTGGCATTACGACCTTTACCACAATGATGCTGTCCATAGATCAAATTATTTCGTGGATTAGATTTCACTTGACTGTCTACGGTTCCATTTCTACATATCTTTGGTTGTACCTGCTACATCTTAAACAAGAGAGAAAACCTTAGAAAGTTTGATCCTAAAGTTGATGAAGGAATATTTCTTGGATATTCTTCAGTATCGAAAGCCTTTAAAGTATTCAACAAAAGAAGACAAGCAATAGAAGAAACTATTCATGTCATGTTTGATGAATCTCAATCAACTAACTCTAAACCTATCTTTGATGATAAAGAAGAGTTAGATAATTGGATGGTATCTCACTTTGGAGAAACTCAAGCTTCCTTCATTAATCAACTAAATGCTGATATTCTTGAAGTTGATGATGATCTAGATATTATCCCTAACATGACTAATAACGAAGCTGAATCCTCTTCAGTGATTGTGGTCATTCCCATTAGTCATTTACCCCCTTTTACTTCAAATACTAATCCTTCAGTTACTGAGTCTATTTCAGTTAATAAATCTCAATCAGTAGACGAATCTCTCACTGAGGCTCCTTTAGTAATTCAAGTAAATGCTGAAGAATCTCTTGCTGAAGTCTCATCCTCTGTAGGTGAGCTACCAATCTTAGAAGATGATAATTTATGTCATCTATCAGCACACCTATGGACGAAGAATCATCCCATCAATCAAATTCTTGGTGGTCCAAATGCAAGTATTTAGACTCGGTGAGGTGTAGGTAATATCTATCTTTTTGTCAACTTTATTTCTTTAGTTGAGCCCATGAAAATCAATGAGGCTATTACTGACCCATGTTGGGTCAATGCTATGAAAAAAGAAATCATTGAGTTTGATAGAAATAAAGTCTGGTACCTTATCCCGCGTCCATCCAACAAAACTATTATAGACACCAAATGGGTCTATCGAAACAAATTCGAGGAATAATACGTTGTAACCCGCAACAAGGCTGGACTTATTGCTCAGGGAAGAAGACAAGAAGAAGGCATTGATTAACCCGCAAGAAGGCTCGACTTGTTGCACTAGTGGCTAGACTCGAAGCAATTCGACTCTTTTTGGTCTATGTTGCCCATAAGGACTTCAAAGTCTATCAAATGAACGTTAAAAGCGCTTTCCTAAATGGAAAACTTCTAGAGGAAGTTTATGTTGAACAACCTCCAAGGTTTCTTGACTCTAAGTATCTAAATATTGTCTATCGATTGGGTAAAGCTCTTTATGGGTTAAAACATGCCCCTCGTGCCTGGTATGACACCCTTTCTTCATTTCTCATCTCTGAGAAATTCGTTCATGGAAAGATTGACCAAACCCTATTTCTTAGGAAAGTCAAGGCTCACATCATTCTTGTCTAGATTTATATCGATGACATTATATTTGGATTCACTAATCCCT
>NC_037529.1:16663704-16664885 GCF_001531365.2 Cynara cardunculus var. scolymus
AATCAACGAATTTGGAATGCTGAACGTTGGGGATTAACCTTCTCAGCGCTAAGCATAGTCAGTGCTACAAAGTGAAATGATTCACTGTTTCTTAATCTTTCACTAAACTCTTAAGTCAAATGTATCTTTCTCTCTAAGGTATGTTTACTTATTACTTCTTTCTAAAATCTTAAAACTATCACTAAACACTTTTTTTAGTTAGTGATCAAAATGTTTTAAAAGAAAAGGCCAATGAACGGTCATATTTTTGGACGTCATTATATTAGTAAAATAAGTGGATGAATTTCACGTGTGTTTTTCTGACACACGTTGTCCATTACTCTTTCCAAACCAATCACTCTTAAATGACATGCAAAAGAAATCATAATTGCACATCTTTTCGAAACACAATTTCCTCTCTCCTCTTTCTGTTTCATTTCACCTATAAATACCCCTCTTACCTATTTTTTCACTCTCTATACTCTCAAAATTATACACAAATTCCCTTTTTATATTTTGCAAAGCAAGAACGCCAAGAACATTTCTTCAACAAACCAGTTCTTCTTTCTTTCTCTAAAACAGGTTTGTTTTTCTAATTTTTGGTCATTGTTCTTCAAAGAAACTTGTTTGTATTTGTAATGTTCTCTTTCTTTTTTAAAATACAAATAACATAAGTTATATAAATCCTTTTTTTTCATAATTTATATCAACTGTATTTCTTAAAAATCTTCTTGAACCCTATTTCTTTTTTTGTTTTTCAAATGAAAAGTTGATCTTTCAAACTTTTGTTCCAAAAAGCTGTGACGACAATTTTGTGTATTGTTCTGATTTTTTGTTCTAAAATAGAAATGACATGTGCAATCCCATTTTTAAGGAGTTGAAGGAGTAGGCATTATTGGTGGGGAGGAAGCAATAAATTGGGGTATCAAATGTTAACTTTGGTATTGAAGAATGCTCATTCAAACCAAACAACCATGTTGATCTTTTGGAGATCCCCGCAAACAAATCTCACTTTACATATGACGCCTCATTCCTTAAAAATAGCATGCTAGGATATGCTCTCACCTTCCAACCAATCATGGTGAAGGACATCCTGAGACAATTCTAGTACGCTACCGAGATGAAGACCTCCAAAGACAGGTTTGGAAATCCCGACATCAAGATCTTCTGCCAGATCAACAACATGACGTTGAGCTTTGGTC
>NC_037529.1:16666195-16687393 GCF_001531365.2 Cynara cardunculus var. scolymus
GGACGTCAAGCTGTTTCTCCCTACTATTGCGACCTTCCTTGAAAAAATGGATGAGGTTTAATAGGGAATGACCTTGAAGGAAGACCTGACTCACGGTCTCTCTGTTGTCCAAGATGATATATGTTAAATCAAAAGTGAGATGAACTGCATGAAGATAGGAATCCAACACAACTCCGATGCCATTGATGATATCTTTAGAAAGGCTGAGGATGTCTTGGCTCAACACATTACCAAGCATGGTGAGTTCCTTGAATGGATTTTTCAGCTTCTATACAAGCCGGAGTCTGTCCCTGAATCTTCCTTCAATGTTGCTGATTGCGATCAGCTAGACATGGATGCTGAGCTTAACCTTCAACAAGCAAAAGTTCTTGTATCCACAAAAAAAATGTTGAACGACCTGGATTCTCGCCTCCCTCTCTCTATTGATGATGATAAAGAAAAGGGGAAAATGCTGCTAAAAAAGATGTTGATATCGTGGTCGTTGCTGACGGTGAAGATCTTCCTTCCACCTCTGCATTTCAAAATGCTGGTGATGAAGAAGAGGGTGAAGTTGAGGATGATGAGGATCCCAAGATCCATGACTCGGGTGCTAACCTTTGTAAAGATGATGAAGACGATGATGATGATTTCTCCGTCCAGGTCATCCCAAGACAACTTACTAAAAAAATCTCCTTCAGGGAACCTGCTTCCCAAGGGGACATATCCTCTCACTAGCACTCCTACTCTGGAAAAAGGGAAAGGAGTTGCTGAAGACAAATTAGCCCTACTCCTTGGGGCGTTCAACTAGCTTGAGGACGCAAACACTTCAACCATGTTTGCACCCTCCACCTCAAAAGGTGAATCTTTTTTTTCTCTACCTCCAACCTCTAAAACCTTATCTCTCTCTGCAATATTTGATCTTAACCACTCAACCCATCTTCCCTCCTATTTTGAAGTTCATAAGGATGATGAAGATGAAGATTAAGCCTATAATCTCATCCCTAGAAAGTTATAAAGACAACCTGTGTACTCCAAGGTTGGAGAAGATTTAAGGATGGCCGCTTCTAGGTCAACTTCACCAATCCAAAGTAAAATTTCCTCTTCGTACTTGTGAATGTGATGAGTTCAACTTTTTCTCTGAAGATGAATGCGAAGAATCCCTAAAAGCTGAACAAGAGCTGAAGCAACATCAACAGCAACTGAAAGACAGTCTGAAGTTAGCCAAGACTCTAGCCGAAGAAGCTCATGAAGAAGGGATGTTCACGCATAATATCCCCCTCAATGCTCAAGCCCTACTCTAGGAAGAAGCTGAACAGAAAAGACAAAGGGTGCAGATGCTGAAGAATCATGACCTAAATTGGTGTTGAGAAATGATCGAAACAAGATTGATCCCTCACAGAATTTCAAATGTCACAATTAGTGGACGAATGAAAGATGGTGGCCTTCTAGTTTCTATGGTCATCTTCTGAGAGAACAACGATGCTGTTATGGAGTATCCCTCCTTCCTCAGCTAGTATGGCTTCTATGAATGGTTCGAGATTTGACAAGCAATTCAAAAGTCTAAATCTAAGCATACGTCTTACATTGAAGAAGTTCTTAATGAACTTTTCAACAAAGTGTCAAATATCATCGAGGTTTGTCCTCTGCCACAGAAGTCCTCTCGAAGAAGAAACAACCTTTTTGCTCCTAGAGAAGGTTCGTCCCACAGAAATGAGCATTAAGCAAAATTCTCAGTGAAAGAACTTTTCAAGAACAGGAATAAGCTAGATATCTCAATGTTGAATCTGTCACTGCCTGAAAAGGGACCTTTTATTCCCAATACAGTGCATGTGAAACCTGAATAGGGACTTATGTTCATTGACTATGATGGTCAATACAGGTTTTAGCGAGTATCTGAGTTCCATCTCGTCCCAATAGATCAATTAGAATATCTTCTAACATGGTTGAATGAAAACCTTTTTTAATAGATGATGGACCGTAGGATTCGAAAGAAATACTCAGAAGAAAGATTCGAGGAGAAGATGTTCCTGACTACATCAACTTCGAAGATCTAGATTACAAACCCTTCAATCTTGTAAACCTTGTATATCTTTTACCTTTTCATTCAGTGTGTAGCTTTTATTTCTAATGTCTACCAAAACCGATTGTAATCCTTTGTAATATTTTGTCTTGAATGATATTTCATTATTATGATTGGTTCACTAAAAAAGATTATTGAAAAAAGTAAATGAGACATGTACTTATGAGTGTTCTATTTATCTTTTATATTCTCTGACACCTTTCTTGTCAGTGAATATGCTCTCAGTGTTGAGTTATTTATATTATGTAATTTCATTCTTTCCTTGTAATCCTTTACAAATAAGTGAATTTTCATAATAAACCCTATCACTGAAAACGATCCCAAAAACAGTAAAAAAGGACATGTATTTTACAAGTACCTTTTTCCATAATGTATCAATTAAGCAATTTTCTTTATGTTGCTTTGTCATCATCAAATAGGGGATATTGTTGATCCATACTCTTTCAGTGGTTTGATGATGATCTTTTTTATCTAGAGACAAGTACTTAGTTCTCTTTATTCAATTTCAGTGATTATCACTGAGTCTATTTAGTTATTGCTGAAAAAATATTGTAATTCTCAAGAGACAAGTATTCTTCAAGAAGACAAAACTCACATCACAAGAACCTTCAGTGATATCAAAGATAAAACTGAAGATAGAGACAAGTAATTCACGATCTGATGTTGTTTTAGTGATAACAATCCTGTCTACAAACATGTGTGAAGTCTGCTCAAGATTCAACAAACACCGAAGAAACTTTAGAGTTATTCAAGTGTCAGCGATCAAATTAATCTTGTTCAAGATTAGTTTTTTGTCTTATCCCTCTGCACAGAAAGGACAAACCCATACCTCTCAAAGTAAATCACTCATACAAAATTACCCTATTGTCTCCAAACGTGCTTACCTACTTTCTGAATGACTATTGTTCATATATGACCAAAAGGCTGTATATCTGAAGATAAAGGACAAGTTCACCTCTAGAATCTTGCCACGTGCCTTGTTATATCTGACTTACATTTAATGCAATGGGTATAAATAGTCATGGAGACTCTCCTCTCCAAATACCCAAGAAGAGAGACACATACAAGAAGCACATATTTCCTACCCTTGCGAAGTTACGTTTACTTTACGTGAAGAACATCAACTGAGCTTACTCTCAAGCAAAGTTATTGCATCTTCTTTAGCAAGTCTTTTCTTCCTTGCTTTTTTGTATCTTGTATGCTCCTTAGATTGTTTTAGATAACTTTTGTATCTTGTCTTATTCCGCAAACAATCTGTAAATTCTATATTGATCTTCTCTTATCAATAAAGGATTTTAAAAAGTGAAATATTTCTGTGTTTGTATTCATCCCTCCCCTTCTACAAATTGTTACTTTTAGACTCTTGTAGATCCGTCTAGGACCAACAATTTCCACCTATAACGTTTTCATTATTGACCTTAAGAGCTTTTTTTGTTCTAACATTTCTAGCATTGTTATTTGAAAGAACCTTGTTATAAAGAACCTTGTTATGTCTATCAACCACATGCAGTAGGTAGATGAGTTTGTCAAAATGTTACATTCCAACTTATATTGGTTCATTAATATTTACTGATATATGAAAGGTGGAAATAAAGTTATGAATCATGTAATCTTCTGTGAGTTCCTTGCCATGAAAATTGAGATGAATTTTGAGACACAACATTTCTTTGTTGAAATCAGTCACCTTCTTATAATCGAGTGAGTTTCATTCCACTATATGATTAGTTTGGGAAGTACATCCTAATCAATACTCCTGATTTTCCTTTTCAAGGCATCCAACGGTTCTTGGGGATTATAGTTTAGGATATTCTATATAAAAGGTTGTGACTTATGTGTCATCTCAAAAATCTCAAGTTATTTACTTGTACCTTAATAGTTGACTTTTAGGGTCAATGCGTTTTGATGAGTGTTAGGTATATTATTGTACATTTCCAACAGAAGTAGTCTTTCTATTGGACATCATCTATGGTACTTAAGTTCTTTTGAGTTTAGGACATCGAATCCCAGAATTAAAATAAAGTGGAGAGAATGAATCTGTAATTCCCAGTAATAAAAAACCTTTAAATATGGACGATTACCTAGAGATAATGATAAGCATGGAAGAAGATTTACTCCATAAATAACTCTAAACGTTTATGTCTATCTTTATTTCCACATCCTTTTGGCGGTGACATATTTATCCTACAATATTTTTGAATATTTATAGAAACAAAATATATATTAGAGTAAATTGCAATTTTGGTTCCCGTGGTTTGTTGTTTTTCTTGGTTTGAGTCCTTACAAAATTTTATTGCAAAAAACCCTCGTGAAATGCAAAAGTGCTTGGTTTAGATCCCTGAGGCTAACTATGTTAGATTGCCTCATGTTAAACACCCTCATGTGTCTTGCATGCTAGGGTAAATGGATCATTTTGCATTACTCTCCTTCTTTTATCCTTTTAACCGGCTAAAACCCTCACTGGTGACCTCTATACCCCTTTTCCTTTCCATTTTCTCCGATCATCCTCTTCTCTCATTCTTGTCCGAAAATTCACTCGACACAACCAACATCTTGTCTTCTCCTTTCTTCCTTCTCCCACCTCTTTTTATTTATCCCTTCTCAGTAATGAACACCCACAATCGGTGCACCACCACCAGCACCTCCACCACCTTCGTCGATGCTTCTCACTTTTCTCTATCTAAATCCAGGTCGATTAGACCCTGATCCGAAGATGATTTGAGTGTAGATGAACGACATCCAAGCTTTATGTTTCTGTTGATTATGAACGAATACCATATGGAAAAAGGGATTTGGAATCGCTTCCTTCTACCAACAGCCCGAAGGGCAATCTGATGGAAACTGGAAAAGAGAAAAGGTTGGAAATCGAAATTGAATCAAATCCACACGTTGGCTTTTTAAACAAAGGGATTTCAAAGCGACATCTGGAACTCTGTTGCCTCTACGGTGGAAGATTGGTTGTTTGTGGCGCTCTCCGTAAAAGGAGAAGAGTGTTTCGAGGAAACAAGGGAAGGAAAACCGAATGCCGTTATCATCGTCTTCGGGAATGATGCTGAGTTTTTGAAAGCGTTTTTGATCAAAGAATATAAGATCATAAAAAGGGCAATGGAAGAAGAAGAGAAGATCAACAGATTGACTATGGCATTGGTTTATATACAAAGTTCTATGGTTTTATATTTCTTTTCTGTCTTTAATCAATATGTAATTGTTGATTCTTGAATTTTAACCGAAAACCCAGAAACTATTTGACTTGAGGGCACAGACGGACCTAGGTAAGTGGCATGGGTGGCACGTGCCACCGTATTATTTCTCCATCGAAGGGTAAAAAATTTAGGTTTGTGAACGGTGCTACCGTATCGTTTTAGAAGGTGCTACCGTATTTCCTAGAATTCCAAATAGTGCAACTAAAACCCAAATAAAACAAAGCCCAAATGGCCAAATCAAAATTCTAAAATGCAAAGCCCAATTGCCCAAACCAAATAAAAAATTGTTCTAAATTAAACAAAGCCCATAATATATCAATATTTCAAACAAATGAAATGACAAAGGCCTTACTTAGGCTTAGCCCAACAGCCCTTAAGGCTTAAAGCCTTAAACCATACCAGTCGGCCAAGGTGATTCGATTGGAACGATTAGAACGATTCAGACGAGTAGCAACAGCAATTGAGCAACAACGAGTCACAATTTGGGTGATTCGACTGGAATGATTCGGATAATTCTTGAAGACTCGGATGATTCTCAAACGATTCTCACTTCAGTCACTTGCTACATGGCTATTTGGTGACTTTGATCTCTATTTTCAGATTTACCCATTTTAGGTATCCATTTTTACTCTTAATCTTAGATTACTTATCTATTGATCATCAATACAATTTTACATTATTATAGTTCATAAGTTCATTAGTAATTAGTTGTAGTTAAGACTGTTAAGTAGTTTTAGTTGATTACTTGATTACTTGATTACTCTTAAGTTAAGTAGTTAACTCTTGAATTTGATGATGATCCATCGCTCTGCTTGACTACTTGAATAATGATCATTGATTTGCTTTAATAATGATCATCGCTCTGCTTGACTGCTTGAATAATGATCAATTCATGACTGTTTTTGACAAAATGGCAAAATACAGATAATGTTAGAATGATCAATGATGGTTTGTTCACTTCAGTAGACAGTAGTTTAGTACTTTAGTTTGATCAATGATCATTGATTTGCTTCATTAGTTCATTAGTTGATTACTGAGTTTAGTTGATGATGTTCAGTCTTCAGATGTTGATTAGATTTACATTACTCATTGCTGATTACTTGATCATTGCTTCATTAGTTAGATTTACATTACTCATTCATTATGGAAAAGTATTTGAAACGAAAAGCTTCATCAACCGATAATAATGATGCATCTAACAATATGATTGATGTTAACGATCTTCCTTGGGATCCATCAGAGAGACCCAAAATTATAACTTATAACCCAAATCAAAGAGATGAAATTAGACGAAAATACTTGGTAAGGGGTCTTTGTCAACCACGAGGTCACATCTTTCCAACCAAAGTTATAGGGGCTAAAGCAAGGCTGTTTGTTGTTACTTGGTTTGATCAATTTTAGTGGTTGGAATACAGTGTAAAAATAGATAGAGCATATTGTTTGCCTTGTTACTTGTTTAGAGATCAAGGTGGTAATCATGGGATGGATGCATTTGTGACGGAGGAATTCATTAGTTGGAGTAAAAAATATAGACTTACGCTTCATGAGGGTGAGGTTAATAGTTTTCACCATAAAGCACTTAAAAATGTGAAGATTTGGTTAACCAAAACCAATCAATTGTTGTTGCCCTTCGTAAGCAAACATAACTCATAAAGACCGAGTACCACATGCGATTGAATGCTTCCGTTGAAGTTTGTAGATACTTGTTGGAGAATGTTTTTCCATTTCGTGGCAACAATGAGTCGGAAAAGTCTATGTACAAAGGGCTTTTCTTGGGGACTTTAAAGTTAATCGGAAGAACAAATGGTGATATTGCAAAGGTTATATTACAAAATGCCCCGAAGAACAATCAATTGACATATCCAAAGATTCAAATAGATCTTGACACTTGCTTTGCAGAAGAGGTGTTGAAATCCATTATTAGGGAAATTGGTGATGATGTATTTGCTTTGTTGGTGGATGAGTCTAGTGATGTCTCTAGGTAAGAGGACAATGTTATGATGGTGCTAGCAATATGAGTGGTAAGTTTAATGGGTTGAAAGCTTTGATCTTGAGTGATAATAACTCGACATTTTATATACATTGTTTTGCCCATCAAYTTCAGTTAGTAGTTGTGGCGGTTGCAAAAAAACACGAAGGTATTAAGGACTTCTTTGATTTGCTTGCCTTGGTTGTTACTGTTGTAAACTCTTCATGCAAACGAAAAGATATGCTACGAGAAAGTCACAAAGAGAGAATTCAAGAAGAAATTRGAAATAAYGAAATTGAGACTGGTAAGGGGTTAAACCAAGAGATTTCCCTTGTACGAGCTGGAGATACACGATGGAATCCTCATCTTAAAACAATCGTGAGTTTGATCGTTTTGTTTCTGGAGGTTATATAGGTGCTTGAATATGTCGAAGATGATGGTGATAATGGAGCTAGTCGGATTCAAGCAAGAGGTCTTTTATCATAATTAAAGACATTTGAATGTGTGTTTTATATGCACTTGATATCAACGATCTTAGGGTTAACAAATTCATTGTCTTAAGCTCTTCAAAGGAAAGATAAAGACATCTTGGAAGCTGTTGATTTGATAGGAACAACCAAAGGTCAATTACAAATGTTGAGAGAAAATGGGTTTGATCAATTTTGGAGAAATGCTACTCTTGTTGTGATAAACATAAGATTGTCAAGTTGGATACGGCTGAAGCTTATGTTAATACAATAAATCCAAGGAAGAGGATGAACATTAACAATCAACATTATTATAACTATGATATATTCAAAACTGTTTTGGATATGCAGATCTGAGAGTTTGGTGATCGTTTTTGTGAGATAAGCACCAACTTGCTTTAAAATATGGCAGCTTTGAATCCCCGCAAATCGTTTTCTCAGTTTAACAAATCATGCCCATTGACGTTGAGTCAGATGTATCCTCGAGATTTTGAAGACAAGGAAAGGATTATTCTTAAGCACGAACTTGACATCTACTATCATTCTGTTTATAATGATGTCAAATTTGCCAACTTAAACGGTATTGCCGACCTCGCCAGATTGATAGTGGCAACAAGAAAGCATCTTTCTCATCCTTTAGTCTACCGGTTATTAAAGCTACCACTGGTTTTGCCTGTTACAACTGCTACGGTTGAAAGATGCTTTTCGGCGATTTAAGTTTCTCAAGACAAATTTACGTAATTGAATTGGTGATGACTTTTTGAATTCTGCCCTCATTTGTGCCATAGAAAAGGAAGCACATAGTAATGTTAAAAATGAAGATGTCATCGATCGTTTCAAAAAGATGAAGACACGCCGAGGACAAATTTAGGAGTTGTTTCTCAATTCTATAAAAACCATACTTTTTGTAATTATTTTTGGGTATATATTGACCGTTTTCAAAAGATGAAGACGCGTCGGGTACAAGTTTAGGAGTTGTTTATCGGTCCTATAAAAACCATATTTTTTGTAATTATTTTTAGATGTATATTATATTAGATTAATTATATGGTGCCAACATTTGAAAATTTTTCTGGATCCGTCCCTGCTGGAGGGGAGTGTATCTCGATGTTTGGGAAGGGATACGAGATGGGCGATCACTGATCGACTGCGACTTTGGTTTTTTATTTCACCGATAATGGAGGTTGCCGGTAAGGATGATTGTGTCGTGTGATAGTGGGAAGCAATAAAATAGGGCTTCTTCTTTGGTTTTTGGTTGTCGTTAAGCATCAAAACACCATGGGGTATTGAGGAGAAAAAGAGGAGACAACCAGAACTAGAACTAGAACTAGAACTAGAACTAGAACAAGAACTAGAACTAGAACTAGAACTAGAACTAGATGGAGATGTGGACAAGGGTGGATTATGGGGTCCATTTGTTTTTTATTTTATTTTATTTTCTAAAAGAAAATGAGAAAAAAAAGGTTGAAAAGACCAAAATACCCTTATTTGATGGTTGAGATTTAACTCTTGTTAGTCTTAGGGACCCATACCAAACACTTTTTCTTACCATGAGAGTTTTGTTGCAATAAAAATTTTGTAGGGACCCAAACCAGAAAAAGCAACAAACCTCAGGGACCAAAATTCCAATTCACTCTATATATTAAAAATAAGTATGTATTGTTTCTCTTTTATGACAAATTTTAGAATATGACTGATGAACCGTTACAACAACTTTTTGAAGTCTTGGTCATTTTATAATGAAACCATCATTGTATTGTTCACATGTAAAAATACATAAAGCAAAAACGTGTAGGTCAACACCCCAAGAGCATTAGATAATTCCATTACGTTATAATATTATATATATACTCCTTAATTAATTCAATCTTAAAAGTATTCAAAATTTCTCCCTCGAGAAATATTGCATCACTAATAATTTACATATTTTTTAAAAATGGAAAAAAAATTGAATAATAAAGAGAAGCAACTCAAACGTAAATGAAACTTATAATATAGTCTTAAAAATATAAATGTCTAGACGATAACCGGAGGGAGGATATTGTTTATCAGTTTACATTCAATGTTGTTGGACATAATTAATCCAATCCAATCCAATTATCAATAGATTTTGAATTTTAGCAATCGCTCATGTATAATTAAGTTCGGACAACCAATTCGATCTATTTAACCGTGGACTTTAAATCAGTTCTATCTATTTGTTTATTTATCTGATGCTGAAGTCTAAGCTGAAGTTGGCGTTGGGGTTCCTTGTGTTGAAGCTACGGATTGTGAAGGAGATGAGGATGGCGTCTACCGCATGCAATCACGAAGCTATAACCAGGTGCGTGGATGAAGAGATTGAGGCAAAAAACCTTGCCTCTTCTGATGGTGGGTTGCATTAATTATATATACATCAATGGACCAAACACGGTTAAATGGACATTCACTTCGTACACAAGAGAGTTTCTCGAGGTGAGTTGCACGTTCTACATGTCCTCTCACGCAACCAAATTGTAGATTTTTTTCACAAAGGGGATTCCACATATACTTTTTGATGATTTCAGAACCTCTCAACCCGTTTCGACCACAGGGTGTGTTAGCATTGTTAGTTAATATGAATAGACTTCACATATTAAACGTAAAATAAAAAATCCATGGAAAACTGAGAGAAATCGTCAATAAACACAAAATAGTACACTACAAAACAAAATGACTTTTTACCCAAAACCAAGGAAATTCCGACGTTGTTTATCGACCAGAAAATATCCGACTGTTAAATTCCATAATTAATTCGTCAGAAATATCTCAGGTGAAAAGTCCGGGTATTAGTAGTGAGGACCGATATATTATAAATGTGTCATACACCCCGATACAATACATGTACAACAAACCTATAATTTATTTGCCTTGATATCCTCATGGCAGCGAATGCGACTGCGACGAGAAGAGACTAGAGAGGGGTACGTACTCGTCTTTGGCAACTTTTGCTTGATTATATTTTGGTTTGGTTGGCTGATTTTCGAGACAATTTAAAGAATATAAGAGTATATGGTCAATGATTTCAAGTCTCTATTTCAGTTTTGTCTTTATAAACTTCATTAGTTTTACCAAATAGACTTAAATGGTATTCATATTGAATAGACTTAAATGGTATTTATATTGAATAGACTTATATGGTATTCATATTGAATAGATTTCACATATTAAAAGTAAAATGAAAAATCCATGGAAAATTGAGAGAAATCATCAACAAACACAAAATAGTACACTACATAACAAAATGACTTTTTACCTAAAACCAAGGAAATTCCGACATTTATCGACCAGAAAATATCCGACTGTTGAATTCCATAATTAATTCGTCAGAAATATAGTTCGGGTATACGTAGTGAGGACCGATATATAAATGTGCCATACACACCGATACAATATATGTACAACAAACTGATAATTTATATTTGCTTTAACATCCTCATGGCAGCGACTGCGACTGCAAGTGCGACTAGAAATGAGGGGTACGCATACTCGTCTGTGGCAACTTTTGCTTGATTATAGTATATGGTCAACCTGTATCAATTTCAGTTTTGTCTTTATAAACATCATTAGTTTTACCTACCTGTATCAATTTCACTTGTTGACAATAAAGAAAATTGAAAAAGTCAAACGTATTTTGGTAATTTGTATGGGTTGTTTGTTTAATTAGTCTATTTAAGCTGATAAATTATCAAGTTCTTTTCGTCACCAAAAAGAGAATACCGACAAGGAACCAGTTAGAACTAAGCAAGTTCATAATCGAGGTAACTATACTGTTTAAATTGAACTTACATTTTGGCTACTATACTGTGTTTCGGAAAGTATTGCAGAGAAAAGCTAACGTTTTGAATGGAAAGCAACGATTCTGGTCATGGAGATGCTGCAGATAGAATCTATGACACCATTGAAATACTTGTTGTCAAAGAGAAAAAAAGGAGACATGCCCATCAGTTTTTACCTTCCATTTACAGGGTTACAAAAACCCTTCGAGATGTCAGCCCAAATTCTTATACCCCTCGTGTGATCTCTATTGGACCTTTCCACAAAGACAACAAAATTTTGAAGGAAGCTGAGGTGCACAAGGTGGCTTATATGTTTGATCTATATCGTCGTTTAAAATCCCCACGTGAGCAAACCACGAAAGCATGTGTCAACATGGTGCTTAATAAAATAGACAGAATCAAGGCATGTTATGSAGGGAAGATGAAGACCTATGATGACCATGAATTTGCACAAATGATGGTTATCGATGGTTGTTTCATACTAGAACTCATTTACAGGTCAAACGATAGGAAATATGAGAGCCCTTCGGTTTTTGTCAACAAGTTGCTCACCCTTTACGTTAAGCATGATTTGGTTCTGCTGGAAAACCAAATCCCTTTCTTTGTTCTCGAAGACATCTTTGAGTACACAATTAGGAAATTAGAACCTAGAGCGTCTCTTGTTAGCCTTGTTCTTTCATTTCTAAAGGATGTGAACCCCTTTCGACAAAAGCTAGTGCTCGATAATGATGAAGCTGAAACAAATCATGATCATATTCTTGGCGTTTTACAGAAATGTTACCAGCAAGCACATGCCAAACCATCAGAAAATTCAAAAACAACATCGAATTCGGCTGCAGAATTTTTAAATGCAGTATCATACTCGGTCACAGAACTGGCCATGGCAGGGGTAAAGTTTAAGCCTAATAATGATACAAAGTGGCTGCTAGCCATGGAATTCAAATTTTCCAGGGTTCAATGCTTTTGCTGGCCGTGGGGTAAGCCTAGTTTCAGAATGCCTACGCTGCAAATTGAAGATTACACAGAGGCTGTTCTTAGGAACCTCATTGCATATGAGCAGTTCTCTCCTGCGGTTCCTGATGACGTCACATCATATGCTTTTGCGATGGAGAGGATATTAGATAMTAAAGAGGACGTCCTCAAGGTAATAGAATCGAAAGTACTTATAAACAATTTGGGTTCTAGCGAACAAGCTTCAAATATGATTAACAGCATATGCAAAGAAGTTACGGTTAAGGACTTCTCTTACATCAGACAGTGGAAACAACTGGATGGCTATTACAACGGCTACTGGCCCAAAAATRTTGCRYGGTTGAGGCGTACTTATTTCAGYAGTCCATGGAGTTTTATAGCCCTACTTGCTGGATTCCTTCTTTTYRGTCTTACGGTGGCTCAGACCTACTTCACTATCCGCCCGATATAATCTCTGATTGCTTCAAGTTCATTTGCTGCTACCAATAGACTTTTGCTGTGGAGTTGATTTTCTTTCTATGTTCTTCTGTCTTGTACATTTTCTTTCATTTTTTTGTTATTTCTTTCTAATGTAAATCCACCACTAATTTTTCCACTTATCTATCAATTTGGGTATCAACCTTACTTCATGGTTTCCGAAGTTTTTCATGGATTATTCCATCGTGCATCAATTTGGGTTTCAATAAAGTTCGTACATGATCTATGAACAACTGTTAGGTTCCACCTTAATAGAAATTGCAAATTAAAACTCACTAGGATAAGCGGTATTGTTGAACCAGACAACTCCGAAAGACAATTTTATTTTATTCCTCTGAATAGAACGGACCGCTATAATTAATAAATTTAAATGAAGTGGGTATGAGAAACACCATGAAAGATGTCAGCTACCGCTGCTATTAATTAAAAAGAAAATTGAATAGAAGGAGACATTGCAACCTAAATCTACTCCAGAAGTATGCTTCATTGAATTAGATATATAGGCATATTGGGTCCTCATGTTTGGAGACTCATCCTAACAGAGGTGCTAATTCAATAAGATGTGAATAGCATTTATTTGAAGAAGTCCTTTTATCCATAAAAGAGTCAAGAAAAAAGGATCAGATTAAAACACCTACAACAATTTCACGTCTATAAGACGTTAAAAATTATTTAAATGTCATAATATCTATTTTATAGGACCGAACACTTGTGCGTCATACGTAAAAGTGTTTCAACAAGTTCATGTATCGTTTTTGGGCATCTTTACAACTTTTTAGATCATTTTTGAAATAAATTGTCCTACTAGCTCTTTTATAGAACATTTTTGAGATATGTCCTATGAACATATCTTTCGATTGGATCCGTGTTTCTTATTTTTCAAATAATGTCGTTAATACGGTTAAGACAAAGTGAAGAAAGGTATTTTGGTCTAATCCATATAACTTGTAGATGGTTTGCCAGTTGGTTAATTGGGAGGTGCTAGAAGGTTCTAGCTGGTTTGCTTATTGTAGTATAACTAGATGTACTCTTTGTTTTTTGTTTTTCATATGTTGAATTCCAACCTTATCTTCTCTCATTTTTCTCTCTGCCATATATGGTATCATAACAAGACGACCTTATTGCTTGCTTCAGTTTTTCCTTTTGATTAGATTCAATTTCATCTTCACTTCTTCAATCAATTTCCCTTACATATTCGCTATGCCTAAATCCAATGATCAATCATCCAATCAAAATGCATCCACAATTGATGACAGGGTTTCATAATTTCTTTGGCGGTTGGGATTTCATATGGCAAATAAAGCTAATCCTAACAAGAACAAACCACTTGGTTCACATTGTGATGCCGGGGCATATTAAGAAGCGTTGCTACGAGCTTCAAGGTTATCTGATTGGCTATAAAACGTAGCTAACGAGTCAAAAACATGAGTGAAAATAAAGGTAATTACTATTCCTTATCCGTTCTTGCACAAAAGGTTAGGTCAGATGGTTGGGTAGTTGATTATGGTGCATTGCAACATATTTTCAATGACCTTCACGAATTTGAAAATAGGAGTATCGGATGTGGCACAAAGCGGTGTTGGATCTTGTGATCAGCAAGCAGCAATCAACTTTCATCAAGGGACCTAAGTGGAGGTCTTGGGTACATGGCTGTTTATCCACCGCCAAAGTCTTGGTTCTTGTTAGCGGGTCGCTATAAAAGAACTTTTGATGGAAAAAGGAGTGAGGCAAGGTGATACGATCACCCCCTTTCTATTTGTTTTGGCTGCTGAGTGGCTGAAAATTGCGATTGACGAGACTGTCGAAAATGGGCTGTTTCAAGGTGTTTCTCTCCCTAACAATGGCCCTAACACTATCTTTCTCAGGACTGGTTGCAAGATCATTTTTTTGAATTTGATGAGAATTTTTAAAGGTGTTTTCATCTTGCTGCCATTCTCAAGATCAACTTCGACAAAAGAAAAGTAGTGGAGATTGGAGTTAAATCGAAGGAGGTGTGGGCCATGGCTAGGAGGATGAATTGCAAAGACGGCTCCATTACATTTTCTTATCTTGGATAGACTTGAGGATAAACGTGTTATTTTGTTTTGATTATGTAAATAATCGTATATGTTTAAATGTGACAGAAATAAACGTACAACTAAGAAATAACAGATAATCCTAATCAATCGGAAAGGACCTCTACCGGTTATGGAAGAGGTCGGGGAAGAAGAAATGTGACTCAAGGGGAAGACCCAGAAAATGCTATGACAACATAAACGCGAAGTCGCAGCAGGGGTCAAGGAAGAGGTAGAAGTACTAGACAAGAAACTCATATGGAACAGGAATTGTCGGCCCAAGAAAGTTCAATGTCTGGCCGTAGAAGAGGAAAGGCAAGGAGTGGACACAATGTTCCTAATCCCGGATTTATCACTCAGGAAATGCTGGCCGCAGAGTTGGGAAAATTTCAAGAAAGTTTGGTGAACTTGTTGGGATGTACAGCACAAAAGAATCCAGAAGTAGTAAGAAATCCCGACTATCAAGAGGAAGCCGGAGTTAGTACACCGGTAACTGGTATATCTGTACCCCTTACTTCGTCTTCTGTTCATAAAGGAGGTGATATCAAAATGTTTCTTGCCTGTAAACCTCCAAAATTTTATGGTGAAAGTGACCCTGTTAAAGCCATGTGTTGGCTTAAAGAGATAGAGCTGAGTCTACAAATTAGTAAAAGTGCAGAAGAGGACAAAGTTATGTTTGTTGTATCCCGGTTGAGGTCAAGTGCATTGTACTGGTGGGAAGTTCTGTCAAGTTCAAATCCAAAGATTCTGAAAACCATGCTATGGGAGGAATTTGTGATCAAGTTTAAAATGCAGTATTGTCCTGAAGCGGCAGTACGAAAACTAGAAGATGATTTCCTTCGTCTAGAACAAGAAAATATGTCAAATCGTCAATACACAGAAGTCATTATGGAACAATCCCGGTTCGCTGAAGCTTATATTATATCGGAGAACAGTAAAGTGAGAAAGTACATATGGGGATTGGAGTCTAATCTCCGAAAGTATGTGATATTCAGGAATCCGACAACATTTCAAGCAGCAGTTGACGCTGCTGAAATACTGGAACAAGACATCAATCGACAACCACAAGAAAAGATTGGAGAGAAAAGAAAGGGGGAAGCTACAATGACCAATTTCCGTAGACCAAGGTTTATGGAAATTTTGAATCGACCAGTCTCAAGGTTTGCTGATAAGGCATGCAGACGATGTCACAAAATACACCAGGGAAATTGCAATACAGAGTCGCGAGTATGTTTTAAATGTCAAGAACCAGGACAAATAGCTCGAGACTGTCGAATAACGCGAAGATGTTTTACTTGTAATTCCTCTCAACATGTAAAAGCTGATTGTCCGCAAGCAAAGGGATGAGGGTTTGGTTTTGCTGGAGGTTGAGGATCTGGATATTCTGGGGGCCGAGGATCGGGTTATGTACCGACAGGTCGTGGGTCAATGGATAATCGTGTTAACCCAAATGGTCGGGGAGGGATAAGACATGGAGAGTCAAATGCAAAAGGGAGAGCCTTTTAGATGACGAGAGGCGAGGCGGAAGAGCACCCTGAAGTGGTGACAGGTACATTTCTTGTTAATTCAGTTTATGCCAAATTTTTATTTGACTCTGGAGCAAATCGTTCTTTCGTATCACCATCATTTGTTAACTGCATACATTTTGAATCTAAAGCATTAAGTGAGGATTTAATTGTGGAAACAACAAATGATAGTGAAGTTTCGGTTAAGGAAAGGATAGATGAATAAGTTATAAGTATAGAAAAATGTGAGGTGCCTATACAATTATTTCTTTTACCTTTAAGGGAATTTGATATAATTATAGGCATATATTGGATAGCCAAAAACCAAGCTAACATAGCCTGTGATGAGAAGATGATCCATATAGACTTACCAGAAAAAGGAAAGGTTGTGATTTACGGGGATCGACGGGATCGTTACTCTAGCCTTATCTCAGTTCTAAAGACTCGAAAGTATGTATAGAAAGGATGTGTTAGTTTTCTTGCATATGCTATAGATATGAAGAAAGAAAATGGAAAGATGGAGGATATCTCAGTCGTAAAAGAATCTCCTGAGGTATTTCCAGAAGACTTGATAAGTCTACCTCCGAATCGAACGATTGAATTTCAAATTGAATTACTTCCTGGAGCAGCACCCGTTGCACGTGCACCATATAGATTAGCTCCTTCAAAATTAAAAAGAATTAATGTCACAATTAAAAGAATTGTTGGATAAAGGTTTTATCCAACAAGTACTTCACCATGGGGTGCACCGGTGCTATTCGTGAAGAAGAATGATGGATCAATGAGAATTTTCATTGATTACCGGGAGTTGAATAAATTGACAATCAAAAATAAGTATCCTCTCCCAAAAATTGATGATCTGTTTGATCAATTGGTTGGGGCTACTTATTTTTTAAAAATTGATTTACAGTCCGGTTATCACCAGTTGAAGATTCAGAATGAAGATGTGTCAAAAACAGCATTATGTACACGTTATGGTCATTATGAATTTCTGGTCATGCCATTTGGACTCACAAATGCGCCTGCAACCTTTATGAATATGATGAATAGGGTATGTCGTCCCTATCTTGATAAATTTGTGATTGTCTTCATTGATGATATTTTGATATACTCTCGATCGGAAGAAGAGCATGCTTATCATTTGAGACTACTCCTGGAATTGCTGAAGCAAGAAAGACTGTATGCTAAGATGTCGAAATGTGAATTTTGGCTACGAGAGATTCAATTTTTGGGACATGTTATCTCAAAAGAAGGCATTAAAGTGGATCCTCTTAAGATTGAAGCCATTGAAAGATGGAAAGCCCCAAAGACTCCAACTGAAATCAAAAGTTTTCTTGGATTGGCTGGGTATTATCGTAAGTTTATATAAGATTTCTCTCGTATAACTACTCCATTAACAAAGTTGACAAAGAAGAATGTGAAATATGAGTGGGATGAAGCACAAGCTCAGGCCTTTCAGATGTTAAAGGATAAGATATGTAGTGCACCAATTCTATCTCTACCAGATGGAATGGAAGATTTTGTGGTATATAGTGATGCATCAAAGATGGGTTTGGGTTGTGTACTAATGCAACGTGGAAGGGTAATTGCTAATGCTTCAAGGCAGTTAAAAGATCATGAAAGACAGTATCCTAGTCATGATATGGAATTAGCAGCTGTGGTATTCACTTTGAAGATATAGAGACACTACCTATACGAAACGAAATGTCAAATTTTCACAGATCATAAGAGTTTACAACATCTGTTCCATCAGAAAGATTTGAATATGCGTCAGTGATGATGGTTGGAATTGGTTAGTGATTATGATTGTGAAATTTTGTATCATCCAGGAAAGGCAAATGTAGTTGCCGATGCTTTAAGTCGACAAGAGAAAAGTGGAACTATCAAAGCTGTAGCTTTACAGGTCGAATTACTACCAAGTATTCGGGAAGAGTTGCAAGAATTTCAGCACGAGGCAATGAAGGAGGATAAGGTTAAACAAGAAATATTAGGTGGATTGATATCTGAATTTGTGAAAGATAATAGAGAATTCTGGAAATTCCAGAACAAAATTTGGGTACCATGCTATGGTGGTCTTAGTAAAAGTATCTTGACTGAGGCTCACAAATCACGTTTCGCAATTCATCCAAGTACAAATAAAATGTATCAGGATCTGAAGCAACATTATTGGTGGCCAGGTATGAAGAAGGATGTAGCTAAGCACGTTGAACAATGCCTGACATGTCTCTAGGTAAAGATAGAACACCAACGTTCTTATGGTAAGTTGCAATCCTTGGAAATTCCAGTTTGGAAATGGGATCACATCACTATGGATTTCATAACCAAACTGCCAAGGACATCAAAAGGTTATGATGCTATATGGATAATAATAGATCGGTTATCCAAATCTGCACATTTCTTACCGATGAAAGAATCATATTCAATGGAGAGATTGACAAAACTACACATTGATGAGGTAGTGATACGTCATGGTGTACCTCTATCAATTGTTTCTAATAGAGATAGTCGGTTCACTTCTATGTTTTGGAAGAGCTTCCAAAGAGAAAAGGGTTCACATATTAAGATAAGTACAACTTATCACCCTTAAACTGATGGACAAAGCGAACGAACTATCCAAACGTTAGAAGATATGCTTAGAGCATGTGTAATTGATTTTGGAGGATCATGGGATAGTCATTTGCCTGTGGTAGAATTTGCGTACAACAATAGCTACCATTCAAGTATTCAGGCTGCACCTTTCGAGGTTCTGTATGGACGAAAATGTCGAACTCCTTTGTGTTGGAACGAAATTGGTGAAAAACAATTAGCTGGACCTAAGTTAGTTCAGCAAACTACATATAATATTGGAGTAATACGAGAACGAATGAAAGTGGCGCAAGACAAACAAAGAAGTTTCGCAGATAAACGTCGAAAGCTGATTGAATTTCAAGTGGGTGATAGAGTGATGTTAAAGGTATCACCTTGGAAAGGAATGATACGTTTTGGAAAAAGGGGGAAGTTATGTCCAAGGTACGTTGGACCATTCCCTATTGTTGGAAGGGTTGGGGAAGTGGCCTACAAGCTAGAACTTCCTTTAGAGTTAAGCGGAATCCATGACACGTTTCATGTGTCAAAGTTATGGAAGTGTCTAATAAGCCCGGATGTAGCAGTGCCGTTACCTGAAATTAAGGTGGATGAAAAGTTATGCTTTAAAGAAACCCCTGAACAGATTACTGACTTCAAAATAAAGAAGTTGCAGAATAAAAAGGTTAGATTAGTAAAAGTTCAATGGCAATATAAAAAAGGACGGGATGCCACCTGGGAATCAGAAACAAAAATGCGAATGAAATATCCTCATCTATTTACTTAATGGAATTCTGGGCCGGAATTCTTTTAAGGAGAGAATGTTGTAATATTCGGGTTACAAGTTTTAATTTAAGATTTTAGAATAACTATATATATATATGCATATATAATAATATGTATATAATATATATATATATATATAAGTCATACGACAATTGTCCGACGTACCAATACCAAGATCTACCATCTGATTATGGCATTCGTATTTCTAAAATTTCTGCCAAAGAATATGACGCCAATTTAGATGACACTGAAAATGCGTCTAAGAAATATAAAGTTGATTTTGATCCTTATTATGGGGCTGTCTCGGGGGATTGTTTGTATTATCCCAATACAAATGAATATCTGGGGCTACAATCAGATAGTAGTGATAGTGAATCTGATACAAAAGATAAATAAGGGTATTGGTAGGGGTAATATTAGTAATCCGATGAGTTGTAATTTATTTTGGGGCATGCCTCCCCCATTACCAACGCCAGTCCTATAGTGAAGCCTAAAGAATTGGCCCCCAAATATCAACGTTATAAACGAGTGAAAGTTGGGCAAATTTTCAAGAGTAAAGAAGACTTGAAACTAGTCCTAAAAAAGGGAGGAAAGAGAAAGAATAAAAGTAGGAATGAAATGTCTTGAAGAGGGTTACCAGATGAAAACCACCCACTCCATGCAATTTAGGTTCGAAGCATCATGTATATTAGAAAAGTGTGAATGGCGAATAAGAGCAACCTAATTAACAGTACAATGTTGTATCAGGTCTGTACATTTAAAGACTTGCACACATGTTCATAAATGCAAGTGTATCCCAATCACCGTCAAGCAAACAAGGTGTTAGGTCATATACTGAAAGATGCAATGAATGACATAATTAGAGTATACAAGAACAATGACATCATCGTCGATATGGAGAACAACTACAAAATCTTAGTTATATGCAAGCTTGTCGTGCAATGTGTTATGCCATTCTCCTCTTAATAGGCGACCTGACGGAATCGTTTTCTTTACTCTCGGTATACTGCTACAATTTGGAAAAAGCTAATCCAAGGATCATGACGAAGATCGAGACGGTTGAACTGGCACAGTTTAAGAGTTTATTTGTCGCCAGTGGTTGTGCAGTAAAAACATTTTCATTGAAATTATATGTACACTATTTTTATATATACTCAATTTATTTGTTCTTTTTCATTTTTTAAAGATTCAATCGTTTGTGAATCATTGTAGAAATGATATTATATTAAAATTAATACATTGTAGAAACAAGATTATATAAAAGTTAATACATTGTAGAAATGAAATTATATTAAAATTAATACATTGTAAAAATAAGATTATATAGAAAATTAAATAAGTAAACTTACC
>NC_037529.1:16687517-16697039 GCF_001531365.2 Cynara cardunculus var. scolymus
TAAAAACGAGATTATATTAAAATTAATACATTATAAAAATGAGATCATATTAAAATTAATACATCGTGAAAATGAGATTATATAAGAAATACATTGTAAAGACGAGATTATATTAAAATTAATACATTGTAAAAATGAAATTATATAAAAACATCAAATAAGTAAACTTACCATGATTTCGACGATTAAATGTCGATAATGGAGATTGTATTAGAGTTAATGAAGATTGTATTAAGGTAATGGAGATTTATTGGGGTAATGAAGATTTATTAAGATAATGGAGATTGAATTGTTGGTTTTGTGAAATTTGAATTGTTTATATAGTGGGGTTGAGGAGGAAAAAAAAATTGAATAGTGTTGTATTGGGAAGGAGGAAATTGAATAGTTTTATGTATTGAGGATGAGAAAAAAAATTAAAATTTTTAAATCTTTTTCGGCCGGTGGAGCCCTTACGCACCGCGCACCGACCGGTGTGTAAGAGGTGGCAATAGGTCAGCTTGGGTTGGGTTCAGGTTCAACCCATTTATTAAACAGGTTGAAAATCTCAACCCAACCCATTTAATTAAATAGGTTGCGATTTTTCAACCCAACCGAACCTGTTGGGTTAATGAGTTGACAGCGGGTTGACCTGTTTACGATTTTTTTAACCCAACATGTTAAATAAATGGGTTGAACCTGAGTTGACCAATTTAATTTTAAAATTTTAAATAAAAAAAGAACTAGAGTATTTAACTTTTTTGAATAAAACATAACACAATCACAAATACAACCAAATTGTTCAAAGTTTGAATAAAAC
The DNA here is from genome assembly GCF_001531365.2 of Cynara cardunculus var. scolymus. Classification (NCBI taxonomy): domain Eukaryota; kingdom Viridiplantae; phylum Streptophyta; class Magnoliopsida; order Asterales; family Asteraceae; genus Cynara; species Cynara cardunculus. Next base: position 16,688,314 of record NC_037529.1, read on the forward strand.
ACAACCACAACAAATATATCGTTCAAAATAAGTTGAAATTTTTTAAATTCTAAGTAACTCGACTTCCACTTTCATCAACCCCAATTTTACTCTCGTACCTAAAATCCTAAGACCATTAGTCCATCAGCAAGTGTAATTCATGCGTACAAAACAACTTATATGTAGCTTGTATAATTATCTCAATGAAGACGAATGATAACAATTCTCTCTGAGGTATAGGTATAGTGATAAAAACAGATAGTCACACCACACAAATAACAAATTCAAACTTGAAAGAAATCACTAAACTTCGATAGAGTCATAAAGTAACAAATAATCAAAGAGAAACATGAAATTCATATGATCTATAAGAAGTTTAACAACAAAATGCTAAACAAACATGATCATAAAGAACTTACTCTGCTATCGCTCAACAACGCCTCAAGCCCTCAACCTCAAATCGGAAACTGAAAATCTGAAACCAATCCAAATCTTTGATTGGAGAAGGTAGAACTCAAAAGAAGGGGAAAAGATTGATAATCAAAGCGCATGAAGATTGAAGAATTGAAGGTTTCATGATACTGATTAGTAATGAAACGTATGAAGAATTGATTATTGAAGAATTGAAATCGAAGAGTCATCATGAAACTTGGGCCAATTTATTTAAGAACAAACAAAATAAAAAATAAAATAGATATAATATTAAGAATAAAATAAATTAATATAATATTTTAAGTGAGTTGAAAACAAGTTAAAAACGGGTTGAAAACATATCAAAAAATTCAATCCAATCCAACCCATTTATTTAAATGGGTTAGACGGGTTGACCCATTTATTTAAATGAGTTGAAAATATCAACCCAACCTGCTAATTCTGGGTTGAGTTAATGGATGGGTCATTTTTTGCCACCCCTAAGTGGGACCCATTGCGGTGTTTGGTCAAAGTTATCGGTCAACAAGTCAAATCAATATTTTTTTTTATAATTTAGTCCATGTATACACCTAGCAGCGCTAATAGGATAACGGATGGCCATTTATTTAGAAAATTTAATTTTAAGGTTAAAATCGTAAATAAACTATTCTAAAAGGTTATTCTGGTTAGTATCCCGTGGATTATGGGTCCATTTGTTTTTCATTTTATTCTTTAACAGAAAATGAGAAATAAACATAGAAAATACCAAAATACCCTTATTTGATGGTTGAGATTTAACTCCTGTTAGTCTCAGGGACCCATATCAAACACTTTTACATACCATGAGAGTTTTGTTGCAATAAAAATCTTGTATGGACCCAAAACAAAAAAAACAACAAATCTTAGGGACCAAAATTGCAATTCACTCTCTCTCTCTCTCTCTCTATATATATATGTATTAAAAATAAGTATATATTGTTTGTTTTTTATGACAAATTTTAGAATATGTTACAACAACTTTTTAAAAGTTGAACAAGTCTTGGTCATTTTATAATGTTGTTTACATGTAAAAAATACATAAAACAAAAACGTGTACGTCAACACCCTAAGAGCATTAGATAATTCCATTCCATTATAATATTATATATTCTCCTTAATTAATTCAATCTTAAAAGTCTTCAAAATTTCTCCCTCGAAATATATTGCATAACTAATGATTTACATATATTTTTTTAAAAATGGAAAAAAATTGAATATACATGAAACTTATTATATAGTCTTAAGAATATACATGTCTATAAGATAACTCGAGGGAGAATATTGTTCATTTTAATTATAGTGCATTCTTTTTTATTTATAGTGTTCATCACTTTACATCCAATGTTGTTGGACATAATTAAATCAATCCATTTATCAATAGATTTTGAATTTTAACAATCGATCATATATAATTAACTTTGCACAACCAATTCGATTTATTTAAATGGACTTTTGATCAGTTCTATCTATTTGTTTATTTATCTGATTCTAAAGTCTAAGCTGAAGTTGGCATTGGGGTTGCCTTGTGTTGAAGCTATGGATTGTGAAGGAGATGAGGATGGCGTCTACCACATACAATCATGAAGCTATAACCAGGTCCGTGGATTAAGAGATTGAGGCAGAAAACCTTGCCTCTTCCGACAATGGGTTGCATATGATTATATATACATCAATGGACCAAACATGGTTAAATGGACATTCACTTTGTACACAAGAAAGTTTCTCGAGGTGAGGTGCACGTCCTCTCACGCAACCAAATTGCAGATTGTTTTCACAATAGGGCTTCCACATATACTTTTTGATGATTTCAGAACCTCTCAACTCGTTTGACCATAGGGTGTGTTAGCATTATTGTTAGTTAATATTAATAGACTTCACATATTAAACGGAAAATGAAAAATCCATGGAAAACTGAGAGAAATCGTCAACAAACACAAAATAGTAAAATGTCTGTTTAACCAAAACCAAGGAAATTCCGACGTCGTTATCGACCAGAAAATATCCGACTGTTAAATTCCATAATTAATTCGTCAGAAATATCTCTGGTGAAAAGTCCAGGTATTAGTAGTGAGGACCGATATATTATAAATGTGCCATACACCCCGATACAATACATGTTCAATAAACCTATAATTTATATTTGCCTTAATATCCTCATGGCAGCGACTGTGACGAGAAGAGACTAGAGAGGGGTAGGTACTCGTCTTTGGCAACTTAATTTGCTTGATTATGTTTTGGTTTGGTTGTTGATTTCAAGAGTATATGGTCAATGATTTCAAGTCTCTATTTCAGTTTTGTCTTTATAAACTTCATAAGTTTTACCAAATATATATGTTATTTTTCCAAACATTCACTTGTTGACGATAAAGAAAATTGAAAATGTCAAACGTATTTTGGTAATTTGTATGGGTTGTTTGTTTCATTAGTCTATTTAAGCTGATAAATCAAGTTCTTTTCATCACCAAAAACAGAATACCGAGAAGGAACCAGTTAGAACTAAGCAAGTTCATAATCGAGGTAACTATACTGTTTAAATTGAACTTACAGTTTGGCTACTATACTGTGTTTCGGAAAGTATTGCAGAGAAAAGCTAACGTTTTAAATGGAAAGCAACGATTCTGGTCATGGAGATGCTGCAGATAGAATCTATGACACCATTGAAATACTTGTTGTCAAAGAGAAAAAAAGGAGGAGACATGCCCATCAGTTTTTACCTTCCATTTACAGGGTTGCAAAAAGGCTTCGTGATGTCAGCCCAAATTCTTATACCCCTCGTGTGATCTCGATTGGACCTTTCCACAAAGACAACAAAAATTTGAAGGAAGCTGAGGTGCACAAGGTGACTTATATGTTTGATCTATATCGTCGTTTAAAATCCCCACGTGAGCAAACCACGAAAGCATGTGTCAACATGGTGCTTAATAAAATAGACAGAATCAAGGCATGTTATGGAGGGAAGATGAAGACCTATGATGACCATGAATTTGCACAAATGATGGTTATCGATGGTTGTTTCATACTAGAACTCATTTACAGGTCAAACGATAGGAAATATGAGAGCCCTTCGGTTTTTGTCAACAAGTTGCTCACCCTTTACGTTAAGCAAGATTTGGTTCTGCTAGAAAACCAAATSCCTTTCTTTGTTCTCCAAGACCTCTTTGAGTGCACAATTAGGAAATTAGAACCTAGAGCGTCTCTTGTTAGCCTTGTTCTTTCATTTCTAAAGGATGTGAACCCCTTCCGACAAAAGCTAGTGCTCGATAATGATGAAGCTGAAACAAATCATGATCATATTCTTGGCGTTTTACAGAAATGTTACCAGCATGCACATGCCAAACCATCAGAAAATTCAAAAACAGCATCGAATTCGGCTGCAGAATTTTTAAATGCAATATCATACTCGGTCACAGAACTGGCCCTGGCAGGGGTAATGTTTAAGCCTAATAATGATACAAAGTGGCTGCTAGCCATGGAATTCAAATTTTCCAAGGTTCATTGCTTTTGCTGGTCGTGGGGTAAGCCTACTTTCAGAATGCCTATGCTGCAAATTGAAGATTACACAGAGGCTGTTCTTAGGAACCTCATTGCATATGAGCAGTTCTCTCCTGCRGTTCCTGATGACGTCACATCATRTGCTTTTGCGATGGAGAGGATATTAGATACTAAAGAGGACGTCCTCAAGGTAATAGAATCGAAAGTACTTATAAACAATTTGGGTTCTAGCGAACAAGCTTCAAATATGATTAACAGCATATGCAAAGAAGTTACGGTTAAGGACTTCTCTTACATCAGACAGTGGAAACAACTGGATGGCTATTACAACGGCTACTGGCCCAAAAATRTTGCRYGGTTGAGGCGTACTTATTTCAGYAGTCCATGGAGTTTTATAGCCCTACTTGCTGGATTCCTTCTTTTCRGTCTTACGGTGGCTCAGACCTACTTCACTATCCGCCCGATATAATCTCTGATTGCTTCAAGTTCATTTGCTGCTACCAATAGACTTTTGCTGTGGAGTTGATTTTCTTTCTATGTTCTTCTGTCTTGTACACTTTCTYTTACTTTTTTTGKTATTTCTTTCTGATGTAAATCCACCACTAATTTTTCCTCTTATCTATCCATTTGGGTATCAATCTTACTTCATGGTTTCCGAGGTTTTTCATGGATTATTCCATCGTGCATTAATTTGGGTTTCAATAAAGTTCGTACATGATCTATGAACAACTGTTAGATTTCACCTTAATAGAAATTGCAAATTAAAATTCACCGGGACAAGCGATATAGTTGAACCAGACAACTCCGAAAGAACGGCCGGATGGCTATAATTAATGAATTAAAATGAAGTGGGTACGAGAAACACGATGAAAGATGTCAGCTAGCGCTGCTATTAATTAAAAAGAAAAATGAAAAGAAAGAGACATTGCAACCCCAAATCTACTCCACATTCCACTAGTATGCTTCATTGGATTAGATATATAGGCATATTTGGTCCTCATGCTTGGAGACTCATCCTAACGAAGGTGCTAATCCAATCAAATGTTAAACTATGAACACAGATTAGGTTAAATCCTTCAATTTTGACAGATTAGGTTGAATATACAGATTAGGTTCAATTTTGCTGTAGTTCTCAATAATTGTCAATTGAGTAAGGAGACCCAATACTACAAATCCTACAAACCAAACAGAGGATGGATTTTAAATCTAATCCAAATCCTGCAAACCAAACACAAGATGAATTTTAAATCCAATCCAATCCAAATCCCATGGAATCCAAATCCTTCCTGGGAATCCAAATCCCTCAAAAACATTCCTGCAAACCAAACGCACCCTAAGATTTATGTAGGATGAACAATCGTATGAGCTGGAAAGAAATTCTACAAAAGAAAAACAACAAAATACTTACAAACTTAATAAAACATGTTAGTTGTTAATTCCATTTTGATGGAGCATTTGATTGTAGCTTATAAATGATTTAGTGGAGGAAAGATGAAAAATAATTTAAACATAAAATAAATGGAAACTAAAAGGTTTGACACATTCATGATAATATTACCTAGAAAATTTATGTAGGATGAACAACAGTACTGATGTGGCGAAAATAAATTCTACAAAAGAGAAACAACAAAACACATACAAACTTGATAGAACATGAAAATTTTTAATTCCATTTTGATGGAGCATTCAATTTAAGATAAAAAAAGTAAAGAATTTAAACATAAAACAAATGAAAACTAAAAGTCAATGGAAACTTGAGCAAGGAAGAGTCACTTTGAGGTTCCCTATGAAATGAGGCATGGAAGGGAACCACTACGAAGATGATGTTACCTAGAAAATTTATCTAGGATGAACAACGGTATAGATAGGTCGGAAGGAAATTCTACAAAAGTGGAACGACATAACACATGCAAACTCGATAAAACATGAAGCTTGTTAATTCCATTTTGATGGAGAATACGATTTGATATATGGAGAGAACCATAGGCTCATGAAAAATGAAACGATTCGGAGATGGTGAGGAGTTAGGAAAAACGAAGGGAACGACATTAAATGCAAACATGAATTAATAATCAATGTTGATGAGAAGTTAAAGTGGAAAATTAGAACAACAAAAGGTTGAAGAATGATAAAGAAGAAAAAAGATAATTGAGTTTCTAGCTTTTAGAAGAAGCCATATCATACTTAGTGGTTTCTCCTTTAATATATACATATATATATATATATATATAGATAGAGAGAGAGAGAGAGAGAGAGAGAGGGAGACAGAGAGGCTGAGAGGCTGGTTCAAATGTTAACCAAGATTATTGTATTAACTTTGTTAACCAATCTTGGCCATTGATTCTTACAATAAACGGTTGTGATTAATCATGATAAAAAAATAAATTTTTAAATTTACAATTTCAAAAAAATATGTGAACAAAGGGAAAAGGGTATTTAGGTAAAAAAAATTATGTAACTCCTATATCATTAATTGGTAGTTACAAAATCAAAAAATTTCATTCATTTTGTTAATGTAAGAACCATATGAACACACACACATACACACACACACACTATATATATATATATATATATATATATATAGACATATGAACAACATGTGAACCATATGAACATGTGAACCATATGAACATTTTCCATATATTCAGGAGCCAACTCTATTGTATGTACATGAACACGTATTAACCAAGGCATCTAGGGTTGTATGTTTTCATGCGTGCTCACATGTCTTCACATGTTTTAGTGTGTGTATATGGATTCATATGAACATCTAGTGACTTGAATAGACATGAACACTTATGAATCACGACATCAAAGGCTGTGTGGTTTCTGATGTGTTCATATGTTTGTGTGTGTCCCTATGTCTTCATATGTCTTCATATGAACATCTAATGCACTATGTGTTAACTTCATATGTCTTCACCTGTAAACTGATTGAATCTCTCAATAGAGCCACCTCCTAAATATACAAAAGTTGTTCAACAGGTCAGCTGCAGTTACCTTTTTTGCAAGATAAGTGAGAACTGTCAAAGGTGAGCACTGTCGATAAAAACAAATGCAATATCATATTAATCCATTACCAATACAAACACTTTGATCATTGTCTTCACTTCCGGAACTCGAAGTCCGATTGTCATCATAAACCATTTTAACATTCTTATTCTCATTGTTGTCGATCTGTTTTCCAATGGGTTTATCCATATTAGCTTGGACGATATCGTAAACTTACTATCAGAAATCTTTTAACAACCACAAATTCAATAACATTATAGATAGATAAATCAAATTTCAAAAATAATCACAAATTGAAAAACAAGATCAATATTAAATCATCATCAATTATGGGATTTTTATATTTTGTAACTCTCAATTACTGATATGGGAGTTACATAAAATGGTAAAATTACTTAATTACCCTTGTCATTAACATATGAGATGTATATGAACCTAAAGAAAAGATTGATTTTCATTGGTTGAGCTTGGTTAACAAAGTTAACACAATAATCTTGGTTAACATTTGAACCAAACTCTCTCTCTCTCTCTCTCTCTCTCTTTCTCTATATATATATATATATATATATATATATATATATATATAGATTTCTTCTATAACGTATATGGGGCTCAATGGAGCCATTTACAAATAATCTCATGAATTTATTGGTTTTGCATTTTTTTAGGAACAAGTTATGATATAATACGTCTTGTTTATCTTGACGAAATGGGCGGAGTAGCTATCCCCATGCCGAAAATATTTGTGATGTTCAGTAGCTTTTCAATGTCTTCCCTTGCATTAATGGGTATGAGTGGTTTTGTTTCAAAATTTATAGTTTTTTTGGGAATCATTACCAGCCAAAAATATATTTTAATGCCCAAAACTGCCATCATTTTTGTAATGACACTTGGAATAATATTAACTCATATTTATTCATTATCTATGTCACGCCAAATATTATATGGATACAAGTTATTTAATACTCCAAACTCTTTTGTTTTTTATTTTGGACCGTGCAAGTTATTTGTTTCGATCTCCATTTTCCTACGTGTAATAGGTATTGGTATGTATCCCCATTTTGTTCTTTCACTGTCAGTTGACAAGGTTGAAGGCATTCTATCTAAATAATTTTATAGATAGATTTCTGAAAGAAAAAACTCCTATGATTTTTTAGAGTTGATTGGCTATTGAAAAAACATTGATCATTTCAAGAATGTTCTTCCCTTAGTGAAAGTTGATTGCTCCTTGCTTACCACAAAATCCAACACCGCTTGCGTGTATTATAAGGAATTTTTCTGTCAAAATTCTTAAATAATTTTTATGCTTGCATGTATTATATGTGTGTGTATATAATAATAAATTGATTATAATAAGGAACAACCACATCCAATGATGTGGTATAATGGTGTAGTACAAATTATGGTTATGAATTTTCTCAAAATTATGATTTTCTAAAATATTTAATATATAAACGACTTCTCTACCCCTAAATATCATTATTAGAATGAGTTTTTTGTGGTTTCTCATTCATGGGTTTAACCTATGACTATTCATTTACTCCTTCCTTTAAATCATTTTTAATTCTCAAATCCTTGAAATTCACCTGATATGGATGAAAATGAGCCAAGAGGCACTTGAGGAATAGACATGGAATAAGTTCATTGAGAAGTAGGCATATCAAAGAATTCCCAATTAGTAAGAAGAATACCTTCACTTACTAACATCCTGAACATGTACTTAACCATAATCTTCTCCAAGGAAAGTGGGCCAACAAATTCATGTAATCTTTTTGTTATGTATTCTTCCA
>NC_037529.1:16698209-16721989 GCF_001531365.2 Cynara cardunculus var. scolymus
TGCCATTATTAATTATTATTTACATAAGATTCAATATATATATTTTTAATATTATTAGATGATTATTATCGGTTATTATTATTTACTTAACACTTCCTATATAATATTTAAAAAACAATATATGTACCAAATGCTTAGTCGCATGAGTTTTAATCATTTTCTTTAGCATACCATATATGTTGATTTTACGTAAAATGATTAAAACATTTTTTCATGTAACAAGAAACCAAACAATGAAAAACTAATATTAGGCGGATCGAAAAAACTCGAACAAGTCAAATAAAATTTTAAACAATTCAATCGGATTCGTCTATAGCAGAAGTTGTCACAATACTAACGACTACTGTTACTCTTTGTGCAATGTAGGTTGGGAGAAAAGGGGGTTTCGAGGAGGATTTTTGGACAACGTTGCAAACGAGCACATTACAAAAAAAATGTAAGAAAATTGTAAAAATATCCGCAATACTATATACAAAATTGGGTAATAATACGGCATTTGTATGGAGCATATAAATATTTCATGGAAATACGTGTAGGGTATAAATTGATATATTATGACAGAACAATCTTCATTATACACCTTATTATTATAGTCAATAGTCTCACACATTTATTTTATCATTTTGAGTCAATTACAAAGTTTGATATAAAGAAAGATTGATATAAAAAAATTATTATTTAAGTATATATATTTGAAAAAACTTACGGAGGATGATGAGGTGATTTTATATAAAATGTAATATCTTTTCTTATTAGTTTAATATATGATATGTGATCATTGACCCATTTAACTTCAATATTTTCTAAAGAATTTACCATCACCGTGCAACGTGCGGTGCCGAACACTAGTTCCTATAAGTATGAAACCCATATGAGATATAGAGGAATAGGCTATTCTTTTTTTTTTTTTAAATTCCGTTAGCCAGGAGATGTTGAAGCTGCATAAATCTTTTGTATTGTGCCTACTATCATCAACCAAGGAGAATATAGAATAACAATGTGGTAATAATTCCATATTAATCCGAATCAATCCATATGCTCCCATTTTCAATAAAATTCTTTATCTATCTCTGAGATGTTTGGATTTTTTAAAACTCCATAAACATGCAGGAGAGAAATGTTATCCCCACTCGGACCAAGACAGAACTTTTATTTGTTCAAATAACAATTAAGGTGAAGTAGGGTCAAGAACGATGAATCTCTTTAAGATAAAAAGTGATTTCTTATGTTTGTGATAACATGATAATATCTTACGTGCCAGACGTTCTAGTTTGAATTAATTTATGAAAATTCTAATTTATATGATAATATTACTTATTCAACAAATTCTATTCATTTATCCGAGTTGATTTTCTGTTACGATAAATTGATGAAACAATAGCCAGTTCAATAGCGGCTCAGCAACTACAATAGCTATAACAAAAATGGAGAAAATGGCTCCTTTTAATTGACGAGTATCAAAAAAATCAGAAAATGTTACAAAATTGAGATTAATCGCATTTATATAAGTTCAAGACACATAAAAGCCATAACTATATTTCGACTTGCGATCAATCCATATAGACCGACTAAAAATAAATAGGCACTCAAAACAAGTACATGTTCGAGCATCATTAACCAACTCCTTATCAATCTCGATTCATTTCGATATGAACAACAATTTAACTAATTGGATTGACTAGAATCTAACGAGTAATGGAATAAAGGAATATATTGGGAATARATAGAACTAATAAAGAATTTATATTTTATATACAAAGTCAAATAGAAAATAGGAAATGCATGTGATAGCTCATACAAGTTTTTTTTTTTTTGTAGTTTTAAAGAGTTATTATTGACGAGGCACAACAATTGGGCCGATTAACGCAACTAAAAGAATTATTGAAATGAATTCAAACAGAAGAAAAAAATCTGTTGATAAATGAATCCCAATTTGTTGACTATTACTTATCAAATCTTGCTCTATAATCTGGTTTGCTTTTGTAGTCCAAATAATGCCGTACCATGACGTATCTGGAATAGTAGTAATTAGTGAAACAAAAAGACTTGTACAGACCATGTAAGTTACTCCAACTCCAACGGGTCCAAAGATGAAAATCTTTGGAATATTCTAAACCATTTATGAACATCACCGCGAAAATGATTAAAACATTTATGGTTGCTACATAAATAAGGAGTTGCGCAACAACTATAATATGGGAGTTCGATAGAATATAGAATAAAGATATACAAACAAAAATGAATCCCAACGAAAAGGCAAGATAAAGGGGATTGGGAAGTAATACTACTCCCAGACCTCCTAATATAAGACCCAATCTCAGAAAGACTAAAAGAAAATATTGTATTAGTCCAAGTAAATTCATTATATATAAAGTAACAGATAAATAAATCAAAATCTTTCATAACTTTATTTTCACGATGAGAAAAAAAGAAGTAACTCTACTTTTTATAATAGTTATTACTTATTAAATTAAAAAAAATCCATTTTGTGGATATGAATTGATGTAGATATAGTTATTGGCCTAATCTATCGAAAGAGTAATTTGAATCTATACATTTTTCAAATCCTCAAACTATATAAATATATTTATAATTATAAATTAAAACATGGTTCTCGCCTCCTAATAAATATAATTGTAGTTATTCACCAAACAAAAACCCTCATTTTATTTTAGATCAAAATGAGTCATTAATAAGGAATTTTTCTTAAGTTTTTATTTCAGACAAATTTAAAATTGTTCGAATTGTGTAATCGTCAATTATTGACATTGGTAACCAATCGAAAGCAATTTCATTATAATTTAGTTTGTGATGGTCATACGTAGAAGTTCATATTCTTCAGTCATTGATAAACAATTTGTTGGACAATACTCAATGCAATTACCACAAAATATACATATTCCGAAATCAATACTGTAATTAAGCAACCGTTTCTTTCTAATATCAATTTCTAATTTTCAATCAACAACGGTCAGATCTATAGGACATACACGAACACATAGGGGCGGATGTAGCATACAAATGGTGGGGGGATGGTCCCCCATTAAAAAAAAGCATCTTTTCCTGCAGGGACTAATTTTGTCAATTTCGAATCTTAAGCTATTTTTCCATTTTCTTGGTATAACTTGACTTGGAAACTGCCGTTTGAGAGAGAGATGACCTAGGGACGATTTTTGGGAGCAGGAGAGAAGATTTGAAGCTATTTCTACCATCTTCATGCCGTTTAATTTAGTCAGTAACTCGTTTTTATTTCCAACAATAGTCAAACTTTAGATTGTTGATATATTTCATTTGAGATTCCTTTATAAGATGTTGTGAACAACTTTATTTGCTTAATTTTTATATGAATGTATTTTTCTTTTGAGTTATCAATTAATCTGATCAATTGATTGTTCTTTTGGAAAGTAGCTATTCAAAACCCTAGATATGTAATCATTCAGGGCTTTTGATAAAGTGGCAACTGAAATCATTTGGTCTCAATAAGGTTTCCAATTTGATTACTTAAATTATTGCAATCGATGCTCTAATAAGCCGGGCTTGTGAGCTTATTTCTTCGAATTGGTGATTTTACTAACTCATTAATGCTGACCACACCTGTGAATTGCAGAGTTTGTTCAAATTCCCATTTGGGGTTAAGATTTGATTAGATAGATTGTTTTAATCAATGTATATCTAAGGGAAAATCGAGGTTGTCAGAGCTTGTTCACAATTATAACCAGTTTGGGCTTGTTTTACAATTGAAAGTGAGATATTGTTGGTCTTTTTAATTATTAACTTTAATTGTATAATTAGTGTTAGTGAATATCTTAATCCATCCCCCTTTACTTAAAGTGTAGAAGTTGAATAATAGCCACGACCAATGCTTGTGAATTCAACAGCCGGTCTCAACAGCCGTCAAATTTCAGTAGATTTACATGGTTTATCTTGTTAAGAACAAGTCTGAAGTCATTCTAATAGCTCCTCAATTCTTCACTCCTATTAAAACTCAGTTTGGGTGGAAGATAAAAGTCTTTAGATTTGATAATGCTAAAGAACCCGACTTTCATGAGTTCTTTGCCAAACTAAGACTCTTACATTAAACGTCTAGTGTAGCTCGTCCTCAACAAAATGCTAACACAAGCATCAACATTTACTAAAAGTATCAACATCGTTGATGTTTCAATCCAATATTACAATATATTTCTGGTTCAAATGTTTTACTGAAGAGCCCATTCATACATTCCATATTTCTAGTAATTCGTGTATCTCTTTTTTCAACTCTAATTCATCCCATGAATTATTAAGTCCATCTATATTTGCCGTTACTGCAACAACGCTTTTAATCAATTGAACTCCATTCGAATTTCTCAATGAGAAGTCTCCATTTGAGAAATTTATGGAAGGTTCCAGATTATTTCTCACTTGAACTTTTGGGTGCTTAGCCTTTGCATCAACATTGTTACAATCAAGGAATAAGTTTAGTACGAGGGTTAAGGCATGTGTTTATTAGTGTATCCGCTAGTTTTGGAAGTTTACATGTTACTTTATTTTGATACGATAAAAATAACTTTTTCTATTGGGAAATAGAATGGTGGATCATTAGTAGATGTTTTTCAATCATGTGATGCTATGTTTCACAATGAACTATTCCTCATTTCATGTTACCACACAAGCTTCTTAACTGATACGTTTTCACATGTTGTTGTTCAAAATATCAGAAATACGAGTCATGATCTGGATTATTTGCCTACTGGTGCACATGATGTACAAATTGATGATGCTCCAACAGTTCCTATTAGTGGCTGAAACTACTATTCATAATGTTCTATTCGTTCCTATTACTCAACCAATGGTTGAAACTATCGATGATGAAAGTGGCATGCAAAGATCATCTTGAACACATAAGCCCCCTTCTTATTTGAGGGATTATCACTACAATTTGGTAAGACATAACAGTTGCTTGAATTAGGAGATGGCATTAGATACACGATTATATGTGTTATAAGCATCTATCTGTTAATCATTGAAACTTTGTCCTAACTGTTTTTGGGAATACTGAGCGCTAAAGATTTATAATGAAGTAACGTTGCATAATGAGTAGATAGTTGCTATGCAAGAAGAACTACATGTTGTGGAGTCAAATTAAACCATATATGGTCTATTATCCATTGCCAGAAAACAAGCACACAATAAGCATAATTTGAAACCAAGTAATTGGGTTGCCACTTACTGAGCAAACATGGGTTGATTGAATATGGTATGGGTTGAGGCAAAAATTAAGTTTTATTTAATTATAATAAGTTTAATTATAGTTACTCTACCAAAATTTTAAACTAGTGTATTAATTATCTATTGCTATTATATGAATTCTAGGAGTCAATTGTGCGGAAATTGATCGATAGGTATGGGGGTATGGGGATGATGTTTCTACTCTTCCATATTGTGATGAAACATTATGGCAGAGGTGTCGGGACGGAAGAAGAAAGGGATACTTTAAGGATTTGGCATGCATTGGGATATTTATTACATGCTGACCGATACAGCTAGAGGATGATGTTCAAGTACAGGTCGATCGCATATGTAAGGAACATATATGGATGAGGTATGTATATTCATTCATGTGATATGAATCGACCTTAAGTTCCATTACTAATCTTGTGTATGTATATTCAATAAATATGAACCGACGTTATAGATTATTCATATGGATTGGCATATGCATCTTTAAATGGATTTTTTCAATGTGAACCTTTTTTTTTCTTACCTTCTCATGATATTTAGTCTTTCTTATTTAATTTGAACCTCCCACTATATATATATATATATATATATCATATATGTATATATATATATATATAGATGTGGGATCGTGTAAGAATAACAATTTTATTGAGAATGACGAGAACACTTGTGATCCTTTAGATGAATTAACTTTTAAATGTAACTTGATTTTCCATCAACCACCTTATGTACCTTCAACTACTTTCATCTACCTTTATATTCACATTTATCTTCACTTTTAGTCAATTTCGCTAACTTTTACATACATTTAATCACGCTCACATGCATAAATTGTTGCCATGACGAGAAAATAGGTAAATAAAAGTAGTTGAAGGTTGGCAAAGATATTTGAATGTAGATGGAGGTTTTATTCTCATCTTCTCACCATAACTCTTACTCTTACCGGAACTCAACCCCATATATATGTAGTTAGTTTCCTGTGAGAAATGCAATTTTTAGCGAGAAATGTAACATTCATATACACTACAAAATAAATGACTTTTACCCACAAAAATCACCTAGGGAAATTTTCGACAGGTTAGCCAGAAAATACCAACGTTCGGGTAGGATTCGATGACTTTCAAGAAAATACCAATGGATTACCAAAAGAATACATGGGTTGTCACTGATGTGAGTTTCCCACCAACAATTTACCCACCAACTTTTGTGATATTTTGTGATGAATCAATCTTTTAGTGTCGGATTTCCCAGGGAAAATCCGTAGGTAAAAAGTCTTCAATTTAGTAGTGATAATATGTGAAGGTGCAATAACCGACCATCTTCACAGAAACCGCTGAAGGTAAACATTTAGGTCCATTGCCTTGGAAACTTCACAAAATATAATCTAAATTCACACAATATAACGGTACTCTTCAGGATTTCTTACTTTTCTCACCAAAAATCTTTTTTCTCTATTGATCCCCAGTCTAAGATTGGTGTTCTGATGAGAAATGCCATATTCATGAGAAGTATGAAAAATGTAACCTTCACATAATATAAGTGAAGATACCCTAGTATTGTGTGAAATCGTGTAAAGCTAACTACTTTTTTAAAGAAACTGGTGAAGGTACGCATTCAGATCCTGTCACCTTCACCGCTTTCACAAAATATAACGTAACATTCACACACACTACAAGAAAATCGGGTTTGCAGGACGTTTTAACGTCCTAATAGACCGTCTTATAAGACTTATTTATAGGACCAAAAAATGAAGTCTCCTATTTAAAAACGTAATAATAAGTTTATAGGACACTTTTGAGCATCTTAACAAATTTTTTAGGACACTTTTAATACAAAACGTCCAATTACCAATATTATAGGACACTAATTGAAAAAATGTTCTATAAAAAAAGTGTCCTATAAAAATGAGTTTATAGGACATTTTTTCAAAAGTGCTATATAAAAATGTTAATGCGGTGCTCTGTAATAAAAATGTTCTAAAAACGTTGTTAAGATGCTTAAACGTGTCCTATAAACTTATTACAACGTATTTAGATAGAATGATTTAATTTTTGGTCCTATAAATTAAGTCATATAAAGTAGTTTATTAGGACGCATAGTAGGGCCGACCCAAAGCTTTTTGATGTCCTGAGCAAAAACATTAAAACATGCCGCATCGGATTTTTAGTCCATTTTAGGGTTTGTAAGACTGTTCAAATGGTGTTAGTCCATATCCAATCATTTGCACAATTTTTTCCAACAAAATGGTGTAAAACTTTGTGTAAACTGTAGTAATTTAATTTAAGTGACGCATTAAATTAACTTTTGCATCAAATAAATTATAAAAAATATATTTTATATTCTTAACTTATATATCTTTTCAATAATATCCTTACTTTTATTAGTTTATACAAATTCTACGCATAATTTGTTATAATAATTTTATAACACATTTGAACAAACAAAATACAGACAACTAAATTTCTATTATATGTTAGTCAAATTTCATCTTTGGTTATGTATTTTTTTTTCTTGAATCATAATACACACACATATGTGTGTGTCTTTGTCAATTTTTATGTTTTATTATTATTATACATTTATATCATATATATGAACTAATATAAGTATAATTTATTATATAATATTATTAAATAGTTTAACTAAAATAGCATTCGTAATCAAATAAACTAAATTATATAAACATCAAACTTGCATAAATATTAAATACTAAATTTGATGTATATTTCACCAACATCAGTTGGTGTAGAATTGTAGTGAAATTATGTGAAATATGATATAAAAATGGGATTTTGGTGATGATGAGATGCGCCTTTACCGAGAAAAACTACACACCCAATTTCTTGAATAAACATGTTTGACGAAATTATACACATAACGAAAATAATAAGTTTTCAAGTATTATTATAGGGCCTTCTTAAAATAATAACTTATGTAAATATTAATTGTGCTAGTAATTTTATTTTAAAAAAATTATTGTTGTAAAAACACGACAAAAATGAACTTTAGATATTAATCGGAAGTGAAAAAAATGGGGAATAGGGAGCGAAGTATTAAAAGCGAAATCTAGATACATATAAACAAAATAATCTTCAGCTCATTGGTAAAAGGCTCATGATATTTAGATATGATGCTTTAATTTTTAATCTTATAAATTAAGTCCTATGGAGTGGTTTATTAGAACGCTTAGAAATTAGTTGCATCCTATAAACCCAGTTTTGCTGCGATGACAACATAGAGCTACTTTCACAACTTCTCACCAAAGTTTCTTTTCCATATGTGATCCTAAGTCTATATGTACACATACATGAATACATATACAAGAAGCTACATGGGTAGAATAAACATAGAACAAAAGGCAAGACTTGAAAAGCGAGGAGAGCAAATATGGAATAAAGGGCTGGGTGTAACACCCCATCCTACTAAACTTAAGATGAGACATGTCACAACCGAAAACGGATCAAAAGTCTACCATTTATAGTACAGAGCTCTAATGGAACTCCAAAAAAAAGCATTACAATTATTATATTACATAGCACTAACATAATCACCTAATAACATAGCAAAAACATTATATTCAACCGCTAGTCTTCTAGAATCCTAAGCCATCTCGACCCTTCATCCTGCCCCTAAGTTAGATCCTGAACCTGTCGAGGTAAAACAAAACAAACCTCGAGTGAGCAAAAATTGCTCAGTGAACGAATAATAGCAGAAGAATATCAAATATGAATAAATAACTGAAAGGAAACATTACGATACAAGTGAAATCAATTTAAGTGTAAATCTCTAAAATTTGAAAGTTATATAATAAAAAAAAATTCAAGGTAAGAAGATCATCCGTATTATTAGGATACGTTGTTCCCGATGGATGATCAGTCTAATCAGGCGTCGTAATGGAATGGAAGTGTCGGGCACTACACCATCACATTCCCCTGTAAACAGAGGTATCTGGTATTCGGCTCTATCCAGTAACCAATATAATTGGTATTCGGCTCTATCCGGTATTCGGTTCTATCCGGTATTCGGTTCTATCCGGTATTTGGTTCATAGGATGCATCCAACATTCTCTATTTGGCTTGGTCGTAGCCTTTATGAGAATGCCATGACTATTTTAGCCATCATGGGGGCGTCTCAACACCCATGCCCTGAGTATTGAGCCTATTCAAAGTTAAGTCAATAAACTCAAACTCAAATAACCAAATCAAGAACCAAACATTTGATAATAAGTCTAATAAAACCATTGAGGTTCCAATTTATATAAAATCGATCATGAGTCTTAAAACGTACCGRTAATGGTTTAGATTTATCAGGTACACAAAATTTATAAACCAAAACATCATATWTCACATAAAGGAATTTCATATACCAATTTGATCATCTCCCCTTTTGTGGACATGTGTCATGATTAAGATTTCATAGAATGGATAATCACCACAATTGATTACCCATATATCAAAAGAAAGTAGACATTCGTACCTTGAAAGTGTTTTAAATATGATAAAACAAAATTCGAGGCTTATGAATGATTCCCTCCTTTCAGATTATCTACACTTATCAGAAAAACGGCTTTTAGACCATTTTCGATAACACTTCTCATCAACTTCAAGTTCCTACAAGCTATTACCTTTCATAGAACTTATGGACCGTCAAGCATGCTTAACATACCACTAGGACACTTAGTAAACATATAACACAATGCCTAGGACTAAAGACAACATTTGCTAAAATCAAATTTACACAATCCAAACAGAAGCTAACAAGTTATGTACACTAAAAGTTTAAGCCTTTTTCTCACACTTAGAGGCTGAACCAAACTTTCTTATAAAAATGAAAGTTGTACATATACCTCTTAGGATTTCATACCAACTAGATTCACATAATTTGAAGTTCTGGTCTATTTTATACAGAATTTATACAAACAGAGTGCAATTTCGAGTGGCTGCAGACAGGGTCTGGAAAATCGAAGATTTCAAGCATGTATGTTTCCAATTAGGTTTCTTAGTAAACTAAAAAGTAGTAGATAACTCAAACAACTTTCTAAAGATATAAAGAACGCATCAATCGGACAAACGGTTGATTTTATATGAATTTTCAAACTTACCGAAACGAATCTGCCTCCTCTAACAGCACCAACTTGAAGAAATTYCATCAATCTTCAATTTTTAACCTATGAATCATGAATCAACTTAGGGTTTAACCATTGCCCTAAAGAATAAGAAATCAGAAAAATAAACTATAAACATACCTTATCTTGAGTTCCTAATTCCAATTATAACATCAATTCTTCAAAAAACTCAAAGATTTAACAAGAAATCCCTAGGTTTATAGAGATGAGATGGAGAATTTTTTAGAGAGAGGTAGGAGAGATCTTAGAGTTAGAGAGAGGAAGAAGTCTGATTTTGTTTTTAAAAAAATAACAATTTCCTATATATATTTACAATATTTACTATCTAACCCTCGATCTTAAGCTTATTAGCAATATAATCATGCTTTGGCAATTTCCTTTACAATTTTGGTCCTAACCAAGATTGTTCTAACCAACTTAGAACTCAAATGAATTTTATGAAAATAACTAGGCCTAATAAACGGCTCTTAAAGACTAAGATATAAAACATTAAAGCACATTTTCACACTTGAACAAAATTGGTTCTCGATCAAGAGATTAGATTTACCAAATACGGGGTATTATACTGGGTAAATCGCTAAATCCATATGACTTTTTTCGGCTGACCAATTAAGCCATTGGCTTAATTAATAAATGATATATAATATAAGTTCATTTAGACATTACCGAACAACCCCTTAGCAATTGTAGAAAGCACCTAGCTTTATGAATATTTCTTCTGAGTATGTACTTTGTTAAAAAAAATATATAAATCTTACTCAGTGTTGGATATACAAAAAGAATGAAACACCAAACACTTGACTTACACAAACAGATATATACTGATTAACAGAAAGATGTCTTGATACATCGTACAAACAGAAAGGGAACAGACAAAAAGTTTAAATACAATCCCAAACGACGCAACTAAAGATACGAACAGACACAATGGTTGAAAAATAGATTTTGTCGGGAAGAGTAACTGCGGTTAACGGTCACCAACAGTCAACTGCCAAACTGGTTAACAAACAGAAGTAACGAAATGTTTGGTTTATCTTTAAACATCCCCTTATAAGCTAAACATCGTGAATCCCCAAATTCTTATGTTAATTTTTCAAAACTTCCTCCCTGAAGTGACTTTGTAAAGATATCAGCTAATGGATCCCTCATATTGCAAAACAAAACATTCACCTCATTGCTGAGAATAAGTTCCCTAATGAAGTGGAACTTGATCCTAATATGTTTGCTTTTTCCATGATATATTGGGTTTCTGGTCAAAGCTATAGAAGACTTGTTACACAAAAGATTTGTGTACAAGTACTTTGTGAAATCCCCAATTCTTGTAGTATGCCTCTAAGCCAAAGTGTTTGGCACCCTTTTGAAGAGAGTGCCATATACTCAGCTTCTGTGGAGGATAGGGCCACTACTTTTTGTTTCTTGGACTGCCATGAAATAACTCCTGAACCTAGGCTGAAGACATAACCTGCGGTACTCCTACTATCCACAATATCCCCTCCATAGTCACTATCACTATACCCTATTAGCTTGAAATCATGAGAAAAAGAGTAGGTAATACCATGGTCCAATGTGCCTTTTACATGCCTTAGGATACGCCTAGCTGCTTCCAAATGTTGTTTTTTAGGATGTTCCATAAATCTACTGACAAGGGTCACAGGTAACATGATATCAGGCCTAGATGCAGTGAGATACATAAGGCATCCCACAAAGCTGCGATAGACGGTTGAATCCACTTCCTTCCCATTCTCTTCTTTTGAAAGCTTAAGACCAAACTCCATGGGTGTTGCAGCAGAAATGCAATCTTCCATATTGAATCTTTGCAATAAGTCTCTGGCATACTTCTTATGAGAAATAGTAATGCAATGTGCACCTTGAGTAGCTTCTATCCCCAAGAAATAGTGTGATAGTCCCAAATATGTCATCTCAAAGTTTTCTTTCATTGAATCCTTAAATTCATTTATCTTTTCTAAGGAGTTTCCTATGAATACTAGATCATCCACATATATGCAGACTATAAGAATGGTGTTGCCTTCCTTCTTGATACACAGTGTGTGTTCATAGTTGCATTTCTTGAAACCTTGATCAAGAAAGTGGCCTTTAATTCGGCTATACCAGGCCCTAGGGGCCTGTTTCAAACCATAGAGTGCCTTTTTAAGATGGCATACTTTATGTTCCTCTCATTTTCTTTTATAGACACTAGGTTGATCCACATAAACATTCTCTTTTAAGTAACCATTTAGAAAAGCTGATTTGACATCCATTTGATGTACAAACCTGTTGACTTGAGCAGCAATAGCTAGGATTAGACGTATGGTTTCAAGTCTAATGACAGGAGCAAATACCTTGGTAGTTGATTCCAAACTGCTGTTTGTACCCTTTCACCACAAGCCTTGTCTTATGTTTATCCACTTCTCCTCTTTCATTGAACTTTGTCTTTTATATCCATCTAACTCCTATAGACTTTTGTCCTTTTGGTAGATCAATCAATTCCCAGGTGTTGTTCTTCATAATTGAATCCATTTCTCTATCCATGGCATCCCTCCATTTCTTGTCCAAACAAGCCTCTTCATAATGCAAAGGATCAGAATCTGCAAATAGATCAAAACCTGCCAAGTCACCAATATTAACATGTCGTGTGTTGTCATAAAGATCTCTAAGGCTTCTGGTCTTTCTGTTAGGATTGTTTGATGAGGATGAGCTTCCAGAGTCAGTATCTCCAATGTTAGGTGATGGTTGATCAAGGGAGGCACTAGTAGAGGATATTCCTTCTAGAGTGGCAGGATCATTTTGATCAAGAGGCATATCAGGGATGTCTTGATCAATGGTGTTCTCATTTAAGATACATGTCCCATTCTCATCACAAGTTAGACCAATCCAGGACTTATTCTCATCGAAGAAAACATCTCTACTGGTGATAAACCTTTTTGGTTAAAGGATTATATAGTTTATAAGCCTTGGCATTGTAGCTGTATCCCATAAATACTGCTTTCTCTGATTTTTCATCTAATTTTTGCCTCTTCTGTTTTGGTATGTAAGCATAAGCCACACATCCAAAAGTTCTTAGATGGCTTACACTTGGCTTGAATCCATTCCAGGCTTCTTGTGGAGTCTTATCTATAAGGCTTTTAGTGAGAGATCTGTTAATAAGATAGACAGCACAAGCAATTGCCTCTGCCCAAAAGACATCAGGTAGATTTTTGTTTTTGAGCATGCATCTTGCCATTTCTACTAGTGTTCTGTTTTTCCTCTCTGCCACCCCATTTTATTGGGGTGTATAGCTGGTTGTGAGTTGGTGATGAATGCCATGACTCTTCAAATAATCCTCAAATTCAACTCCTATATATTCCCCCCACGGTCTGACCTTAAGTTCTTAATTTTGTCTTCACTTTGCTTCTCTACCATGGTTTTGAAGTGAACAAAATGATTAAAGGCTTCTGCTTTTTCCTTAATAAAGTACACCCAGACTCTTCTGCTGAAATCATCTATAAACGTTAGGAAGTATCTACTTCCT
This sequence comes from Cynara cardunculus var. scolymus, assembly GCF_001531365.2. NCBI lineage: Eukaryota > Viridiplantae > Streptophyta > Magnoliopsida > Asterales > Asteraceae > Cynara > Cynara cardunculus. The sequence goes on from NC_037529.1 coordinate 16,712,063, forward strand.
CCAAAGGAAGCAGTCCTCATTGGTCCACAAATATCTGTGTGGACTAACTCTAACTATTTTGAGGCTCTCTAAGCCTTATCTTGAGGAAATGAATCTCTTGTGTGCTTACCAAGTGCACAACCTTCACATACATGATCAAGATTTATGACTGATGGCAATCCCTTCACCAGACCTTTTTTGTGCATGTATGACAGAGCGTTAAGGTTGGCATGGCCAAACCTATTATGCCATAAAAGTGATGAATCCATAGTGCTCATGGTTAGGGAAAGAAAGTTCTCATCATTGAACTTGATGGGGAACATTTTATTATGTGTCATGTAAGCTTTTCCAATGAGTGAGTTGTTGAAATTTGTGATTTCACAATACTCATTTCTAAATAGAAGTCTATACCCTTTGAGTATAAGCAAACCCACACTAAGAAAGTTATGTTTCCGGCCAGGAACATAGAAGACATTAGATATCCTTTTATCTTTATCTCTAAGTTTGATAAAAATCTCACCACACCCACATACACTTAATTTCTTATCATCACATGATCTCACATCATTCCTTTCTGATTCTTCTAAATTTAGGAATAATTCCTTGTTTCTAGTCATGTGATTACTACATCCGTTGTCAAGGTACCATAGATCACATGCAGTCTTTTCTTGAACACTTAACATCATGAACATGGAGTCATCATTATGACTTTCTTCTTTATGTATAAAACTAGAGACTTTATTCTCTTCTGCTATTCTCTTTCTACAGAATTTAATAGTGTGTCCTACTTTATCATAATAAAAACTTTTCATTTGAGAGAAGGGCTTACCTCTGCCTTTGCTCCTTGTGTAACCAGATCCTTGTTCATCCTTACTGTAGTCTAGTCCTTTTTGTTTCTCACTTGTATTTGACTCCCATGTTGAATGAGTTTGAAAAACATGTTCCATCACAGGTGTATCAAATTGTCTCATGTGAAGTTTGTGTAATTGAAGTGTCCCTAGAAGAGTTTCCAAAGAGAAATTTGAGAGATCTTTAGACTCTTCTATGGCAACAACAACATATCCAAATTTCCTGGTAAGACTTCGCAAGACCTTTTCAACCACCCTTCTGTCAGAAATGCTTTCACCATTCAGTCTCATTTGATTGATCAGGATAATCACCCTAGTGTAGTATTCTTCTACAGTTTCAGTTTCTTTCATTTTAAGGTTGTCAAATTCACACCTTAGAGTCTAAAGTCTAACAACCTTGACTTTTTCTTCTCCTCTATATGATTTAAACAGCAACTCCCATGCTTATTTAGCAGATTGAGAGGATGAAATTCTTTCAAATATGTTTTCATCCACTGTCTGGAAGATCAAAAACAAGGCTCTTCTGTGTTTCCTTTTTGCTTCGTTAAGGGCGTTTGTTTGTTGAACCGTGAGGACAATGGGATTTTCTGATACTACAACTCCTTGAATAATCGACCATAAGTCTTGAGACTCGAACATCACCTTCATCTGAATACTCCAATGGAAATAATTTCTTCCATTAAATTTGGGTAACTGAGTTTGTGCTTGTGTTTGTAACATGTTTTGAGAACTTGAAGCCATACAATTATGGCTCAGATACCATAGGTTGGATATACAAAAAAAAAATGAAACACCAAACACTTGACTTACACAAACATATATATATATATATATATTGATTAACAGAAAGATGTCTTGATACATCGTACAAACAAAAAGGAAAAAGACAGAAAGTTTAAATACAATCCCAAACAACACAACTAAAGATACAAACAGACACAACGGCTGAAAAGGAGATTTTGGTGGGAGGAGTAACTGCCGTTAACGGTCACCAACGGTCAACTGCCAAACTGGTTAACAAACAGAAGTAACGGAATGTTTGGCTTATCTTTCAACACTCAGATGTTAACAAAGAACCATATAAGAAATATGCAATCCTTTTTTTTTGAAGTATATAATATTTATATACGGCAAATGTAACAAATAAACTCACACACTCTCCTCACCTATGGTGAGGTTTGAACCCCTTACTCCTAGAAGGCCAAGGGCTACGATACCGCTAGGCCAAATGCCCTTGGGTAAGAAATATGCAATCTTACCTTGTTCTTATTTATCAAACTAATAAGATTAATTGATCATATTTGACGGGTGGGAGCCTTGATGAAGTAATCTTTCAGGTTACATTAAAACAACCGGGTATATAAGATTATGTAATCTTACTTGATTGCTATTTAACCGGGTAAAATATGTGTCTTTAATCGGTTACCATGAGTTCCTTGTTGGGATTTTAACAAAGGAATTGATCCCACATAGGAAGGAGAGGGAAAATTGGAGAGGTTTATAAGGCTAATTCCATAAGCCTTATCAAACTTGAACCAAGACCTATGTATCAAGCTTGGTGCTTGGTATATACATTAATGGTCAAAGATAGGGCCTTGGGCCTCTTGGGGTCTCGGGTCTCTTTCCCGACAGTGGCCGAACCGGTGTTACGAACATCCATAACTGTTCGTAATCAGTTTTCGGATAACCACTATGTAACCTGATCTAGCATACTCAGTGAGTAGACTTAGTCGCTCTTCACACAATCCAGGTAAAGATCATTGGTTTGCACTAGTGAGAGTGCTCCGATATCTCAAACACACTATGAATTATGGGTTGAACTATACAAAATATCCTCCTGTTCTGGAAGGTTATTGTGACGCCAATTGGATTTCCAACAGTTCAGAAAGTAAGTCCACAAGTGGGTATGTCTTTACACTTGGTGGAGCAGCAGTATCGTGGAAATCATCAAAACAAACAGTAAATACACGCTCAACAATGGAAGTAGAATTTGTGGCTTTAAACAAAGCAGCAGAAGAAGCTGAATGGCTTAAAAGCTTCCTAGAAGGTATGCCATTGTGATCGAAGCCTGTCACTGTTATTTGTATACATTGTGACAATATGGCCGCTCTAACAAGAGCAAAGAATCAGATATACAATGGTAAATCAGGACATATAAGGCGTCATCACAACACTATACGTGATTTGCTAAAGAATGGAATCATATCCATTGATTATATAAAGTCAAAGGAAAACATAGCCGATCCTTTGACGAAAGGGCTAAATAGAGAGCAAATCATATACACATCGAGGGGAATGGGCTTAAAACCAATTCAATGAGTTATAACCTGGCGGAAACCTAACCTAGCAACATTGGAGATCCCATGGTCTAGGTTCAATAGGCAAACAAGTTTGGGAAAACTCAAGACGCAATCTAACACACAGGTATGCTCATTCCTATGATATTTTTGTGTGTTTCCGTTGACGATTAAGGGTTGAATAGTACTTCTTAATAATGCTAATAGCTTTGACAGTGGGACAATACGGAATGTTCTTGATTGGCATTACCTATGTGAGATTGATGTTTGGTCACATCTATGAGGACGGAGATGGCTACATTCTCTAAGAATCTCATGAAGAAAGGATACGTTCAAGACCGAAATGAACACAACCGTAAGAGTTACACTATGTGATAGATATGATGTATGTGATACTTGTTGTCTAGATTTACTAAAYAAAGTGGTTAGTTCAAGACATTGTTCACTACCCAYAAAGTGGATCCAATTTGTACTCACTATGAAAGGTTCAAGTCCAAACGACACCTTTTCAAATGTATGTCATATCTTACTTCATGGAATATAACAATATGTCCTTTGTATTGCTTATTTTCTATTCAAATGTGGGGTATTATTAGTATTTGAATAGAAAATGTGGGGTATTGTTGGGATTTTAACAAGGGAATTGATCCCACATAGGAAGGAGAGGGAAAATTGGAGAGGTTTATAAGGCTAATTCCATAAGCCTTATCAAACTTGAACCAAGACCCATGTATCAAGCTTGGTGCTTGGTATATACATTAATGGTCAAAGATAGGGCCTTGGGGTCTCGGGTCTCTTCACCGACAGTGGCCGAACCGGTGTTACGGACAGTCGTAACTGTTCGTAATCGGTTTTCGGATAACCACCATGTAACCCGATCTAGCATACTCAGTGAGTATACTTAGTTGTTATTCACACAATCCAGGTAAAGATCATTGGTAAAGATCATCAGATAACCACCATTGGTTTTCGGATAACTACCATGTAACCCGTAATCCACCCGTGAGTCTTGGACAAAATGTTCCTACCGCCGCTCAAATGAAACAATTTGAGAAAGCAGTGGAAACTTGGAAGAGCAACAAATATAATTGTAGAAATTATATTCTAAACGCTCTTGATGATTCCATATATGATATCTATTCAACTTTCGAAACTGCAAGAGAGATGTGGGAATCATTAGAGCGTAAGTATAAAACCGAAGTTGCTTGTTCCAAATGATTTGTGGTAGGAAAATTCCTACACTACAAAATGATTGACACTAAATCAATCGTCAAACAAGTTGAGGAACTCCAAGTCATCACTCACGAATTGGAAGTGGAAGGTATGGGCATCAACTCTAACTTTTTGGTAGGGTCTATAATTGAGAAGTTACCTCCGTCATGGAAGAACTTCAAATTATACCTGAAACATTTAACTGATGATATGAGCTTTGAACAACTTTTCCTCAAACTCCGAGTTGATGAGGATAACAGGTTGTCTTAAAAGGCCGATGCTAGTTCCTTAGAGCCAAATGCAAATATGATGGCTGTAAGTAACTCTAAGGGGAAGTTTCAGAAATTTAAGGGCAAAGGCTTTTCCCTTAAACCATCATTTAAAAACTCTCTTGCCCCATAGAAAAAAAACTTCAAAAAGCTGCACATCCTAATTTGTTGGGTATGTGGTAAGCCCGGTTATAGGGCAAAAGACTGTAGACACAAGAGAGATCATGGTGGTAGTGGTGGAAATGGTGGCGGAGGTGCTGGACCGTCTCACCAAGCCAATATGGCTGATTCTGAAACTCAATTCATCGGCGTGGTGGAAGCAAATTTGGTGACCAACACTATCGATTGGTGGCTTGATACCGGAGCCACTAGACACATCTGTAATAGCAAAATCTCATTTGCTACATACCAAAAGGTTAGTGATGAAGAACCGATGTCTATGGGGAATGCGACGACGGCAAAGGTAGAAGGCAAAGGAAAAGTGATTCTGAAGCTCACTTCTGAAAAAGACCTCGTTCTTACAAACGAGCTACATGTACCTGACATTAGGAAGAATTTAATTTCTGGTCCTATGTTAAGTAATAAGGGATTCAATATTGTGTTTGAATCCGATAAGTTTGTAATTACTAAAGGGGGTCAGTATGTTGGTAAGGGTTACCTCTCCGAGGGACTCTTCAAAATGAACACTGTACATAATGACAATGTAAATAGCAATAAAAAATGAGCATTGGCTCGACTTCTATGTACATGATTGAGTCATCTACCTTATGGCACTCTCGACTTGGGCATGTCAAGTTTCGTTGTTTACAAAGAATGATAAAACTTGGCATGTTACCATAATGAACAAAACGACTAAGTGTGAAATATGCATAGAATCCAAGTTCACTAGTCATCCACATAAATCCGTTGAGAAAAATAATGAAGTACTTGGTCTAATACATAGTGACTTGTGCGACTACAAAGCAACTCCAACACGTGGAGGGAAAAACTATTACATATCTTTCAATGATGATTGCAGTAAGTTTTGTTATGTGTATTTAATCAATACCGAGGATGAGGCTCTGAATATGTTTAAAACATACAAGGCCAAGGTTGAGAATCAACTCGACAAACGGATCAAAATCTTAAGATCTGATAGAGGAGGAGAGTATGAGTCAAATGACTTTACTGAATTTTGCTCCTCTCATGGTATTGTGCATTAAACGACGACCCCTTATACTCCTCAACAAAATGGAGTAGCTGAAAGGAAGAATCGAACATTGAAGAACATGATCAATTCAATGTTGATAACCTCAGGGGCACCACATAGCTTATGGGGCGAGGCATGCCTAACTGCAAACATGATATTAAATAGAATCGCTCACAAAAATAACAATAAATGTCCTTATGAATTATGGAAAGGGAGGTTTCCCACCTTCAAAATAATGAAAGTGTGGGGTTGCTTGGCCAAGGTTCAAGTCCCTTTGCCTAAACAGACAAAACTTGGACCGAAAACCATAGATTGTATATATCTTGGTCCCGCCAAGAATAGTGCAGCCTATAGGTTCCTTGTATACAAGTCTTACGTTGATGATGTCAATGTCAACACCATCATAAAATCTGCAGAACCTAAATTCTTTGAAGATATATTTCCTTATAGGGATAAAGAGGGACAATTCTCCAATCCAAGGAAAAGAGCTTGTGCGGAAACAAGTCATGATACCTTAGACCAAAGTGATCAAAACATTCGTGATGAAACTTCTAAGGTATTAGTCCCGTAAGGGTTTACAAGAAGAGAAACAGTTTGTAGAAGGGAGGGATGAATAGAAACACAATATTTTCAAATTTAAAATATATATTGATAGAGAAGATCAATACTGATTTTACAAGATTGTTTGCGGAAAGATAAGGTAATAAAAATATATCTAAACAATCTTTGGTTACACACAAAGCTTTAGCAATTACAAGAAAAGAAGTTGCTAAAAGAAAGATCTTTTACTTAAGCTAGAAGATGCTTGAAGTAAGAATAAGTTTAGAGAGAGATGCGCGCTCTCTACATGGAGAAGAAACACTTCTATTTATACCCAGTGCATTAAATGATCATTTAATGCAATATGGTAGGTTTAGAGTGCGTGTCAAACCTTAAGAGTAAGGCTTGTCCTTTGCTACAGTGAATAGTACAAAAGCACTATTTCTGAGCAGACATCCTTACCTAAAGTTGGTGGACAATGAGTCGACTAATCGGCTCCGTACCGTGCTAACTTTTGTAAGGGTATGGGTTTGTCCTTTGTGTGCATAAGGACAAGACAACAACAGTCGTGCTGAGCAAGCTTCCTTTGATCGCTGAATGCTGGAATGACCTGAAGGTCTCATCATCGTTCGCTGAAGCTAGAACAGTCTTCACACATATATAGACAGGCTTGTAATCACTGAATACCGCTTCAGATCACGTACCCGCCGGTCTCTAATCTTTAGTTTCAGTCTTCGACGTTTGCTGAAGGTTCTTTGGTGTGAGTGTTTTCTTCTTGAAGCATTGCTGTCTCTGATAGATTTACAATGCAAGTTCTTCAGCGATCATTGAACATACTCAGTGAAGATCGCTGGAACTGAAAATACAGAAACACAAATACAACGTGAAAAGAGAAAAAGGATTATCATCAAATCACTGAGAGAGAGGATCAACATAAGGCTCAACAAGAGTTAGAACCTAGAAGAAGTAAATGAGGAAGAATCGCCAAAGACCTTGGTCCCGATTTTATGACCTTCAATGTGGAAGGTGAACCTCAATCCTACAAAGCTGCCATGGAGTCATCAGAGGCACCTTATTGGAAAGAGGCAATTAATAGTGAGATAGATTCAATCATTCAAAATAATACTTGGAAATTGGTTGATCTACCTCCGGGACACAAACCGATTGGCCATAAATGGATTTTTAAAAGAAAACTTAGACCCGATGATACCATAGAAAAGTACAAGGCTAGACTTGTAGCTAAAGGGTATCGTCAAAAGGAGGGCCAAGACTTATTTGACACTTATTCGCCAGTTACAAGAATCACGTCCATAAGGACTTTAATAGCTATAACAATTCACAATTTGGAAATTCACCAAATGGATGTGAAAAATGCTTTCTTAAATGGCGAATTAGATGAAGAGATCTATATGCAACAACCTGAAGGATTTGTTGTCAAAGGCCAAGAACACAAGGTATGCAAATTGGTGAAGTCCCTCTATGGACTTAAGCAAGCACCAAAGCAATGGCATGAATAGTTTGACAACACCTTGTTATCAAACAACTTCCAAATCAATGAATGTGATAAATGTGTATATGTTAAACAATGCAAAAATGCTTATGTTATTATATGTTTATATGTCGATGATATGCTTATCATGGGAACCAACTTGGATATTATCAACCAAACCAAGAAGATGCTACATTCCTCATTTGATATAAAAGATATGGGAATAGTCGATGTTATCCTTGCTATTAGAATTCAAAGAAATTCTAATGGTTACATCCTATCTCAATCACATTATATTGAGAAAGTTCTCCGAAAGTTCGGACACTATGACGATAGACCGGTGGTCACTCCATTTGATCCATCCAGTCAATTAAAGAAAAATCAAGAAGATAGTGTCCCAACTTCAATATACTCAAGTACTTGGGAGCTTGATGTATATTATGAATTGTACTAGACCCGATCTAGCATACTCAGTGAGCAGACTTAGTCGCTATTCACACAATCCAGGTAAAGATCATTAGTTTGCACTAGTGAGATGTGACAACTCTGGATTGTGGGATTTCAGGTTAGTACTTTATTTCAGGATCCTGATTGAAGACTAAGTCTTTTTAGGATTTAGCCTTGATGACCAGAGATTGTCTTGTTTAATTAGTCTGATTAGATCATGTTTCGACGGTAGCTAACCAAGTTAGTTCGTGCAATGCCAAATAATCTTGAAATATTTCACATAAAAATAAAGCTGATATTTTCGTCTCGTTCTTCTTAAAATCCAAATTTCCTAAGTTCCAATCTTTTATATTTGGTTGCYTATTATTATTTTGAAAGAGTGGAGTTTTAAAAAAAATCTTTTGTCAAAATTGTTTTGTTTGTTGTATTTAATGGGGCCTTATATTTAGTAAATAAAAGCCTTCTTGGGCTTGGGCCTTTAGAGTCAGCCCATTTCTTCTCTTGAAGCCCCATATAAATACCCCCTTCTCTTTTGAAAAATCTTCATTCTTCAAAATTTCCAGCCATTTCGTTTCTCTCACTCTATCATTCATCACCTTCCAACCGATTCCATCTCCTTGCAAAGCTCGAAGATTTCTACTGTTCTTGAGATTTGTTCGTATCATTCGACCAAGAGAAGGTATGTTTTAAAAAGCTGTTTAGTCTCTTTAGTTGTTCGAAACTCGTTATTCTTTTCCCTACTCAATTCTTTGAGTAAGATTTATGGGATTTAAAGAGGAGAGATTATTYATCAAAGACCTGCATGTGTCTTCGTTGGAATGATAATCTGTGACCCAAGATTCTTTAGTCCCTAGGAAAGAAGAAGAGAGTTCTTGCATGTGAGGTACGATCATAATCTTGGATGATTGAATCTTGCATGCATCTTTGAATAGAATTTCCCGTCATGTTAGCTTGCTAGAATCAAAATTCTTATTTGTTTTGTTTCCTTTTCTGGAATTTATTTAGAGATATTGATTTTGTGTTGAAAATCTAAGTTCTTGAAATTGTTGAGCTCGAGACCCTCCCCACCAATGCTGCCGTTCWTGGGCATGCAACCGGTTTTAGGGAGGCGTGTGACTCAAGGTTGTAGATTATTCTTGAAAAGAGTGTTAAACCCACTCAAAATATCTTGATTCTGATAGTTGGAGGCTGCCATCATTTGTTTTGGGATGACATTTAATGATGTCATTATTTGGATTTTGGAAGGTTCCTTTTTAATAAATAATTAAAATCGGCTTTATTTTACAAAAACACTTGATGGCTTTGCATTTAAAACAACTTGAATCTACCTTACGCAGGAAACCATTAAGTTAATATAGCGCTGATTGGTCTGTCAGGAAGTTCGAGCAAGCATAGCAAGTCCCTAGAGGAAACACACGGATATTCGCCAAACTTGTGAGTTCTCACGGCCCCATTTTTAATGCTTTTTATAAGTTTATGGGGGAAAAGCATGAGATTATGCAATCTTTGCATGTTTATGTTTTATGATACTTGTGACTAAAGAACTGTTTAGTCGATGTTTTACTTGGAACCTCTTGGGCTAAGGAACTGCTTAGTCGGGTTGCTATATTTTGTTTGATAACTATTATTGCACTTAGAATAAATGCTAAATTGATGT
>NC_037529.1:16722089-16757892 GCF_001531365.2 Cynara cardunculus var. scolymus
ACATGATATTTACATGCTAATAAACATGATAAAGGCCATCGTTTGCTCATTTTTGTGTTAAACCACTAGCCTTAAGCCTACCCCTTATGTTGTGATTATCCCTTTTGCACACCACTTTGAGCCTTAGCCTATTTCGTTTGTCACCCACATCATAAACCCATCCAAATACGACTCAGCCGACTAAGCACCAATGGAGTAATCTCAATATCCCTTTATACTTGAAAGAAGAATTCGTATGTTTGGGAAGGAAAAATGAAAGAAGAGATTGAAAAGAAAAGAAAAAAAAAAAAACAGAAAATTCAAAAAGAAAAATATATATATATATATATATAAGTATATATATGAAGAGCAAAATTACGTCGTCAATAAAAAATAAAAATAGACGACGAAAATGACGATATGGTTGAATATAAGCGTTTTATCTCTATTCCCTATCGTCCGAAAAGGAATGAGCTTCAAAGATAAATGCAAAAGTCCTTTGTGAAAATAAAAATAAAGTAAGTGTGTTTGAGTAGCCGAATTCTCCGTTGGTGTTAGGTCTTAGTCACTTTTCCTAAATATTTCCCTACCGTACCCAAAGCTTTGTTTTTCATTACACCTGTTAAGACCTTTTGATTTATAAGCATGTATTTTATCCAAGTAGTAGAGAGTGAGAGGTTTTTCAAGCTTATGGTAGATACATGCTAGATAGTGACAATTTGAGCGATACACTTTAACCCAAGGAGTGAATCGAGTGTTGTTTTGTTAATCCCATCCGCGAGTTCTCGAGATTAGCTTGTGTCTACTTGATTGCGTGTGCATTCTCTTTTCAATGATTTGTTGCAAATCTCAAACTCATGATATGCTATATGTGTTGACATTCTCGTTAGATTCGATTTTATAACTACTTGTTAACTCAAATCATTGCCGGGACGGACAATGATCTAAGTGTGGGGGAATTTGATAAGCCCAAATTTATACATTTTTATATCAAAGATACCTTGCAATTAATGTTAAGTAGACGTTTAAAACATCCATTTTTATTTAAGTTGATATTATTTTCATGAGGCTATTAAAGGTGAGAAAAATGTATTTGATTATGTGTTTTCTTTGGCCCATAACAACAGCCCAAGAAGCCCAAGAAGCAGCCTTGTAATCCCAGACCAGCAGCAAAAAGGAAATCGAGAAGAAGAAACAGCAGCAGCCCAAGGCTGCTGTCCAAATCGAAAGAGCGAGAGAGAGCATCGTGCAGCAGGAGATCGTGGGCAGCAAGAGCAGGAAATCATGGGCGAGAAAAAGCTATCCATAGAGGGCTGTCGGGACATAAGCAACCGAGGGAGGACAGCATATAGAGACTGGTCGGGTGGAAGGAGAAAAGGGGAGAGAGAGCCGATCGATAGAGGCGAAGAGGCAGAAGCCGGGAGGAAGCAGAAAGAGAAATCGGGAGAAGGACGGCAAAGGGGCTGTCCATTGAGGGCTGTCATCGAGAGGGGAGCAGCAGGAATCGGTCGATTGAGGGAAAGGACAGCAGCAGAATCGAGAAAAGGAGAGGCTGTAAATCGAGCAGCCGAGAAGGAGCAATCGAAAGGGATAGCAGGGCATTACCATAACCTGTCGATTGGAAATTTTTGGGCTGTCGATCGAGAGGCATAAACGAACCAGAATTCGGGAAGAACTAGTAAGTCGATTTTCAGATTTTTGGAGTCGATTTTGGATTTCTCAATTTAAATTCTTCATGCTCTACTGCTTCCTACCATCAGTAAGTTTAGCTTCTGTTTCGAATTAGAATTATGAGTTGCTAATTTTCTRTTTCTAGTAATGGGTATGTGATTACTTTGAATTTGGATTTGTTGAGACTTACGTCAATTTCATCATATCATTTGAAGCTATTTATGCAATTTTAGAGATGAATGTWTATCGTTTTGAGTTGGATATTTTGAGTAGGATCCCTTATTATGTCTAATTCAATTTCGWGTTGCTAGATAGACCTTTAAGTCCGTAATTGCTTTTCGGTTTGTTGAAGTAGCACACGACACACAGTTGACATTTATGTTAAATGATGATGTTGTAAGATCGTATAATCTAATTTAAATAATCGGCGCTCGATTGTTGATTAGGGCTGGGTTTGTTTGATGTTAATGCAATTGGCAATTAAATTCTAAGTCCGTGACTAGGTTTGATTAGCTAATTAGAGGTTAGTCGTAGAGCGTTCAAGACTGATTATGCTTTTATAACAAACAGAATATTGACGCGTGTCGATGTTCTAACCAACTTGGTTTCTTTTGAGAAAGCGGATTGAGTGAGTCGATGATATAGAATCCAAAGGATTAGTTGATTAACGCTCATTACTAGATTCCTCTTTTCTATTGTTTAAAATTTTAATTTAATTTTTATGCTTAGATTATTTGAAATTCCAACCCCCCCCCCTTTTTATATATAGTTTTATTATTAATGAATTTGCACGAGATTACGTCTTGGACTTACGGTTAATACCGAGTCCCTGAGGAGATGACCCTACTTATCGCTATTACAAGTGTGTTTTAGAGATAATAGGCTTATTTTCATAAATTTTATTATTTGCCGGACTCGACACCCGTCACTGAACCTTACTCGGAATGAGCTTGTTCCAACTTGTAGGATGATTGTCCTTTCTGAGATACTTTGAATCGATCAAAGCTCTCAACCCCGCAACCGAGAAGGCCCCCATGTCGTCCAGAGTGCAAATCCATTGGTCTTCCTTGTTGCTAAAATTAGTTCCATAACACATTTGTTCCAAATCCGAAACGTCCTGGACTTCTCGAGTCCTTGATGGATTTCTGCTCCAGTCCCAATTGAAAGCGATGTCGTCCATGGTCTTCGTTAATCTGTCCCTTACGTAACAATCACTGGACTTGTCCGTAGCAGCTAGGCGTGGGAATCTGTCCTTAAGAACTATATTTCCACACCAAATATCCGTCCAAAATTTGGTACTCTTTCCATCTCCAATACGCCTTTGTAAGATATTAGACAAATCAATATTGACGGAATTAAATTGACAATTCAAGGTGGCAATCCTTCCCCAGACATCGCCCTTTTTGGCGATACCAAGTTTCCCGGACACTCCGTGAATGGCCGTGATCACCCCTTTCCATAGCGAATTTTCTTCGTTTTTGAATCTCCACCACCATTTTGCAAGAAGAGCCATATTGAGCGCTTTAAGGCTTCCAATCCCAAGACCTCCATTATCGAAGCTATTTAAAATTTGATTCCAAGCCACCCAACAGATTTTATTGTTGTTCTCTTTGTGCCCCCAAAAGAATTGTCTTCTTGTCCTCTCAAGGGTTGCTATCACCGAGATGGGGCTTTAAATAACGATAACCAGTAAACCCCAAGGCCACCTAAGACCGCTTTACATAGGGTGCGATGACATCTGATAGAAAGCAAATTACGTTTCTAGTCACCGAGCTTTTTCTTAAACAATCAATGAGAGGGGACCAGACAGCCACGGTATGAGATGAAGCGCCGATAGGCAAACCAAGATACATAAACGGGTGAGATCCTTCCTTACATCCTTTTGTCCTGGCCTGATTGGCAATCGTGGAGGAAGAGACTCTAACTCCAGTCAGGACGCTTTTAGTCCAATTTATCTTCAGACCAGACGCTCGATAGTAGCACCTAAGAATTTTTAGAAGGTAATTGAAGTTTCTGTCTCCCCAGGTCCCCATGAACATAGCATCGTCGGCGTAGTGCAGGCATGAGATCTATGGGCCTTGATTGTGAAATTTGATGCCTTTGAAGAATCCTTGAGCAATCGCTCCTTTGATCACCGCGATGAGGCCTTCTATGGCGAGAATGAAAAGATACGGGGATAAAGGATCCCCTTGCCGAACGCCCTTCTCGGTAGGAAAATTGGTTGTGGGCGACCCGTTGACAAGAACTGATACTTTAACCGAGGTGATCATACCTTTAATCCAGCTGATCCAAGTAACACCGAAATTCATTTGCTCCATAATATGGAAAAGGAATTTCCAATTAAGATTATCAAAAGCCTTTTCAAAATCAACCTTGAATAAAAATATATCCTTTTTCGAGCGTTTAGCCCAGGATATAATTTTATTGACAATTAGGGGCCCGTCCATAATGTTCCTCCCTTTAACGAAAGCAGATTGTTCATTACTGATCACTGACCCAATAACAAGTTTAAGCCGGTTGGCTAGCACCTTTGCTATCACTTTGCTAATACTTCCCATGAGGTGTATAGGTCTTAACTTCGAGAGACAGAACGGGTCTTTAGATTTAGGCACGAGAGTAATAAATGAGTCATTATATCCCCGAATGGAGAGAGGGTCTTTCTCGAAGTGGTTGATCGCCTTCATGAAATCCGGACTAATAAGCTCCCAGAAACGTTTTATAAAAGTAAAGGAGAAGTCATCCGGCCCGGGAGCTTTGTCCCCACCACAATCCCAAACCGCCGCTTTGACTTCCTCCGCCGATATCGAAGCTTCGAGCTGCCTTTTTGATTCGAAGATAGTTTTTTGATGAGAGAACTATGTAAGGAAGGTCTCAAGGAAGAAGAAGTTTCGCTGAACTTATCTTTGAAAAAAGCTTCCACTGTATTTTTTATTTTCCTCGGATTAGACTCCCAGACACCATTTACCAACAAACCATGAATGGAATTCTTTCTTTTCTTAGAGTTAAACACCGAATGAAAGTATTTAGAGTTTTCATCCCCTTCGCGAATCCACTTGCATTTACCCTTTTGACGAAGATCTTCAATTTTCGCTTCATCCATCTCCCGCAGGGTATGTAAAAGAACACCTCTTTCATTCATAGTGTTGTTGATATTAACACCTTTGTCAATGTTGCCATCAAGAGTGTTGAGCTGAGCAATAATCACTTTGCACGCCCCATTTCTTTCTTTATTGATCTTATTTATCCACTCCTTAATTTGAAGTTTGAGGCACTTGAATTTCAGGCCAAGAATGTCGATAGGGGACGATGGGTGATGAACAGTCAGAGGGGAATTCCAACACGATGCAACTATATCCTTTAAAGATGCCTCCTTTATCCAAGAATTGTAGAACTTGAAAGGAGATGGACCGAAGTCCTCAGCTCCACACCTCAAGACAAGCGGACAATGATCAGAGAATCTCCTCGCTATAGCCCTACAACAAATGTTCGGCCAAAGAGAAGCAAAATAATCATTAAATAAGAAGTGATCCAGTTTACTTCCCTTTTATCCGTCCGCACTGTACCAGGTGAATTTTCTACCGCCCAACGAAGGTTCAATCAAAGCGTTAACCCAGATAAAATCGTTAAACGCCGCCGCCCCATAGGGGGAAAATCTCGAGCCCTTCCGTTCGTAATTGTATCGGACTTCATTAAAGTCTCCGCCAAGAACCCAACAAATTTCAGGTTGCTCACAAATGACTGAAGAAATTTCGTTCCAAAGACTCTTTCTATCAGCCGCCGAACTAGGAGCATAAACGTTTATAAAACCGCAAACTTTCCCCGTCGGGGACCATTTACCAACCACAGCGGGATAATTCTGGCCCGTAATGAGCCGATCTTTCACAAAAAAGAGGGATCCCAGATGATACACAGACCTCCAGATCACCCTATCGCAGGTGATGAACAAAAATCGTATAATTTCGAGCCCTAAAGATCAGATATCAAGGCTTGCTCTAATTCTTGAACATGAGTTTCTTGCAGCAAAATAACCTTGCAATTATAATCCTTACAGATCTCTTTAACCCAAAAATGTTTAAGCCTCTCCCCTAACCCGTTAATGTTCAGAGATAAAAAATTAAACATCATCATAAGGAATCTCCTTTCCAGACCCATTACTAAGGTCATTCGATTCCGAGGCTGGCCTAAAACCAATAGTATTGCCCAAAATATCCGATGAAACAGAGTCGGATATGTCTGGCGAATTAATCACACCGAAATCAATATCTCTGTTATTAGAAACATACCTCTTCCAATTTCGACTGTTTGACAGCTGAATGAAAGYTTCTTCATCWGGGGAATCCACGCCATTTCTTCTAGTGAGAATCGAATCTCCCACCACCGACCCAACGAGACCTGCCTGATCGCATGAGCAAACATCACCTTTCATCTTGCGACAATTACACGGTTGCCCAATCATACGATGTCGTGTAATCAGACGAGACCTATCAAAGTCAGTTTCGAGTCCTGCTTCCGCTTCTTGGACCCCAATAGGTGTTGAATTAAAACCTTTGTCCTTGTCTTCTAATTCCAAGTTCAGAGAAAGAAATTGGGTCTTATATTGCCCTGAGGAATATTCATTAGTGACCATACCACTAACTTCATTTGGCCCATTATAAAATATGTTGTGTAAGGATTGAGAATTGGGAGAAGTAGGCTTAGCACCTGGCCCACCATTCTGCATACCCACATCATTAGTCTCAAAAGAATTATTCTCATAATTAAAATATTGGGAGACATGCAAACCGTCCAAACAAGGAACTGTTTGAACACGCGCCGCATACTCCTCGATCCTCATGACACTTTTATTGGAAATACTAACCGTCGCCTCCTCTTCGGGTTCTGCACTTTTCTCCATACTATTCACGATGACCGGATTGATCAAGTCCCTCATCGGAAAATCATCAATCTCCGACGACCACCTCGCTTGTGACTTTGTACCACATCCTTTCCCGTCTATAAAACCCATTTCAGGAATTTCATCCGAGGAATCAGAAGACACAAATTCCGACGATGATTCTGATGGTGTTTCCGGCGAGTCAGAGGAATACCCGGCTCCAACCTTATTGTGAAGTTCCAACATGAGGTTCGACGACAACGATGGGTCTTCGAGCACCATAATGGTAATAACAACCCCTCCACATCTGACCTTGATCCACCCATTAATAAGATGCAATTGATCTGATAACATAACCCACCTTTTGCAAGATGTGTTACCTTCGATGACATCCCAGCCATCCACCACCGTCCCCCATTCCTTGCACAGAACTTTGCACGATTCTAAGTCGAGGAGGAATGACGGGATTCCTGATACCGCCACCACAGCGAGCCTACGACCGTCTACGGGTTGATTATTCCAAGAGTCCAGCGAACTAAACCAACACTTCCAAACATCTTCGTTTTCCGAGCAAAACGTAGACGCCTCCTCGATGCTATTGAACGGAATACAAACCTTAAGTCCCCCGCTGAAGCTAAGGTTGAGATCCCTCATCCTTCCTCAGCAAAGTGCGAGACTAGATTTCGGAGGTAATCAAAATCTTTGCAAATTCCTACAAGGACCGAATCTGGATTGAAGCTTCTGTCTAGAGGGAGTTTGATAGTGTGGTTAAGGATTGAGGGCCCGTCCGCAACCTCCCCATGCGTTGACCGATCGACCAGCCGCTGCTCTCCTTTAACTACATCTGCAAAAGTACGATGAGTTGAAGGAATGTTCCCCAAGACAGAGTTCATTTTGGGCCTAGTAAATTGTTCATTGTAGTTCTTCTTGCTTCCACCGCTAGCTTCCCTCCTGACGAACCGAGAGATGTTGGCTCTCATATGATAGTTCCCGATCCAAATGCCGTTAAGTTCCTTCTCCAACTGCTTAATGTTAGAGACCCCTAGAAACCTCACAAGCCCAAATCTTTTCCTTGTTGCGTTCAATCTCTTAGCAATAAAAAGATCAACCACCTTCCCCATTACCGCGAAAGTCTTCCACAGGCTATTTTCGTTTTCTGTCTTCGGAAAATTTTGAAAGTAGAAGGTTGTCGCTTTCCCGTTCAAACCTCTATCTAAATGCCGGTTAACACTCCTCCATTTTTCCGACCAATTATCTCCGGTGACCCTTAAGTCCCAACATCTTTGAACGTTGAACCGGTGCTCCTCTCGTTGATGGTCTCTCGCTCTCTCCATTTTAACATAGAAACAAGAATATATGTTGCCTAAGTAAATTGGGTTGAATTTATAATTTTTACCTTAGGCAACATAGAAATAGGAATATATGTTGCCTAAGTAAACTTTGTTGGATTTATGTTTTTACTTAGGCAATATAGTATAAGAATATATGTTGACTAAGTAAACTTTGACTGTCAAAAAAGTATGAGTGTCCAACATTGAACTAAGGAAACGTAGGCTAATATGTTTCCTAGGATACATGCAGACAATATAGAATTATTTATATGTTGCCTAAGGTCACACTTAGGCAACATAAAACCATATGTTGCATTAGAGGAAACTTAGGCAACATATAATAGCCTTTGTTGTCTTAGCGTATCTTAAGCAACATAGGCAAGTTACATTTGTTGTCTAAGGCAACATTTGGTGTTATGAAAGTTCCGTCTTGGTCATAGTAGAGATAACATTTCTATCCTGCATGTTTATGGAGTTTTGAAAAATCCAAACATCTCAGAGACGGAGGGACGGACGGAGGGACGGAGGGACGGACGGATGGAGGGACGGACGGACGGACGGAGGGAGGGAGGCACGGAGAGACGGAACGAGCGACGGAGGGAGCGACGGACGGAGCGACAGACGGAGCGACGGACAGATAGACAGACGGATAGACAGACAGATAAACAGACGGATAGACAAATAGATAGATAGATAATTTTACTGAAAATGGGCGTATGGATTGAACCTAATCAAATGGAAAAATTGAAGAAGTAATAAGGTCATCTTGCTCTGATACCACAATATGGCAGAGAGAATTGATAGAAGAAAGAGTTGGAATTCAACATATGAAAACTATAAAACAAAGAGTACATCTAATTATACTACAATAAGCAAACCAGGTAGGACCTTCTAGAACCTCCTAATTAACCAACAACCGCCAAACTATCTACATGTTATATAGATTACACTAAAATACCTTCATTCACTCTTTCTTGACTGTATCAACGACCTTATTTGAAAAATAAAAAATTAGGATCCAATTGAAAGATGTGTTCATAGTACATATCTTAAAAGTGTTTTATAAAAGAGCTAATAAAATAATTTATTTCAAAAATGTTCTAAAAAGTTGTTAAGATGCCCAAAAACGTTACATAAACTTGTTGTAACACTTTTACATATGACGCATAAGTGTTTGATCCTATAAACTAAATCTTATAAAGTAGATAGTATGACATTTAAATAATTTTTAGTGTCTTATAGACCTTAAATTGTTGTGGGTGTTTTAATCGCTAGGTTAAACGGTAGGTTAAATTTGATCCAATTTTTCTTGACTCTTTTATGCATAAAAGGACTTCTCAAATAAATGCTATTCACATCTGATTGAATTAGCACCTCGGTCAGGATGAGTCTCCAAACATTAGGACCAAATATGCCCTATATATCTAATCAAATGAAGCGTACTTCTGGAGTAGAATTGGGGCCTGTTTGTTTTTTGGTATTAAGCTCCTAGTACCTCTGAAATCTGATTCGGTAAGACGTTTTTGGTACTAAGAGCGTTTGTTTTTTTGTTCAAATAAGAGCTTAAACATTTGTGTTTCCTCTAAAATTTTAAGTGGTAATTTTATCACTTAATACCTCTTAAAACTTTCTCATCTCTCGATCTCTCACAGCCATTCTCACAACATCTCACGCTCTTCATCTCCAGATCTCTCACAGCCACTCTCGCTCTCAACTCTCCCATGTAATCGATCCCCAAATCGCTCGATATCTCAAATCAATCTCATAGCTCTCGATCTCCAGATCTCCTCTCATACAATCTGGAAACCTAAAATCTTCAAAAGGTATGTCGATTTCTACCTCCTGCTTCATATATATATAAATACATGGATTTGTATTCTTCTTTGCTTTAATTAGACTGTAAAAATGGCGATTTTTGATGGATTTTGACTAATAAGTACATACCTGCATACATGTGGTGATAAGAACCAGATTTGGAAAAGATTCTGGAAAAGAAGACAAGTAACAAAAAGTGAGTTTATATTTCATTTTACAAACTTGGAAGTAGAGTTCAACCAAAATTTGATTTGTACTTCAGAGTTTCAACATGTCGACTGGAACTCAATTCTTGTTTCTTTTCAATCAAGTTTGTTTTTCTAATCAGTACTGCAACAGAAAAACCATGACTATATTGATTACCTTTAAGTTCTCTGTCCCATATACCTCATCAATCTCTGGCTCGGTTTGTACGGGCTCATCTGTAGCATATATAGAAATATATATGTATATATATGCTCACCTTGAGAACAAGATTAATTGCATAATAACAATTATGCTTTATATATAAGCATCAAGTATATATATGTATGCGTACCATCAGACTCTTCCTTTCTATCATATATATATCAGTTGGTTAATTGACAGTTATCTTGGTTCTTTGATGGTGAGAACAACCCTTTAGCCTTTTATAATGCATCTCTGGCGCCATTTTTCATTCATCTCTATCAAGAACACTAAGAATCCTATCAGTTACCAAAGGCCATCAAATGGTAAGGACTTAAGAGTGGATCTTGAGAAAGAATGGGTGATCAATCAAACAACAATCAGAACTCATCTTCATCAATCGCACAAGGTACACAATTCAAGCCCTAAATCTCTTTATATGAATTGATTCAATTCTATTGTGTTAATGGTATTCGTGAAGTTAAATCAAGTCTAACAATTGGTATCAGAGCCAATTAACCCATCGAATTGAATCAAGTAACATGAATTAATCAATCGATTTATGAAAGTAATGGTTTCAGTCGCTTCATGAAATGCCGTGTATGAAGCCGATTTAAAACTACAGAAAATCGGAATCAATTAATTGACCAAAATCGATTGCATAAGAAAACGATTACTATGTTGACTGATCAAAATCGATTAAGTCAAAATTGATTGGCCTCTGTGTTTTGACCAATTCATACTGTGGCTTAATTGAATTCATGTTTCATCAAGGAATCTTCTGTATAGTCGTATTATTTCATAATTTTGTTCAAATTGCTCTCTGGCTTGTTTTCGATTCTGTATGTAGAAGCATGAATGTTCTGATTTTTAGGCAGTAGATAATTCTTTTACGTGTTGATTATACAAATTCTTTAAATTAAGATTACACCAAGAATCCACATATCACCAAAGTGATTCTGGATTACTGTGATTCAAAGTACTATCATAATAGTCATGAATCACAACAAGAGGACTGCAAATTGAATAAAAATTGCAGATTCAACAGTGACCGTTTTCTTTCACATACTGCCATAGCAGTTTGATTGAAACAGACACTTATTTATATCAAAATCTTCGAATATGATATGCTTTCTCAAAAGGGAATCAAATTCGAAGTTGATATCTTCATTTGTGATCAAAGTATGTTAATTTTTCATAGTTGATCGTTTTATAAGTTAAACATGACTGATTGAAAGGACTTGTTTTGTGATCAGGATCACTAAGCAAGACAGATAGACAACAATTTATGACCCATACAGCCCACTATCCTATGAGTGTAGTTAATTTTGCACCTCTGAATGGTGTGACCTATAAGAAATGGAAGGAGGACATTGAACTTATATTAGGGATTCTAGACTATGATCATGTCCTTAAGGAAGATCCACCACCAGAACCAGCAGATAATGCACCTAAGGAGATCAAACTTAAACATCAAGAGTGGCATAAGCATAATAGAATAGCCCTGATTTATATAAAGAAATGTATAACTGATGCTGTCAAAGGAGGCATACCAGAATCAGACCTTGCTAAGGTATACTTAGCCTCAATAGCTGATAAGTACAAAGTTTCTGATAAAGCAGAAACAGGTTACCTCATGAATAAGCTGATTAGAATGAGTTTCAATGGACAAGGAAGTATAAGAGAATACATCTTACAAGGAATTGATACTTCCTGCAAACTTAAGGAAATGAAAATTTCCATTGATGACTCATTTCTAGTACACCTTCTCCTGAATTCTCTGCCTGACCAATATAGTCATTTAAGAAGCCTGTACAAAACACAGAAAGAAAAGTGGACTCTAGATCAAGAAGAATCAGAAGTGAAGAATAAAGGAAAAGCAGTAACCATCAACCACATGTCTAAGGCTAAGATTAAGATGAAGAAAGACTGTGATGGATTCAAGGAATGGTTGAATAAAAAAGGTAACATCAATCACTTCTTTTCTTTAGAGACCACTACATGTAAAAATGATCATTCATGGTGGTTTGACACAGCTTCACCTATTCATATTGTCAACTCCATGCAGGGATTGTCAAAGATAACAACCCCAAGGCTGAATGAATCAAGGGCGTGTACADCAAATGGACAAGCTATGAAAGTAGAAGCTATTGGTGAATGTAGATTGCTATTTAAAAATAATTATGTTTTAACATTGAATAATGTATATTACATACCTAAAATAAAGAGGAACCTGGTGTCAGGATCCCTAATTGTAAGTGAAAACAATGTTTCTTTCTATSCTGATAAGGATTGTATGACATTTTATTCAGATGATGTGTGCTTTGGAAATGCATATTTGATAGATGGCTATTGRCACTTGAATTGCATTAATGAAATCATCAATAGAGGATATAAAAGGCAAATATGTTCCATAAATAAAATGACAGGAACCAAAAAGAAACATAAACAAAATGTCTCATCCTTTTTATGGCATAWGAGATTAGGACACATATCAAAGTCAAGAATGCAGGATTTAATTAGACAAAAGATTTTGTCAGAATTGAACTTTGATGACTTTGAAACATGCATAGACTGTCTAAAAGGGAAAATGACTAATTCCAGAAATTTTCAGTCTAAGAGAAGTCAATGCATTCTTGAATTAATACATCCACATATATGTAGACCTTTTCCAGTTAAAACAATATGTGATAGCAAGTATTTTATTACATTCATTGATGACTTTTCCAGATACTACCATGTATTCTTAATGGCAGAAAAATCACAAGCTTTAGACTGTTTCATAAGTTTTAAAACAGAAGTCGAAAGACAAACTGAGAAAACAATCAAAACAGTCAGATCAGATAGAGGAGGAGAGTATTTTGGCAAATACTCTGAAAAGGGACAGCATAAGGGACCTTTTGCCACTTATTTGGAACAAGTTGGCATCAAGGCTGAATATACAACTCCATATACTTTTACGTAAAATGGAGTATCAGAAAGGAAAAATAGGACCCTAATGGACATGGTTAGGAGTATGTTTGCTAGATCTAGCTTGCCAAAGTTTATCTGGGGAGAGGCCTTAAAGACAGCAAACTATATCTGCAATAGAACTCCAACCAAGGCAATTAATGGCACACCTTTTGAACTATGGAATGGATATAAGCCTAGTTTAAATCACCTTCATGTGTGGGGATGTAAGGCTGAAACTAGGGAATATCATGTTGAAAACTTAAGTAAGTTAGATTCAAGATCAATTTCTGCTTTCTTCAATGGATATTCAGAAAAGTCCAAAGGTTATAAATTCTTTAACCCAGGAAGAGGATAAAGAATTTATGAAACCAATAAGGTAGTGTTTTATGATGAAATATTTAATGAAGATGATGATTTAGGAAATTCTTCTCAAACTTCACATGATCTAGACAATTGGATGATATATCATGAAGAGGAATCATCCTTGATCCCTGAAAATAAGGATTTGACCTCACAATCCACACCCATAGTAAGAAGCAGTATATTAGATGATACAGTTAATATTGCTGAGGACCAATCCTTAGAGTCAATACATGAGTTCACACATGATCAAGAACATGTAATTGAGACTGAGCATGTACATGAACCAATACAAGAACAACCAACAGATACAGTACCAAATACTACAACTTTAAGAAGGTCTACAAGAGAAAGAAGGCCTACAATACCTGATGATTATCATGTCTATCTGACTAAAATAGAATTTGATGTAGGAGATGTTGATGACCCAATCAGTTTTAAGGAAGTTATGGAATCACCAAATAAGGATAAATGGGTGAAAGCCATGGAAGATGAATTAGCTAGTATGTCAAATAATAAAGTATGGGATCATTGACAAATCAGATTCTATAAAACCTATAGGCTGTAAGTGGGTGTTCAAAACTAAAAGAGATGCAAAAGGAAAGGTTGATAGACATAAGGCAAGATTAGTGGCTAAGGGCTACAATCAAAGGGAAGACATCAATTACAATGAGACCTTTTCACCTGTCTCTACAAAAGATGCATTCAGAGTCATAATGGCCATTGTAGCACACTTTGACATGGAATTACATCAGATGGATGTAAAGACTGCCTTCTTAAATGGAGATATGGAAGAAGAAATCCATATGTGTCAACCAGAGGGATTTGCATTGAATAACAATAAGGTTTGTAGATTGAACA
The DNA here is from genome assembly GCF_001531365.2 of Cynara cardunculus var. scolymus. Classification (NCBI taxonomy): domain Eukaryota; kingdom Viridiplantae; phylum Streptophyta; class Magnoliopsida; order Asterales; family Asteraceae; genus Cynara; species Cynara cardunculus. The sequence goes on from NC_037529.1 coordinate 16,736,319, forward strand.
AATCCATTTATGGTCTAAAACAAGCATCAAGACAATGGTATAAGAAATTTGATGSAGTTATGAATAATTTTGGCTTTGAGKAAAACAAATTAGATGAATGCATATACTCAAAGACSAGTGGGAGTAACTTCATATTTCTTATACTRTATGTAGATGATATACTGTTGGCAACTAATAGTAAAAGTCTCTTACAATCTACAAAAACTTTTCTTATGAAGAGTTTTGACATGAAAGACATGGGTGAAGCAAACTATGTATTGGGAATTGAGATAATCAGGAACAGACAAACAAGAACTCTAAGATTGTCTCAAAAGGGTTACATTGAAAAGGTTTTGAAAAGATTTGGCATGGAAAATTGCAAAAGAGGTGAAGCTCCAATTTCAAAGGGTGATAAATTGCATAAAGGGCAGTGTCCTAGCAATTCATTTGAAAAGAATGAAATGACCAAAATACCCTATGCAAGGCTAGTTGGAAGCTTGATGTATGCACAAGTATGCACTAGACCTGACATAGCCTTTGCAGTAAACATGTTGTCTAGATTTCAATCCAATGCAGGTCATTCACATTGGGTTGCAGGAAAGAAGGTGCTAAGATATCTAAAGGGGACTATGAGCCACATGTTGACATATGAAGGATCTGATAAGGAGCTGAAAGTAGAATGCTACACAGATGCTTCATATAAGCAAGATCATGATGACCTTAAGTCTACTTCTGGTTACATTTTTATGTTGGCAGGAGGTGCAATTTCATGGAAAGCAAGCAAGCAATCATTGACTGCTACTTCTACATTTCAAGCAGAATATATAGCTATCTATGATGCAACATCTCATGCCATTTGGCTTAAGAATTTCATTGCTGGATTGAAGATTATAGATTCAATACAAAGACCACTTACAATGTACTGTGATAATGCTGTTGCGGTATTTTTCACTAAAAATAACAAAAGAAGCAGTGGTTCTAGGAATATAGACGTAAAATACCTTGCAGTGAGGGAGAATGTCAGAGACAAGGAAGTTGAAGTTTTGAAGATAGGAACAAAGGAACAATTGGCAGACCCTTTGACAAAGGCACTTCCAGTTGAATGTTTCAAGAAGCATGTTAAAGCCATGGGAATGATAGACTCTCTCGACATCTAAGGTTGATATGATGATAATTATGGCATGTATTTCATTGTAATATGTATTTATTTAATAYATGCTTGTGTATATGTGCTTAAAATATACTATGTTAATTGATTATGTGAAACTATGATTGTACAAATTTGGATGTTCACATATGCTTGTTGAAGCACTTTTATAAATTCAAGCAATTAAGGCATTTACAGAACTTTGCTGAATTGAAATTTTAAGCTGTAAATGTTCAAGGAGGATATGGTACGAATAAACAGGTATATAACATTGAGTTTGCATCATTGTGACCATGGAAGCCTGCACAATGTTATTGATCAGTAAACTTCCATGATCCACTGCTCAATTTCAATGTTATGTACTATGAAGGAACTGATGTGATTATATAAAACCAGTGCACAATTTAGTTAATTGTTATTATCAAATTATTATCTTGTTCAGTGGGAGATTGTAGCATATATAGAAATATATATGTATATATATGCTCACCTTGAGAACAAGATTAATTGCATAATAACAATTATGCTTTATATATAAGCATCAAGTATATATATGTATGCGTACCATCAGACTCTTCCTTTCTATCATATATATATATCAGTTGGTTAATTGACAGTTATCTTGGTTCTTTGATGGTGAGAACAACCCTTCAGCCCTTTATAATGCATCTCTGGCGCCATTTTTCATTCATCTCTATCAAGAACACTAAGAATCCTATCAGTTACCAAAGGCCATCAAATGGTAAGGACTTAAGAGTGGATCTTGAGAAAGAATGGGTGATCAATCAAACAACAATCAGAACTCATCTTCATCAATCGCACAAGGTACACAATTCAAGCCTTAAATCTCTCTATATGAATTGATTCAATTCTGATGTGTTAATGGTATTCGTGAAGTTAAATCAAGTCTAACATCATCCACCTCATTGTCAGAGAGTAGCATATATCCGAATCTTTATCGTGCTTTCTAAAACTTGGTGATTTCCCTTTGCTTATTAGAGAAGACATGGATTTAGTGATCAATGAAAAATGTATCTTTCAATAGATCTTTAATGAGAGAGAATGGTGATAAAATGGGTTTATGTTGCAGTTGATATGTCTACTTCAAGTTCACATTTTTTGTCTCTTGACCTGATACCAAAAAACCAAGATTAGTCCGGGAAGCAGAAAGAAAGAAAGAAAGGGGACACACTCTACAACTATTTTAAAAAAAAATTAACCTTCTATTTTTCTTTATAGATTGATTTGCAGACATGTCATTTAAATACATTCTAACAAATACAAAAGTTTAATAATAAAAATTAAAATATAGGTTTTTTTATAATTTATTTGACTCTAATTTTATCTATCCATTTTTAACCGTATTGTGTCCTCTATATGAAGCTCCATGTGAACCACTATCAGGGATGGAACCAATATAAAACATATTGTGGCTCGTGACATCATTTCATTCTTCCGTCGTAGTGTAAGAAATTATAGGGTCGTGAAAAGTGTTATCGTATCAATTTGTTGTGTGTCACCGTATACATTTTGAAACTACAGTCACAAAGTTCACTACAACAAAATTGAGTTTATAGGACACCCCCAATCTCTAAGCGTCCCGATAAGACCGCTTTATAGGACTTGATTTATAGGACCAAAATATAAAACGTCCTATCTAAAGGTATTGTAATAAGTTTATATGACGCTTTTGAGCGTTTTAACAAGTTTTTTAGGACATTTTTAATAGAAAGTGTCGCATTAGCAACTTTATAGGACACTTTTGAGAAAGTGTCATATAAACTCAATTTTTTATAGGACATTTGTTTTTATAAGACAAATTTTCAAATAGTATCCTATAAAGTTGTTAATGAAATGCTTTATATTAATAGTTTCCTAAAAAAATTATTACAACGTCAAAAAAACGTCATATAAACTTATTACAACACCTTTAGATAGGACGCTTTATTTTTTTAGTCCTATAAACTAAGTCTTATAAAGAGGTCTATTAGGACGCTTAGAAATTAGGAGTGTCCTATAAACCCGATTTTATTGTAGTGGTTTCCCTCGGTAGAGTTGGTTTGCAAGAGTTATCTTCTACTTTCGACCCGAGTTTGAATCTCGGTAGTGCCATATTCTTAGTTTTTTAGCTTTGAATTTCATATTTATTATGTTTATGAATTTCTTCTACATAAGAAACTTGAACACATGACCTTGCGTATGAAAAACCATGAATTAACCAAAAGATGAATGCTGATTTTATAAAAAAAAAAATATCTATATATTTGTTTCTTATAGTCAAATGGTGGCATCGTTTTAAAAAAAAAATTAAGTTTTTTTAGCTCTATATGAAACTGTACAACCCTAATCATTCATATATCCATTAACAATTTAGTTAAATGCAATTTAATTTTGAGTATTTCTCTTCTTTCATTATGTCTTTTCTTTTAAACATTAGCTAAAACCTTATTTTAGTGAGTGTAAGCCAAACCCAAAAGGTAAAATGTAACACTTGGATGTTACCAATTTTTGTTAACTTTTCTGTTTTGGTTATTCAAGTTGAAGTTTTAACTCAATGCAGACAAGCCGATTATGTGTATGTATTAATATTATATATTTGACCTAGAAATGGTCGGATTCAACATATAGCTTGAATGATGAAGGAGGTTTGAGAAAATCTTCAATAATCACAGAGAGATGGATTTTTGCATAATCATTGACAAGGTTCAATGTTGGTCAAGTTGATGTGTCAGAGGGATATGGGTATATTTCTATATATCATCATAAACGGTTTATAGCTATGACAACTTGTAGCGGTAACATGCTGTCGCTAAATGCGTGTCGCCAAATCTCACTTTATTTGTAGCATGAGGAGAAGAGGGAGGAAAGAGGAGAGATGAGAGATTTACAAAATGACTACTTTCCCCTTAACAATGAGAGGTTGAGATTCGATCTCACAATTATCATAAATTACTAATTTCTTTCTTGAATGACCCTCTATGTATGAGAGTTTAATCAAATGAGAACTTTGTAATTTGTGATAACCAGGAGATTTAATATGAGTCATTCATTTGAGATATTTAAAGATATTTTAAAAGTAATAATAAAAGTAAATTAGTAATTTTATTTTGATGGAACCTAGCAAACTAAAATTTGATAACATTATATTGTGTTTCCATTTATTCAATTTCCATATTTTTATCAATCTTCCATTTTTTCCTACCCATATCTCATTAATTTAGGCAACCTTAATACCTATCAACACTGTTGTTGCATCTCTTTTTTATCTATACGGTGGATATCACGGTATGTACACAATGGATATCACATCATGTATCTAAAGGTACCATAACTTGTATATAATAGGTATCAATGGGTATATATAGAGAATGATCTTAAGTAATATAGCATAACGTGTATACAACAATATCACAGATAATAAGATTTCTAAGTAATATATCACAATGTGTATACAACAATATCACAACGTGATTAAAATTTTAAGTCAAAAATTATCAAAATTATTAATTTTTTAATTTATCATTTAATTTGTGGTTGAAATTGGATTTTATGGTTATCACAAATTACTAAGTTTTCCCTTTAATGACCCCTTGTATCTATGCATTGATGCATATGCACTATCAACATTTATACGTATAGGGTTTAGTTATGGTGAGAAAAGGTAAGAATGTATCTTCATTCTTCGATACATCCTAATTGAAGATCAACACTAATACGATGCACCAGATTAATTCATGTGAGAAACATAATTCATGGAGTAGAGGTAAGATTAAATAAGGGTGTAGATCATTTCTTATGCTTCTCACTTTCACTCATATTCTTAGATGGTCCTTTAATTATATATCTATATCTATATATATATATATGTATTTGTCAAGTAATATATTTATTTATTAACAGTATTATATAGACATTGCTGCATATACTTATGCATCAATCCATTTATTATTTCACATGTGGTGCATACAACTAGTTATAATAATAGACCAAATTTAGAAGTTGTCCTTGTGTCGAATAAACAATTCGTAACATCGTATTAAACAATTCATAACATCGTATTTAACAAAAATGGTGAAACTATCCTAAACACCTGAAATTAAATAATGTCTATTATCATACGCAACTACAATCCATTTTTTCCATTTTTGACTTTCCAACTTATTTACTCTGCAACATTAAATTGATTATTGTATACACTTTGCAAACAATATCGTTATCGCCTAAAGTATTATTAACTTATAGAAGTTAAGTATATTTTTATATTACTTGGTGCATTATTAACTTACAGAAATACTTGATTTGTTCGGTTCATTTCCGGTTTCTTGGTTTTCAAATACATACTCGCTACTCGATCCCCATCCTTGTGTACATTTATTTATTTCATTTTATTATTCTATTTTATCTCTTTTGCTAATCTTGTTTGTCTTCTTAGGTTTTTTTAATGTATACTATATAAATTAGTTGAAATATGCATCGGAACAAAATAACATACGTGTTGTTAAAATTTATTTTCTTTTTCATATATAATTTTGATGATAGATACATTTAATATCATTCCTTTTAAATAGATCTTTCTCAATAAAATTTATTACACACGTTGATTGGATAAATTAAAGCAGAGTAGGAACACTAATAATGGATGAAAAAGGTATATGATATAATTGTTAAATACTAAAAGAATTGAAAGCTAATATTTTTGGTATAATTATTTTGACTTTGAATTTTGATTATCCATTTTTAACTGGTTTTTTATTTATATGAAGCCCCATGTGAAGTTTTATAGATTCATCGTTTATCAATTTACAAATTCAAATTCACATGTGAAATTTATACGGAACTCCGTATGAAACTTCATACATAATTGCAAAACTTCATCACTCTTGCAAGATTTTAAAAATTGGATCCATGAAGCTCCATGTACACATGGTAGGCACGATGCTCTAGTCGAGGTTGTCATTGGCATAGATCACGTGGATGTCACGTGTTGGACAGTGAGATACATGGCGGATGTCAAACAGATAGATGGGCAAGGTTGTCCCAACCTAGGTCGAGGCTTAGGTGTTTTGCCCCTTTCGCTCGTCTAGTTGCTAGAAAAGAGAAATACAAATAACACACTTAATAGAAACATGACCTTATCTTAATAAATTTTCAACATGATTTATGTTTTTATTTCTATATACATTAAAACATGAAGGAAGACTTTCTGTATATAATCATGGATTTATGTTAATTCTTAATCATAATTAAATCAACTATCTATAATTATTGAATATTGTAGGTCCCAACTAGAACTACAAGAGTTTATAGGTAACAGTTTGTAGAGGAGGAAGGAGAGGATGAATAAAAACACAATAATTTTCACTTTTAAAAACTTATATTGATAAAGAAGATCAATACAGATTTTTATAGATTGTTTGCGGAAAAGATAAGATATAGAACTTATCTAAACAATCAAAGATAACACACATATTACAAATAGCAATAAAGGAAATACTTGCTATAGGAAATAGGTTAAGAAATATTGTACTCTTCACTTATTAAGGTGGAAGTCTTTCTCTTAGATAAAGAGTCAGAGGGAGGAGTATTTTATTAGGTAACATCATTAAAGACAAGGATGCTTGGATATAGGTTGGAGAAGATAACTAAGAAGAAAGAACTACTTAGCTATTTATACCCATTGCATTAAATGCAATTCAAAAGGTACAAAGCATGTGAAATTTTAAGAGGTAAGCTCGTCCTTTATTGTAGGTATACAGTCTTTTGGTCATATATGACAACTCTTCTTTCATAAAGTAGGTAAGTATGCTTGGAGACGATAGAGTGACTCTGAACTATACTTTACTTTAGAGAGGTATGGGTTTGTCCTTTGTGTGGAGAAGGACAAGACAAAAACTAATCTTGTTCAACAAAATTCATTTGATCGCTGACACTGGAATGACGCTGGAGGTCTCTTCGGTGTTCGCTGAATCTTGCATATATCTCACACTTGTATACACGAGCTTGTTATCACCAAAAACCGCTTCAGATCACGAACTTGCTAGTCTCTATCTTCAGCTTCTATCTTCGATATCGCTGAAGGATCTGTGGTGTGAGTTCTATCTTCTTAATGGATACTGGTCTCTAAACGATTTACAATACATGTTCAACGATCACTGAACAGACTCAGTGATGATCAGTAAAACTGAATACAGAGATAGTATACTTCGTAAGGTAAAAGGGATCATCATCAAATCATTGAGAGAGATGATGAACAATCTCCCCCTAATTGATGATGATAAAACAACATAAAGAAAATTGCTTAAGGTACAACAGTAAGGAAAATGTACTTGTAAAATATTTGTCCTTTTTAACTGTTATGGAATCTTTTTCAATGACACATTTTACTATGGAAATTTACTTAAATTTTAAATGATTACAAGGAAAGAATAAACTTGCATAATATTAATAATTGAAAATTGAGAACATATTCACTGACTAGAAAGGTGTCAGCGAATGTAAGACATAAACAGAACTCATAAGTACATGTCACATTTACTCTTTTCAGGACTCTTTTTCAATGAACTGGTCATTTTATTAAAATATCTTCAAGGGAAAATATTACAAGTTATTACAATCAGTTTTGGTAGACCTAAAACATAAAGGTTACACACTGAAAGAAAATATAAGAAGTACAAGATATTACAAGATTAAAAGGACATCTAATCTAGATTACTGAAGTTGACGTAGTCTGGGACATCTTCTCCGAGCATCTTGCATCTGAGCTTTTCCTTTCGAATCTTGTGCTCCATCACCTCTCCAAATAGATCATTATTCTGCCAAGTCCTTAAATATTCTAAGTGATTTATAGGGCAGAGATGGAACTTAGATACTCGCTGAAACCTGTATTGACCATCATAGGCAATGAACATAAGTCCATATTCAGGTTTCACATGCACTGTGTGGGTATATAAGGGCCCTTCGCAGGCAGTGACAAGTTCAGCATCGAGATATCCGACTTCTTTTGATCCTTGAGAAGTTCATCCATTGAGAATTTTTTTTCGTGCTCGTTTTCTTCGAGAGGGCTTCTTTGGTATAGGAGGAACCTTGATAATCTTCGACACCTTGTCGAATAATTGATTCAAAATATCTTTAATTTGATTGTGCTTAGGTTTGGATTTCTGGATAGCTTGTCGAATCTCTAGCCTCTCGTAGAAGCCATACTGACCGAGGTAGGATGGGTACTCAGTGATAGCTTCTTTATTCTCTCGGAATATGACCATTGAAATGAGAATAGAACCACTTCTTTTCCTTTTTCAGTAGAGTGCTGGTTCTTTGATGATTTCTCCGCCTATGAAGCAGGTTCTCGAATGGAGATTCCTTTCAGTGCTGTTTGTCTTGTATAGCTTGGATGTAGAAATCATCTTTATCGTCGTCATCATCGTCATCGTCATCGTCACCACCAAGATCAGTGTCGACGTCTAGAAGTTGAGGTTCAGAATCCTCATCATCATCTTAAGCACCAGCATTTAGCAATGCAGAGGTGGAAGGATGAAGGTTTTCATGGACAGCAACAGCAACGGCAGTAACCACGATATCATCTTCACCATGCGTCATTGATGGCATTAGAGATAGGATCCCTGGCATCCTCAACAAGATTCAGAGCATCTACTGGAGGGTTTGAAGCATCTTCATTCAAAGCATCTTCATCAGTCTCCTCGTTGATCTTCTCCCAATCTATGTCTTTATCCCCCTATTTTTCATCCTCAAGAGTAGAACCTAGGAGAGGAAGGCAAGAGGCGAGGTCTTCTATCTTTTTATTGATAGAGGAGATAGCTTCAGCTTGAAAAAGGTTGAAATCAACAACCTGGTCCAGCTGTTGATGGTCATCGTCGTTGAAGGCAGGTTCAGAGACGAGCATTGGTTGTTGTAGGAGTTGAAAGATTTGTTAAAGTAGCTCACCATGCCTGTTGAGTTGATCATGAACTTCATCAGCTTTGTTGGAGAGTGCAGCGACAGCTTCAGTGTTAGCTTGAACTTCAGTCTTCATGACATTCAACAATTCCTTGATGTCACATACCTCAGCTTGGATATTAGAGAGGCCGTTTGTCAGGTCTTACTTGATGAGCATTACTTGGTCTACCTTTTCCATTTTATCAAGGACAATGGCGATGGCAGGCAACATTCCTCAGCCATGTCATAGGCTTCAGCCTCGATGACTGGGGGTTCAGTCTCCAAAGGACCTGTAGAGTCAAGAGAGCATTGAGCATAAGAGGGCTCAGAGTTAGAAACAAAGAAAGAAAGGGAGGTTTTGATTGTACCTGAGGGGTCATCAGCATTACCTAAAGAATTAACATCGGGCATCTCATATGCATTGTCTTGAGGATCAACATCAAGTATCTAAGGTGCTTCGATAGGAGCAACCTCATGTCCTGTGGTGATGGCTTCACTAATGGTGGGGAAAACCAAAGTGGGATCATTAGCACGTGTGGTACAAACCAAAAAAGTAGGGGAGTATAGAATAAGTTTGTGACGGATCAGTAGTGGCAATGTTGGTATTCACACATTTAGTGATTTGGGTCACTAAAGTGGTTGGGGTAGGAGCCACTTGTACCACAACATCTGTAGAGATAGCTAAAGAGCTTGGTAGGGTTGTAGAAGGCACCTCAGGGATAAGGATTTTTTAATAGTTGAGACCTTTTGATAGGTCTTAGCTAGCTTGCTTGGCATCCTCTTTTTGGCTTTCTTAGCCTTCTTTGAAGGACTATGAGGGGCTTCATATGGTGTTCTCTTACGAGAGGATAAAGATGTAGTAGTCTGGATAGACTGAGTGGGGTTTGCCACAGTCTTAGCCACTTGAGAAGTAGAAGGAGGAGCATGAGCACTAGCAATTCTCAACATGGAATCAAATAGGCAATGTCTGAGGGCTTGGTCTTATGATCAAGGATCCTTGATCCAAGACGACAGATAGGCAGATCACTTTCAGTGGGGTAGTTGGATGCAAAGATTCTGGAGAGAATCCCAATAAGGAATTTGGTGTATGGGACCACCTTTTCACACTGACGCTTGCTCAACTTTAGCACCAGATCGTTAAATATTAGTTGTGCATAGTTGACGTTGATGTTCCGGATCACTGAGCAACCGATGTTTAGCGCCACCCTTGAAACTTGGTCTTGTCCTCTATTCTTTCCGCCCATGCAATAAATAAAGTGCGAGAAGAGATATTGCCATACAACATACATTGTTCTTTTTGATCTTCGTCAACGACTTGTTCAGTTTAGTGATAGAGTCCTTTAGAGGCCAAACGTAGTGTATTAAACAATTCATTTGGAGCATTAGGCATGTAGCAGCTTTGTAGAAGCCCAAGGATATGACTGCTCTATTTTTTTCATCCATTATGGGAAGTTCCACGTTGTTTAAGATATTCATATCCTTGAAGAAAATACAAGATAAGGTCCATTAACGAAGTAGACTTCAAGATTCGTTTCAGAGTGAGATGGAACAATATTTCAAGGATAAATAGTGGTATAAGACGTTGGGTTGAGGTTTCGAAGTGACTCAGGTACCATACAAATGGTGACATTAGATTGCTTGGGATGGTTCGGTCTGACTGATTCACCTTCTACCAATATTTTGATGGACTCGTGAACCTCCCATCCATATTCCTGATCTTCTATTGCCATTATGGATCCTGCAGCTTGTGTGCCTAGTTGCTTATTGTCGACGAGTCAGACATATATACAGGAATTGGTCAGAATAGAACATGTTAGACATCAAAAGGTTTGCAAAACCAAATAATAAACTTAGCAAGGTTTATGTTAGTAAAAACCTTGGTGGAAGAACTAAGAAGCGCAGGATGAAGGTTGGTTCACCTTTAGCAAGCTTATATACTATATATGTTTCAGCTCTTACATTTACCCCTACCCCAAAATGAAACATGAAAAGCAAAACCTTCGAGGGTTAAAAAAAACATTTGCGGATACATACCCTATATTTAATTTTGAAATAAAAAACAAATTCAATAAGTAAGGGAAAATTACAAAATTAGGCTTTTTTAGTCAATTTCTTATCTTCTTCTTCTTCAATCTCTCAATTATTTTTCATCTTAATTACTTAAAGATTTATTTATTTATTAATTTGTAGATAAAACTTCATGAAACAATCTCCATCTCAGAAGTCAACAAATTAAAACCTTCAAAACCCCAATAATTTTTCCTGGTTGGCATGTATTGTATGGTTGAAGTTGTTTTTTAATTTAATTATAGAAAATAAAGAAAAGACGAAGACCATAGAGATAAAAGAAGAGAATAAATGTACCAAAATGGTCGTAGCTTGAACCGATATTCAGCGTTCATGGTACATTAATATGGATTCTCATTAATTTCAACAATCAAGGACGAAATGTTACAAAAAATGGACTATTTACACTAGCAGTGCAAGAAACCTAATGTCACTGAACTAAACAAATATATTTGTAGTTTAGTATATAATATGCTCTTAACGTAGGAGAAAAGTTTTCATTGTAATATATAAAACCATTGTTTATTTAATTTGAGCAGTGGATATGAAAGATCTTGCATTACACACATGATGTATAATCAGTTGATGGTATAGTCGATAAGAAATTAATAAGTAGTTTAAACAAATAATTAGGTAGAGTATGAACTCAAACCAGCTGTGTGTGTTCATATTAATTCTTGAAGTATCTGAAAACCACACTCAAATGATGAAAGTTCTGTCATCTGTACTATTGACAGGCAAATATCCTAAGGTTTCGTTTGCTTTGTAGAAATGTAATGGATTTGGTGGGATTTGGATTTCAAATCCATTCTAATCTCATGTTTGGTTAGTTAGATTGTCTGAATTTGAATCCTAGGATTTAATTGAAATCTTATAAACATAAGATTTTGAAATCTTTAGTGGGTGCTTGCGATTTCACGAGATCTCGTATGATTGTATGCAATAAGGTTTTAGAAAATGTTAAAAACACTTTTTTTTGTAATAATCGATTAATAAAAATGTAATTTAATTTTTTTTTATAAATAATGGAATCTAATTTCATTCCAAATCCTACAAACCAAACACACCAATGATTTCAAATCCATTTCAATCCAAATCCAAATCCTTCCAAAAAAATCCAAACCCCTAAAAAACAACCCTAGAAATGAAAAGCACCCTAAGTGTAAGAACCGTGTGTGTTTACACTGTAGGCAAGTGTAAGAAAGCTATAAAATTTTGGATTTAAGAATAAAATCAAAGATGAGTAAGGGGCCGTTTACCAAACACTTACTCGGTAAACGCTTACCGGCAAAATTAATACTATCATTTACTTATGAGGTAAGATTTTAGTCCATCAAGACGACATCGTATGCAACAATTTACCCGGTAAGCACTTACCGTGTTAAGAGTCGTTGCCCTCACTTACCGGGTAAGACTTTTGGTCCTTGTCTCGTTCTTACCGGGTAAGATTCTTTGTCCTTACCATATTCATCCGGTAATGTAATATGATTTGATAAGCACTAATCCGGATAAGCGTTTGGTAAACGGCCCCTAAATATAAACTTATGATAAGCACGTATAATAACTTTTCCAATTAAGATAAAGCGGCAACAAGTAGCATAGATATATGATTGATATTGATATATAGCAATAATTTTAATATATGATTACAAGGGGGAAACAGTCGATGCTTTTAAAAAACATACAAAAAGTAAGAATAGACTGACAACTTCTTCTAATGTTGTTGTTATTCAATTTTCTAGAGAAGCTTTCGTGCTATGTTAACACATAGTAATGAATAAAAAAAGACTTCTCTGGCAGATTTGTAGAGTTGACATTACTTTGTTTACTATTGACACAATAATACAGAGTCATGACTTACATCAAATGAATAAAAAAAGACTTCTCTGGCAAAATGTTTGCGGATACAGAGATTGTTAAGTAGACCAGGCCAAATGAAATAGCAAACCGTACCTGAAACGCCACCGGATACGTACGACGCAGCAATATTACCAGTTATTAGACAAAGGGTAGTTATGACATTTACATTATCAATTACTAGGGTTAGTTAGTTTCTGTTTGCTTGTTCGAGTAATTGTTAATCTAGTAGCTGCTGGTTTCATGGAGAACATGTAGTAGCATGCTTAATTTTTCTATAAACTTGTTTTTACCCGACATAAGAGGCCAGGTATAAACCTTGATAAGTCCAAGCCCAACCCCAAGATATGGAGAATTATCTAGTGGTATCTGAGCTATCGTGATGCTATTGGTTTAGAGATCTCTTCTTATGTTATGTGGTTGCAGCTTAGACTATCTTCCACATCAGAAAAGTTTCTCTTCATCATACTAAACGGCGATTCAAGAAAGTCAACCGAAAGTATGAACAACATTTAGGCATCGTTTTAAGTACCACACTAAAAACCGACAAAATATGATAATTGTAGTATCAAGATGAAAGCTCTATCACTATTAAAATAATGGGTATCACCATTCGAAAGTATCAGTGACGGATTTCCAACAGATTTTCGACGGATCCCAAAAAAGTCAAGAAAAAGTCAACTTTTGTCGACGTTCGCCACAAATGCCCCACAAATCCGTCACTAATTTTTTTTTTAAAAATAAAATTTTATTTCTTCAACTTTCCCGACGGTTTTTCGACGTAGATATTTTACTTATTTAATACCGTAAAAAATCCGTCATAAAATTGGTCTAATTTATTTAGATAAATAAATTAGCGTTAGCTAATTAACACATTTCTGACGGATTATAATTGATTTTTATATTTTATTATACTCCGTCGAAAATGTTTAAAAAAATCTTTTTCTTTATCTTTTTCCCTTCCAAACAAATATGCTTAAAAAAGATTTCCAATAGAATATAATTTTTTATTATAAAAATTATTATTCATCAAAAATCTTGAACCTTTTTTAAATATATATTTTTGAAAGGAAAAAAATAAAAATAAAAGCTTTTTCCTTTGAACATTACCGACGGAGTTCCGTTAGAATTTAATTTTTTTAATAAAAATTTATATTTCGTCGGGAAATCCGTCGGAATTTATTTGTTAAATGTTTTTTCCTTTGAAAAAAATACATTTTAGTGAAGTTTTTATTATAAAAATTATTAAAAAAAATGTTTTTCTTAAACATTACCGACGGATTTCCGACGAAATTTAATTAAAAAATTAAATTCCATCGGTAATGTTTAAGAAAAAGTTTTTTTTCCCTTCCAAAAATATATATTTATTGAATGTTTTTTATTTTTGAAAATGTTCAAAAATATATATTTATTTGAAAATGTTTTTTATTTTTCCTTTGAAAAAATATATTTTAGTGGACTTTTACAGGTATTATTGGGTTTTAGTGGATTTTACTCGTTTCAAATAGGCTTTAATGGAGCTATTAATTCTTATTCAGTTCAATTCGACATTAACTATTGGTACTATTGGGTTTTTATTAGTATTACTGAATTTAATGAATCTTAGTAGATTTTAATGAATCTATTGGGCTTTAACGAGTATTATTTGGTCTTTAATAAATCTTAGTGGACTTTAACGAGTATTATTCGGTTCAACTAGGCTTTAATGGAGCTAATGGGTCTTAGTGTATGTGTGTGTCATATTTATTTATATCTAGTTTGGGTTGCCATATGTTGGGCAAACGTTGTGATTGTTTAAGTTAGAATGTTAATATATAATATACATATATATATATATATATATATCTAGTTTGGGTTGTCATTTCTTGGACAAACGTTAAGATTATTTTAGTTGGAAATATTTCATTTACAGCCGTCATACTGTCGAAATTGACTGGTAGTATTTTTTGAACCACAATGGTACCTTATTCAAACAATCTCATCGAGAAGTACGGTGAGGATCCCTTGGTCTATCCCTCATTGATACCGACTTGTGGAATTAGGCGGTTGGGGGATCCAAGAAAGGCTGTCTATTTGGGTTCGGGTACAATAAATTTGGTCTTGACCGGGACATCTTCACAAGCAAACTCGAATGGATCATCTAATGTAGATAGTCAGGTGTGTACCTATTTATCCTTTGATGTTTATTTATTTCATTTAAACTTCTTATTGTAAATTTTAACGTTTTATTTTATTTGTAGTTAATTAATAACTTATAGTCCCAAATTCAAGAAATGCGCACTCGAGATGAGATCCTATAGAAGGAAGTTGATGAACTTCTCCATCGAGAAGAGATTCGAAACAGGGAAGATGAGATCCGGAAGAAAGAGCATGCAGACATAATGGATATGATGAAAAGGTTTATATAATCTCAACAGTTTCCATCGAGCCTGCTGCAATGGATTTGATATAGTGTATTTTTGAACCAGTGTCATCAATCGAAATTATATATGTACATTATTTCATTCGGATAATCATATTAGGTATTTATGACAGATTTGTGTATTGTATATTTGTATTTAATTTACAGGATATTTATATTTTAGGATTTTAGATTAGGAGGTTTTTTTGGTTTTTTTTCCTGTACCAGCTACATTTCCGACGGATTTCTGGCGGAAAATCCTTCGGTAAATAATTAGATATGAGCTTTAATAAAAAAAATCTGGCGGATTGTTTGATGGATTTCCGACAGAAAACAATTTCGTATTTTAATAAGGAAAACAATTTTTAAATATAATTACCGACGGAATTTCTGTCAGAAATCCGTCGGAAATTATATTTTTATTTTTGAAATAAAAACTGGTTATTGTTTTAAATGAGGGAAAAAGTTTACCGACGGATTTCCAACGGAAATTCCGTCGGTAAAGCTAATCAAATTTTATATACCTTCTAATTAACCCGGAAATTGGATAACATATTATAAAACATTTCGACGGATTTCTTGCAGGTTATTTCACCAGAAAATACAAATCTCTTAGAAATTCCATCGGAAATTGCATTTAGCGGCAAGGGTTTTTTGGAAGGCAAAATCCATCAGAAAGTTGTTTTTCCGACGGATTTTTGACATATTTTGTCGCTGGAAAAACCACATTTTTTAGTAGTGTATTCAGTGCCCTCATTGTATGGGATATAGTAGAGAGGTTGTAGTGAGCCCGAAAATGTGGCCACTTTATGTAATGTTTAAAACGATGACTTAAGAGATATGAGAAAGAAGGACAAAAAAACTCTCTTCCTAATCTACCAAGCATGATGATGGCTTCGATAAGGTTAAGTGCAACATCTAGCAAGGTAGCATGGCAGAAGTAACAAACTTCCCATAAAGGAGTTGAACATCTGAAAAAGGTACGTCTTCAAACATTAAGGGAGAATTTGAATTGTTGCATATAAAGTCATCTGAGTCTTATCTTGATTATGTTGCAGTCTTATCCTAATTATGTCGCAAGAGTCCAAGAGGTCTCCAATCAATTAAAGAGAAATAGTGAATAGTTGGAAGACGTGAGAATCATGGAGAAGATACTTCATTCACTAGAGCCCATGTTTGAGCTTATTGTGGTGACGATTGAAGAAACTAAATATTTGGAAGATCGAGCAACTAGAAGGATCTTTGCAAGCTTTTGACGAAAAACATAAGGGATCACTGAGCAACTCCTCAAGTTACAACTCAAGGAGAAAGATATCAATGGCACGAAAGAACCCAAAATAGTCGAGATAGAGGCCATGAGGACGAGGTCCTGGCCGTGGACGTGATTGGACTAGTAAAACCAATTGTGTCAACAACTATGAGAAAGAAGAAAGCTCATCAAGAGGTCATGGAAGAGAAAATTATTCAAACTTGAGGGTATGACAAATATCAAGTTCAATGCTACAATTTTCAGAAGTACGAGCATTATGCTTCAAAGTGTAGAGCTCCAAATTGTAGAGCTAAAGAGAAGGATAATTATAAGGAAGTAAAGGCAGAGGAAAAGGGAACATTATTACCGGCACACAAAGATAACACCGAAGATCATGAAAATATATGGTATCTCGATACAGGTGCTTACAAACATATGTGTGGAAAAAGAAACATGTTTGTGGAGGTTAAAGAGTCTATAAGTGGCAATGTCTCATTGGGAGATAATTCTAAAGTTTCGATAAGAGAGAATGGTAATATTGTCTTTCATGCCAAGGATGGTAGTCACCAATAAATCTCAAGTGTCAATTATGTTCCAAATATGAAAAGAAATATTTTCAGTTTAGGGCAGCTTTTAGAAAAAGACTATGGAATTCACATGAGAGATTGTAGTCTTTATAATAGATCGGAGAATTTAATAGAATGGTGAAAATGGCAGAAAATATAATTTTTTTTTCTTAAACATCAAAGAGATGTTGAACATGTTTGAAGGATTTTTATAAAAATACATCACGGTTCATCGATTTTTATAAACATGTTTGGTAGTCCTAGAATGCAATGATGGAAGGACTACCACATCTCAAACAATCGATGAACCATGTGAAGGGTGTTTACTCTGGAGAAAATTTAGAATTTCTAAAGGAGACGGAGTCAAGAGCGAAGAATTAAGCCACTTGAGCTTATTCATACGGACATGTGTGGTCCAATCAATTACTTTTTTCATTGTTTAATCATTGATGATTAGTTAGGAAAAACTTGGGTACATTTCTTGAACAAAATCAGAAGTCTTCCAAGTGTTCAAGAAGTTTAAAGCCATTATGGAAAAGTAAAGTGGGCGCAAGATTATGGCAATGAGATCCGATTGAGGAGGAGAGTTCACTTTAAGAGAGTTTTATGAAGAAAATGGAAATCTTTGAACTTTGATAGTTCCAAGATTCCCTAATAAAACGGTGTAGCCGCAAGAAAGAATCGAATGGTTCTCGATATGATATGAAGCATGCTCAAAAGCAAGAAGTTGCCAAAATAATTTTGGGGCCGGGGCAATGGCATGTGCAGTCTATCTTTCAAATTGTTTTCCAACAAGAAGTGTTTAGAGAATGACACCACAAGTAGCATGGAGTCAAAAAAAGCCAAGTATTTCTAATCTTAGAGTTTTTGGAAGTGTTGCCCATTTTCATGTACTAGATGAATGAAGAACAAAATTGGATGATAAGAGTGAAAGTTTCATCTTCATCGGTTATGATACTAGCTCGAAAGGATAAATGTTGTATAATTCTAGAACTAAGAAGATAATAGTCAGTAGAGATGTTGTTTTTGATGAGGAAGGAGAATGTTTAGACATCACAAGGATGATTATAACTTTATTCAATTTGAAGAAAATGAGGAGGCACTCCCAAAATATCCCACAAGAACATGTTACTACACCTAATTCACCAACATCAAATGCCCATGACAAATTGTCTTCAAGTGGAAGTTCGAGAGAAAGAAATCCACGTATGAGGAGTATAGCCGATCTTTAGAAGCTACGGAGCTGATAGATGATGTCACACTTTTATGTTCGTATGCTACTTGTGAACCAGAAACTTTTAAAGAAGCAAGAAAAGAGGAGAAATGCGAATATGCAATGGATGAAAATAAAATCCATTATGAAAAACGAGACTTAGGAATTAACTTCACTTCCAATGAGGCATAAATAACATTTGTCAAGTGGGTTTACTAAGCAAAGAAGAATGCAAATGGTGAAAATGAAAAATACAAAGCAAGACTAGTGGCTAAGGGCTATATTTAAAGAGCCAGAATCGATAATTATTCCCCATGCTGCTTGAAACCATTATATGATCCATCAGATGGATGTGAAGTCGGTATTTTTTTTTAACAAAGTACATGACGGAGAAGTTTGTAATTCAGCAATCATTGGGATATGAAGTTGATGGATATGAATATAAGGTTGAAGAAGGCTCTTTACGGCCTAAAGCAAACACCAAGAGCATGAAATAACCATATTGATGCTTACTTCCAGGAGAAGAGTTCACGAGCATGCCCTTTACATGAAGGGAAAAAATGGAGACATTTTAATTGTTTGCTTGTTTTTTTTTTGGACAGCAAAAAGGCAATTTATTGAGAAAGGAAGAAAACTAGCGAGGGGCTAGTTACAAGCAGAGTACACAGCATCAACCGGGTTACAAATCCAATTCTCCCAACTAGAAGGCTTACTAAACTTCGCTCTACACCTAATCCACTCATACGCAGTGAATTGGATGTCGCTACAAACATCCTTATCAGACTTGCACTTGCCCCTAAACGTCTTGTGATTCCTTTGCGTCCAGACGGTCCAAAAATAAGCTGCCATAATCACCTTGCCCACCTCTCTTCTGCCACTATCACCAATCTCGTAGACCACCGACCACAAGTCACGAACCGAAGTCGCATTTACCGGCCACCAATTTACCCAAGAAGCCATATGCGCATTAATAGCCTTAGCCGTGGAACAATTCACGAAGACATGGTCCAAGTTCTCCACCGTAACCAAGCACGTCGGGCACTCATCAGAGCTGCATGCCACTCCTCGTTTTATGAGGTTATCCCTGGTTGCTAACCGGTTGTTGAGCGTTCTCCATAAGTGAATATTAGCCTTGCTGGGGATCCACTTAAACCAATCTGTTTCCTGTTCCACAGAAGGAAGCATAACACAGTCAATCAATCTCCTTAGCGATTTAACAGAGAAGATATTGTAAGCCTCCAGCAACCAAGACCACCCATTCCGATCCGGCACTTCGATTAGATGACTATCGATATTGATCCCGATGTCCCCCAGGTCTTTTTCAATACTTTTGATATTTCTCCAGACAGATCTTCTGCCTCTGCTCGCTCTAGACAAGAATTGAGACGAGTTACAAAGACGCACGACCACATTCCAGATTGCCTGATCTTCTGTTCACGCTCTCCACCACCATTTGGCAAGCACTGCAAGGTTTAAGGCATGTAAACTCCCAATACCCAACCCGCCACTCTTCTTGTCACTAAGAACCCGATCCCACGCCACCCAACTAATTTTTTTTACAACCTCCAAACCGCCCCAGAAAAAACGCCGTCTTATATTTTCCAGAGTACTAATAACCTTCTTAGGAGCTTTAAACAACGAGAAGTAGTAAGTACCCAAACTGCCCAACACAGTTGTCCAAGAATGAAGGAGGAGAAAATGTAGATCCAACCTGTTTCAAGAGAGCATGGTTGGAAGTCTACGTTACTTAACTTGTACAAGGCTAGACATCTTGTATGCGGTTGGACTCGTCAGTCGCTATATGGAGCCGCCAATAATTGTCAATGTCCAGGCTGCCAAGAGAATTCTTTGGTATCTTAAAGGTACGATTGATCTTGACTTTTTTATTTGGCTTCTAACGGTTACAAGCTTGTTGGTTATAGCGATAATGATTGGCGTGGAGATATAAATGATTGAAAAGGTGCAATGGGGTTCGTGTTTTTCTTTGGAAACACGAATTTTACATTGGTATAAAAGAAGCAAACAACTATCACATCATCTACTTATGAGGCCAAATATATGTAGTTGCCACTTCATGTGTATGTCATGCAGTATGGCTCATGAATTTGTTAAAGGAGATAAATTTGATTCAAGAAGATCCAACAAAGATTTGCGTCGACAACAAGTCAGCTATTGCCTTACCAAAGAATCTAGTGTTTCATTATCAGTCCAAGAACATTGATATTCACTACCATTACATATGGAGTATGTGGCTAGAAAAGATGTGTATTTGAAGTTTGTAAGGTCTCAAACTCTAATTACAGATATCTCCACTAAACCACTCAAGTTTGAAGATATTGCTAGACTAAAGGGGTGTTTGGTTTAGGTTGAATAATAAAAAACTAGAATGAAAATGAAAATGATGGGGAGCAAAATGAGAATGTTTTCTCATTCCCACAATTTAACCTAAAACGAAAATTTGGGTTTCTAAAAGGGATGAACGCATTAAATTATATAAAACCAAACAATTTGTTTTATTATTATTCTCATTGATTACTTGTTGATCCTCTCTCTCAGTGATTTGATGATAATCCCTTTTTCCTTTCGATGTATTTCTGTGTCTGTAATTTCAGTTCCAGCGATCATACACTGAGCTTGTTCAGTGATCGCTGAAGAACTTGTTTTGTAATTCATTCAAAGACAACGATACTTCAAAAAAACAACACTAACACCAAAGATTCTTCAGCAAACGTAGAAGACTGAAACTGAAGATTAGAGACTGGCGCGTACGTGATCTGAAGCGGTATTCAATGATTACAAGCCTGTCTAGCTATGTGTGAAGACTGCTCTAGCTTCAGCGAATGATGATGAGACCTTCAGGTCATTCCAGCATTTAGCAATCAAAGGAAACTTGCTTAGCACGATTGTTGTTATTTTGTCCTTGTACACACAAAAGGACAAACCCATACCCTTATCAGAGATAGTACGGTACGGAGCCGATTAGTCGACTCTTTGTCCATTATCTTTAGGTAAGGATGTCAGTTCATAAATAGTGCTTTTGTACTATTTACTGTAACAAAGGACAAGCCTTCCTATTAAGGCTTGACACGCACTCTTAACCTACCATACTGCATTAAATGAACATTTAATGCACTGGGTATAAATAGAAGTGTTTCTTCTCCATGCA
>NC_037529.1:16757992-16759422 GCF_001531365.2 Cynara cardunculus var. scolymus
AGTTTATTAATTATGATTAATACTTTATATTAGGAAACAATTAATTGATTAAAAATTGAATGATTGAGATGAGGGTTGTATAGGGTGTAGGAATGGCAAAGGGTGTAGAATAACATCCCTCTATATATGTATATTAAATAATAATAATTAAATTGATTTGATGTTTTATGACAACACAATTCCCAATTATTCAACACCCACTATTAAGGGGGTGCCATTAGCACTCCCCTACAACAATACCAACATATTTGAAATTAGTATCATTTGGGACTTGACAAATTTAATGGAAATAGTCGATTAAATAGATAGGTAATGATTGGTGACATGACTTTGAGTTCAATACAAAAATCAGTATCACTTTCATATATCTGGTCGTGTCGATTTTTCTATTTATTTATTGTTTAATCTCTCGATTTGTATTAATCAATTCAAATTTTGTGAAGCTGATTTGTAATCTACTTGGATTCCTCGTCACTAGTTAGTCCATCTCGATTGTAGCCAGTATTAGTATAAAGAAAACTCCCTATGTGCTTGTTGATTTGAGTTCATGGAATTGATTGCCCGTATCAATAACCAAATAAACCATCTGGTATGACATTGTTGCCTGTACATTCATTCGATATTTAACATGTCAATGAGAGATCATGCCATATGCTGTTTGCTTAATTTTTCTATCTTGGCAGCCCAATTAAGGCCAAGTACTTGTGTTGATATTTCATATGCTATTTGGCTTGTTTTTGGGCAGTATCAAGTATTTATTATTCTGGAATTCCGTTTGAGTTTTCCAAATGCTTATGTTTGTTTTCTTCAAGTATGTATAGGTTATAAAAAAATCTCAATATTATTTGTTAGATTTATTAATCTTTTGCAATTTTTGAAAAAAGAACTTGGTAGCATTGTTGGTTGTGGTGCATAATAATGCAAATGCAATGCATAAACACTACTATTGATTATATATATAGACTTGAGTACATGTGAGACCGGTTTATTTTCGTGAGACAATCTTTTTATAGTGGAAACTTCACACTAAAATATTGTGAAAGTAATTTTCACAAAATTTAGTGTGAAGGTTTAGATTTTTTATACCTTACCCAACCTTTTATATATATATATATATATATATATATATATATATAAACCATGCAAACCACCCACATCCGTC
Source organism: Cynara cardunculus var. scolymus (assembly GCF_001531365.2). Taxonomy (NCBI): domain Eukaryota; kingdom Viridiplantae; phylum Streptophyta; class Magnoliopsida; order Asterales; family Asteraceae; genus Cynara; species Cynara cardunculus. The sequence continues at coordinate 16,759,155 of NC_037529.1, forward strand.
GATTTCATTGTTTAATCTTATGAAATTTTTTCATAAAATTATTTAATCTTGTGAAAATGTTTCATATAATACATTTTTCGATGAAGTCGTTTTATAGATGGTTATGAAATTGTTTCATATAATATTTAATGAAACTGTTTCATGTATTTCTTTAAAATTAAAATAATGAAGATGATAATATCCATGATTAACACCCTCCACAATAAAAATGATTAATCAACCTCTCATAATTACAAAAAAATGAACAAAATGAAAAATTATGATTGGT
>NC_037529.1:16760617-16762339 GCF_001531365.2 Cynara cardunculus var. scolymus
TAATCACGGAAACCATATCATGTAAATTATATTATTAATGAAGCTGATTTCCATTGCAAAGTAATATACTATTTTAATGTATATATTTTTTAATATAACATCCATCAATAAGTTATATCTAAATCATACATAAAATAGGCATATTCGAATATGTTTAATGAACCATTTCAATATATAGTAAAATAAAAAAATGACATTATATCAATGAATTGGTATCATAATTTAATTGACAATCAAACGAAATTATTACCAATCATATTTCTTTTTTTTATATTTACTTGTACACGGCTTCGTTACATTTGATAATGAACTGTATTCATTTTTCGATAAATCAACATGAAATTATTTTACATTGAGACTGTTTCACATGAAAAGGTTTAATTTGTATTTTAATGCACATTAATTTGTATTTTAATGCACTTTAAATTCATATTAAAACGTATCATTTTTCATTGATACAACATGAAATTGTCATATTTTAATGCAAATTAATTTCATGTACAATAACAAATACAACATGGATCACAATTAAAGTGATACATTAAAATCAAATTATTTAGAAAATGAAAACGTTTCATTATCATGAATGCGTTTCTTTAACTACTTTGTAATGAAACATTTTCACGTAAGAAACTGCATACAAGCAGATTAACTTCATATCGAACAAAATACATTATGAATTATTTCATTACCTATGAATGTATTTCATTATATTTTTTCATGAATTTTTTTCATTACATATTTTTACATGAAATTGTTTCATGTTAATTATTCCATTATGCACCCGTTGCATGATACATATATTTCATGCAGAACAAATCCCAATATGTACCTGTTTCATGATGCCTTCTAACCACTGCTCGGTTGAACTTCAAATACAATTCATCATGTATCACGATGAAAGTTGTGCATTAATCTCGAATAACTTTGAAAAATAAAACATTCATTACAATGAAATTACTTCGTTACAATGAAACACCTTCATGATGAATGTATTTCATTAACTTTTGTTTTTTTTAATTTTTTTCATTACATATTCCACATGAAACTATTTCGTTATATATTTCACTTCAATCTATCTCATTATACACCCGTTTCATTAAACGTATATTTCAAAAARAACAAAATCCAATATGCACTCGTTTCATGACCATTCTAACAACAGAKCGGTTCAACTTCTGATACAATGCATCATGTATCACGATGAAAGTAGTGCATTAAAATAGCTATAYTTTMTTAACTTTTCACATGAATCTATTTCATTAACTGTTTCACCTCAATCTATTTCATTAACTCTTTTAAATGCATCTACTCCATAATGCACCCATTTCGTGATACGTTGATTTCAAAAGTAACAAAACGATTTATGCAACAGTATCATGACTATTATAACAACTAAACGCAACAACTTCATATACATTTTTTCATGGATCTCAATGAAAGTATTTCATTAGATTTCGAGTTTGTTAAAACAATGAAAACGTTTCACTATCATGAATCGATTTCATTAATTATTATCCAACGAAATCTTTTCACCTTCTCCATTAAAAAAAATTGCACATGCACTGTTACTGCGATACATGAACTATCATGAATCTATTGCATACACCTTCATATTTTTTATTGTACAAGATACCAAAATCCTCATTCCATTGCAATTTCTTAAAATTAAAGATTTTAATAATATATTACAATAAAAGCTTAAAACATTACCATGTTTCA
>NC_037529.1:16762884-16774031 GCF_001531365.2 Cynara cardunculus var. scolymus
TATATATATATATATATATATATGGTTGGATTCACGTGAGACCATCCTGTTTTATGAGACCACTTTTTGACACTTAAAACTTCACAGCAAAACGTTGTGAAAGTAAAAAAAAAGCCGAACCTTCACAGGCAAAACACTGTGAAGGTTACCTTTATAGCGTTTTGCTATGAAGTTTCAAGTGCAAAAAAAGTGGTCTCACGGGTGTTACGAAAAGAGGCTAGTCTCACGTGATTCCAAGTCTATATATATATATTTATATATATATATATATAGGGTTGGGTTTTGGTGAAAAACGTAAGAAGGGATATATATATATATATATATATATATATATATATATATGGTTGGGTTTTGGTGAGAATGAGAGTTAAAGTGAGAAAAATAAGAAGGGATCTCGATGCACATTAGGATGAGATGTATCGGATCAGTCCCCTTATCAAACGTGATTCATGGGTGAGTTTCAAATTAAAAATGATCAAGAATATATATCCTTTCTTATACTTCTCACTTTAACTCTCTTTCTCACACTATCCTTTGCCATATTATATATAGGGGCCTAATCAAATGATAACTATTTAGTTAGTGGTAACCGTGAGATCCAACATGAATCAATCATTCAGGATAATTATTATGATTTCCTAAAATAAATAGAAGGATAAATTAGTAAATTAGTAAATTGTGTTTAGTATTCAATTTACTTTAATTAGATTAATATTCTAATTTTGAAATAGATGTGTGTATGTGTAAAATATATATATATATATATATATATATTAAAATGGACGCGATCACCACTTGTGACCCTCTTTCCTCATTGCCGGCCAAAACGTGCTTCCTCTCTGGTGCGACATTTTACACCGATCCCTTCGCCCAACACCGTCCGACGCCTCCTTCTCCGTCCATCTCCGACCACCGGCCACCGCTGTTTTTCTATTCTCTATCCATCTCCAACCACCAGCCATCATCTCCTCAATTCTCACTTTCATCAGTCGATTCCCCCTGTTGAACAACCCAGATCGGTTTCGATTTTTCATATCCCAAGAGATCTGGATCCTGCACACCCAGATCGGTTTTGGTTTCTCGTTCTTGTTCAGATCTCATTTCAGATCGGGGACATAACCTATATCTTGCCGGAGATGTAACCTAGATATCGTGGAAGATGTAACGCATCAGATGTAAGGTTATTGGATGTAATCTAGATCTCTTTGGAGATAACGTTGAGTGTTATACAGTGGTATCATAGTAGTATCACAATTGTATTCATCAACCAGATCTGGTATCATAGGGTGTATCACGGTGTATTTTTGTCGTTATACGAAGTGTATCATAATATATTTTTGTTGTTTTACGAAGTGTAACACAATATATCACCTATTGTTGCTTTATTAAGTGCATTCCACTGTGTTTTTTTTCGTTATTTTATGAATCGTATCATAGTGTGCATCATGTGTTTACCGGAATAAGGTTCGTCGGAATAAAGTTCGACGAAGAGAGGATGTATAAGATTTTTAAAATACCTAAAATTTCCTTTAATTAAAGTTTTTTTAAGTCAAATTATCAAAATTATTAGTTTCTTGATTTAACCATTGATTTTTGGTTGAGATTGGATATCACAGTTATCAATCAGCTCTTCCTTAAATGGCCCCTATATATATAATGGAAATGGTGTGAGCATGGTCAAATTTTTGTTATTTTGTTTATAGCTCGATGGATAGAATTCCACTCTACTCTAGATGTAGACAAAATGGTTTGTCATAAAATTTTCATCCTGCCGTTTTCTACGGATACATAACTAATATATATATATATATGTGGTAGAACCCAATAGACAATCTTTTTTATGGGACACCTTGTGAATTTTTTTACCAAATTTGAAGTTGAAGATCAAAAAAAAAAAAAAAAGAAATCGAAATAAGTTTTTTTTTTGTTTCTTTACCTTATGTTTTCTTGGACATGTATTTAAGTGTTCAATTGTATTCGTTTTAATGTCGTTCAAATATAAATCATGGATTTTTTTAACTAGCGGTTGTTTTAACTTTATACTCTATGGTTTACAAGAAAAAATGTCACCTGTTGTTTTACACGAGTACACTATTAATATATATCGTGTTCTCAAATGATTAAACACCTATATATATAGGGAGGTTCAGTGGAAAACCCCCAAAATATGAAAACTAAGGAACACTGTGATAACCCTTCATTTGGATGGTATGCACATGTGTATACAAAGAATTGAAGTTGTTTCTTGGTTTTTATGTGCTTATGCATTTTATGCATACGTTGCTTACAAATCACTTTTATGCACATATACAGGGAGATTTAGTGGTAAACCTCCAAAATATAAAACCATTCATGTGGATGATATGCACATGTGCTTTCAAGGAAATTGAAGTTGTTTCTTGGTTTTTATGCACTTGTGTATGTTATACACATTTTGGTTACAAATTACTTGTATCCACATATGCATACCGTTCATATGAATGTTTACCGAGATGTTCCTAAGTTTTTAACTCTTTTACGGTTTATCCTATATATATATATGTATATATATATATATACACTATTTTATTAAGCAAATTCATCAAAAGTCTTAAAGTCTTAAAATTCTAATGACCAAGATACCCTTTTCACTTTTTTACTTTTTTACTTTTTCACTCGTTCCTCTCCTCACATACACTCACCCCCTCACATACATTCACCTCTCACATTAAACGGATTTTTTTTAAAAATTATAATTTTAAATTTACATTTTATATCCCTATAATTAGTTAATTAATTACTTTACGTCATTTACTTTTAAATTTTTCATTTTAAACATTTATCAAATTAACATACATAATCATATATAAAATAAAACATGTTTAAAAAATAGATTTTTATTTTAACAAGTTACACCATTATAATCGTCTCGTTAATACCTTCGAAATGAGTCCAATATTGAATAAATTTTGACTTAATTATATATTATATATACTGTGAAAAAATATTTTTAATGTTTACGATTTATACTTTTACTAGTTGTGTACCCGCGCAATGCGGCGAGAGCCATGAATTTTAACGATTTTAAAGGTCCACTGGTTTTATAAGATAAGATTTAACGATGATATATGTTACATTTGGGATTTACATATTAATAAAGTTTGAATTCTTTGCGTTTCTACCAACAAAGATTGTTAACAAGAAGTCCTGAGTATATGTAAAGCTCCCACATTCCATAGTTGCAGCAAAAGATAAGTCAAAGACCTTCCAGCCTAGTGGTAAAGGCTTGGGCATGGCATAGTCATGAACCCGAGTTCGAACCTTGGGAGGGGAGTGTTGGCGACATTTAAGTGGGGTCATGTTTAGCCTCCAAATTTGTCGGGGATTAGTCGGGCTTTGGCCCGGACACCCTTACAAAAAAAAAAGATAAGAGAGGATTGGAAGTCCCTGGTATACCAAAACCAGTTAGAATCAAGACAATTTCACTATGATTACACTACAAGGAAAGCTTCCAATCTCAACAGCAAATCTTACCATATACACAACACAAATGCTTGTCACTACCTTTCTAAAATAGCCTGAAAACAGCCTCCATCCATAATAAGAAAATGAGGATGTCATAAACCAATGACCACCAGAAGGAAACAATACGAAAATCAATGGTATGACCTTAGGAATGCTAAGCCTCAAATAGAAAACAATGAAACCAAAGTAATCACCTTGCCAGCTTTTTTGAGTCATTGATATCCATCATCACAAATGGCAGGAGGTATAGGGAGGACATGCAGAATCGTCCAATCTGGACAAGCATATTTCACATGAACAACTTCATTGTCTGCCGAACAATCTATATTCTTTATCAGATTCAACTTCAGTTCCTCAAAGCATTTCACATGAAGTAAAAATCAACACCGGTAATCAAAATACCTATCAAAATCCATATAGCTAGAACAACATTTGTTAACGCCTTATCAACAACAAAATAACACATAAAATCAGACCAATTTTTCTTCTCCATAACCAGCCTATGTTGAGTTAGAAAACATTTATATGTGAAAATCTGCACAATACTTATTGGTCAGAATCAGAAACGATCAAATGTGTAAAAATATAACAATGCATAAAATAATTCATTTTAAGATATGCAGATAAAAAAGGAAATCRTGTAAAATAACTATAAATGAACTACCAATGGTTCTTAAAGAATTTGGTATGAAAGTAAAAAATGAGTGCCAACAGGGAAAAAAATCARTCTCAACAACCCAAAAGCAACTAACACAACAAAATCGTTTCAATTAAGGTTATTATTGTGCACACGGTATGCCAGAAATGGAGAAATTAAAAAGGTTAGATTGGCGTTCGATTTACAAGAAACAAACAAATGCTTTTAGTTGATACTCAGCAAGAATAAAACATATCTTCTTACAATCTAACTTCTAGTGAATTCCATTGGCCTCCCTCACCATAGAAATAACCTAGCAAAACATAGACAAGTGTTAATGAAAAATATATAAAACAAACAAGCTATAAATAAAAGATGATTACCTTCAATGGACATTTGYWGATAAAAATAAACATAAATAGATAGAAATGGAGTGAGCRTATTGGGTTATTTTATCAAAAAAGTAGMAAAAAWATTGAGGGAAGTGATACATGAAACCTCAGCCAAAATTGAATTACAAAACCAAACAACAAAAGCAAAGTCAATTTCCATAAGCAAAATAAAAAATCGGTTTTAAAACCTAGCACCAAAATCGAGCAGCATGAAGGAAATCATGACATTTGAACAAACATGAATAGAAAGATTGTAGGAAGCAATGGATGAGATGGAGATGAAATCAAGAATCCTATAATGAGAGAAACCTAACCGTATGTATTGTTAGATGGATTTGGATATGACGATATGACATTGGGAGCTTCAATTGTCATCATTGGTAGATGGGTTTGGACCCTGTGATCGCACGAACATGACATGCAACCCGAAAAACACTTCTAATCTCATATTTTACCTAAAGATCAATGTACCTAAAGATTCAATAAATAGTTGCATAATATGGCCATGGTCGGTTGCAATTAAATTTAAGGATTTGAATCGAACTTCAAAATCAATTTAGGGACACACGATTTTTGAATTCTGTAAGAACTTTACCTCCATGAAGAACAAAACTGAACCGAGCAAGGTTCTTGCWATGGAGAACAATGTGAAAATCGACAATCTACTATGGCCTAAATTTTTCAAAAGCTTTAGCTAGAACCAAGAACAGATGCTTGCAATCCATAGCTGAAGCAAACAATGGATGTAGGAAAATTGTTCACTTGCAACTTTAAACAACCATGTTTGTTAAGTTTTTAAACGATTTCGTGTAAACCAGAACGAAGAATGTACTTTACTCTTTATTTTTTACGCGTAGCCCAATATGAATGGGTTTAGGCCCACATACAACACCTCAAACCACGGAGGGGTTGCATCAGAGAGTGACCGTGAAGCCGATTAGCCGACGGAGAGAAAGCTGAAGGGTCCCAGCCTGACATATCCACGGCCGCCAAAGCTGGAGCATGTCCGGCGACGTACTCACCGTCTCCAACAACTTATAAGAACATACCTCCTATTTTCACCGACGTTGATTGGGTTCGTCCCGACGGTCGTGATTTTCATCAGTGCAGACCTGSATGTATGAACTTATATCCTCTATCATTTTCCCTCTTCGTAATCATCTTCATAATTTGTTCTTTTATGTATATTTGATTAAAGAATCGCAGGAGCTTTGTTCTACGATGCTTTGTAACAAGATTTTTTAATCTTTGATGAAATCATGATTTATTTTTTGCCCYTACACCTATTGAATTGTGGGAGAAACAAAATAAGAACAAAACCCTAATTTTATCGGATTTTTTTCTCCGATTTGTGCTCCATGGCATCGTATCTTTCGTATATAGGGTCGAAATGATACAAGTGTGAGTTTATGTTATGAAAAGATTGTTCATTTGTTACAGAAATTCATTGGTAACGCCCTAATCAAAACAGTGAATGCAGCAAAAACATAAAGTTGAATTCAAATTCAAAAAATTTCATTAGTTCATAACTAAATGTAGAGAAAACCTAAAACTCAATTCATATTCAAAAACCCTAGATTCAAACAAAACCTGATTTCACAAAATTCATCTCATCAGATTCAAACCGAAAACCTAAATTCAAACAAAACAAAAACTTAAACATAATTGGAGAGAAAATTGGAAAATTAGAGAGAAAACTTACCTGAAAGTCTTCAACCGAGAGGAAATCGGAGATGTATGAGAGGATCGAGTGGAGCGATGACCAGATACTTGAGACAAGGAGGAGAATATCAAGWGGTTGGAGTGTGAATCGTCACCTTGAAAGTGGAGAGGACACCAACAGGTTGGGGGCGTGAACTAAAGATCTTTGGAAGAATAAATCAGGGGAGCCAATTTGTATTGGGAATGGTCGTCTTGGGCAGAGAGGGTCTGCAGGGGGCGTGAACTAATAAAGATTAGAGTTTACTTTTTTAGATTTAAAAATCAACTTTAAAAACAAGTATTTTGTGCTTTAGAGTTTGTACTTTTTTAAAACTTTAAAGACTTTTTGTATTAAAGCATTATTGAAGTGGGTCACGTGATAGTAGTCTTTGTGGTAGGCCCCTTGCTTTCCTTTTTGAATGGGCCCAGGTTTATGTCACATAATAACTTGTAGTTTATGCATTAAAGGTAAAAGGGGTATTTTGGGTATTTATAAATTTAAGACTTTAAGACTTTGAGTGAAAATGTTTAATAAAGTAGTATAGATAGTTATTTATTTATATATATGCTATACATTTTGGGATTAGGTTGTCCAAATTGCACTGTATAATATGTTCTGAATTAATATGTTCTTGGGTTTTTTTGAAATATATATATATATATATATACATGTATTAATTCAACCTTAATCTGAGCTTCTGGACAAGAAAGAGGGTAAACAGTTGAAATTTTATTCTAAAACCCATCTTTTTTGGTCTTTTCATGACTTATGATCTATCAAATTTGTAGTTTTCTTTATTGGTTTTGTGTGTTTATCTTAAAACTCAAGTTTTTTGGTTCTTTGCTCTTGGTGTAAATCGAACACATTTGTGAAGTCGTTTAAATATGTTGGATTTTAAATAATTTAAATGTGTTCGATTTTAAATATATTGGATTTTAAACTGTCATACAATTTTTTTTATCGATAGTCTGTAATTGGAACCATAACTCTTATTTATTCAAATTGTATTAATATATAAAGACCAAGTGTAACATATATCATCGTTAAATCTTGTCTTATAAAAACAGTGAAACTTCAAAATCGTTAAAATTCATGGATCCCGCCGCATTGCGCGGTTACACAACTAGTATATATATATATATATATGGCTTTTACGGTTTATCCTATATATATATATATATATATATATATATTATTTACGACAAAAAGGGGGAGTAGTATTAGATCAATTGAGTTTGGCAAGGAAAATGTATTTGGTAAATGCCATATACATAGAGGGAGTTTTCGTAGGCTAAGTTGCAATATGCAGGATCGTTCTTGAGGAAGGTGGGAGTGGAAGGGGATAGACGTCAGCCCAAGGCCTAAAAGTTAAGGGTCCCATTTTTTAAGGGGGTGTTTGGGATTGCTTATTTAAAACAACTTATGTTTTTTTTGTAAAAGTGCTTATTAATTTATGTGATATGAAACCGGAGTTAAATAAAACATGGTTAAAATTGTAAACTGGTAATAAGCAGTTTTTCATAAGTTAAGAAGAATTAACTTATCAAAAACAGTTTATTACCGATTTGGCACCGGTATAAGCAGTTTTTTTTCTTATCCAAATACCAGAAAACAGCTTATCACCGGTGTCAGACTGAAATAAATTAAAAAACAGCTTTTATAAGCAATCCCAAACACCCCCTAAGTATATATAACATTGGTTCAAAACAATTTTGTAGATAAAAAGGCCCAAGTTTTCTTAACGATAGCTCAAAAAGAATTTAGTACTAACTATTAACTAGTGTTTGAAATATAATAATTAATTACATTAGGGAAACAATTGTAAGACCTTGATTATCCTTTCTATCTTCATCTGTTATTAATTGGCTCTCTCAGGTACTTATTCTGCATGTTTTTTTTTATCAGTATAAAACATATTTCTTGTTATGAAAAATGTTTTTTTCTTAGCAATCATGGAGGATGGTCTAGTTCATATCTATATTTATTATTTAAAAACTAGCATTGTTTTTAAACATTAATATTGAGTGTGAAATCTTAATTCATTCTTATTATATAAAAAAGAGTGAATTACATTTCTGTCCTTGTGGTTTGTTGGTTTTCCCTACTACGATCTCTCAGATGCATTAATTACATTGCCTGTCTTTGTGGTATGAAAAATGCATGCTCTGGGTCCCTCCCTATAATAGACTTTGTTAACCCAGTTTGCTCAAGGTGTATTTTGGTACTTTCCTCTTCCTTTTATCTTTTTCTTGATTTGTGTAATAAAATGATTTCGTCTATTTATCATTAATACCCTACCCACCCCTTCCCCTATTACCCTCTTCTCTTCCTCCCCAACCCGACAAGTTGCATCCCACCATAATACCGTTGGCCTCCATTAACTCCAACACACACAAAAAACATATCGCACCTTCTTACACACACCGGTCACCTTTTCATCATACACTTTAACAAACCTACACACATTAACTCATACATAACAGATATTACAGATGCATCATTGGTTCCTCCCCCCAGATGCGATCATTCTTCATATCCGAATAAACCCAATGTCTCCATCTTTGTTGTCTATGTGAACCCCATACTTACTGTTCCTTCCCCAATACAACACTTCCTCTACCACAACCAGCTTCCTTCTACATTGAACCCCCAGGTCACCCTCTTCTCATTCTCGCTCCCTATCTTCTTTGTCCACTATCACCCTCTTTGAAGTTCACTGGTCAAGTCACTTAATTTATTTGTGTGTGTCAGAAAGAGGTTGCAAATCACACTCAAATAAAAAAGAAATAAATAGCAAACATGCAGGTACAACATTGTGTGTGTGTACATTTTTAATTTTTTACACGTGGAAGAAAGTAGAGAAGGAGCAAACATGTGGTTTGGGATGACTACTTGATCACCATTAGAGATTGTAGAAACTCAAGGAAGAACAAACGTCCCTTTGAGTGTCTGTGTGTGGTTAGAGGGAGAAATAGTGAGTGAGGGAGTCCAACGATGAGGAAGTTCGACAGTGGATGTTGCACTACTCGTGAAAAGGAGACGATGAGTTTCATCGGCAGGAAGGTGAAAGGGATGATGGTAGAGTGCTTATGGTTTTTCAGCCCGAGAAGCAGAAACAATGATGGGGGTAGTTTTGGGGTGAGAGTAAAAAGGTAGTGGGTTCAAGAAAAGAGAAAAGTACAAGGAGATAGAAAGATGGGGAGAGGGAGAAAAAAGTTGCAGGTGAGGGATGGTCTCACCCGAAGGAGGAGGGAGAGAGTCGATGGTCAACATTAAAGGTGTTTGGTGGAGGCTTGACCGGAGTGAGGGATGAGTGTTTCACGGTGACGATGGTAATCTCTGGGTATTATATTTGCATTATATATATATATATATATATAATTATAGTAATAATATTTTTAAAAGTATATAAGATATTAGAATATGTTATAATTATAGTAATAATATTTTTAAAAGTATATAAGATATTAGAATATGTTAYAATTTTGGTCCTTGTGATAAAAGACAAAAGAAAGAGGCTAAAAGATGAAGAATGCCCTCTAACTTAACTGGGTTAACGAAATCTTTATAATTCCGTTAGATGAAAGGACTTGGAGCGTGCCTTTGTGCATACCACAAGTATCGAGAGTGTAATAAACAGACTTTAGAGACCTTCGTCAAAGAAACCTAAACCATAGGGACCATAAATGTAATTTACTCTATGAAAAAAATTCAAAACAAGATCTGTAGCTAAAACTAACATGTGCTTTTAAATTTCAAATCGATGGCTTTTAAAAAAAATTTAAGCTTAAAAAATTAAAAATGTTGATGAAAAACACATTAACACGGGGTGAGATAGAACACCACTTGTTTCACATAAAATGTTATTCATACAGTCAACATTGTAAACTAAATCATGTCAATTTAGATATGGAAAGTACATGTATCATATGATGTATTTGATGGTAGAACACAATGTTATGTGATGGTTTTTAAATTTTATACCCAAGCGTACAAGGGGTGTAGCATACAAGTCGATCTCTGAGATGCAATGGATTAACAAGGACTTGCTTCATATTATGGTCTAGCTATGGGATCAATTGGTCAATAATGATTTTTTAAGATAGACTAAAAAGAATGACGAGATAATGAAAATAAAAGCTAACAAATTATCAATAATGTCATTCTTGGATTTCAGTGGTAATGATCATTTGTTATGTAAAATACTGTAACAATTTTTCGAGATGGAAAACCTTTCTAAAATGACAGTTGCACCTAGTTTCATAAAATGCAAATATATAATGAAATAGAAGCATTTTTATAGAACAAATATTTTCCCGGCCTACGTATCTAACTTTTTCATGTTAGGATCATAGTCATCAACCAATTCGGTCTAAGTTGAGAATCATACTTTTGTCCATATTCCGACTAAACAAATTAAACAAACACTAGATTAAAAACCAATTAACCACATTACAACTTCCGTTGATTAATCAGTCGATTAAAATTAATTATTTATTTTAAAATCAATTTGTTAATCCCAACACTTATAATCCAAAACATAAAACCCAATCAAATGAAAGCTATACTACACTACACTACGAAACATAAACATATATCTGATAAAAGTAGTAAAATTTATCTAAAAAAGCTATAAAAATCGATCGAAGAAGTGTCACTCTCCAAGGAATCAAATTTAAACCTAAGAAAGCATCAATTTTATTAAGAACAATACATGAAATTAAATACATAAAAGATAAATAACAACCAAGAATAAAATGCAATTAAACTTTATGGCATTATTTGTCAAAATTAAGCTAACTTGTAATCTGCATACACGTTTAGATGACCGTAAGCTAGCCCATTAAAACTCTATTTGGAATAGCGTTTTGCGAGTGTTGGTCCCAAAAGGGTCTACAAGAATACTAAACAG
>NC_037529.1:16774131-16778616 GCF_001531365.2 Cynara cardunculus var. scolymus
TGATCCCTCGCTGATCTGCGAGGGATCAGCGAGGGATTTGCCAAAACTGAATCCCTCGCTGATCCCTCGCTGATCTGCGAGGGATCAGCGAGGGAATTGTCAAAAATGGTTTCCCTCGCTGATCCCTCGCAGATCAGCGAGGGATCAGCGAGGGATTCAGTTTTTGGCTATTCCCTCGCTGATCCCTCGCTGATCTGCGAGGGATTTTTTCCCTCGCTGATAGTCGTCGCTGATACCTTGTTTTCTAGTAGTGAATTGGAAGTTTGCTTTTGCTCTTTTGTATTGTGATATCAATAACACAAAGTTTGCGGTGTTATTCAATCAGTTGTATAGTGTTGTAGATTGGGACCAATGTATAGTTCCAATATGGTTGAATATATGGAAATTCTGTGTTATAGGTTATATAGATTTACATGTTGTTATAGATTTACATGTTATAGTTTACATATATTAAACGTTTTATAATATTAAAGACGTCTCAAGACACTCCACCCCTAAGCCCCTCCCAATCCCAATGATAGAATAAAACTTTTTATTGTTGAGCCACTTTCTCTGTCCCTGCAGATCAGTTGCTTGCGATGGCTCTCCAAACTTCACATTCGGTCCTTTATCTTAGCAAATTAGGTAACTTAGGGTCATTCACCAAACAATTACATGATAAGCTTTTATCAAGTCATATAACGTTATCGGATTAAGATGGTAAGAATCGAGAATCTTATCCGATAAGAGTAATGACAAGGACCCTGAGTTTTACCCGACAAATGAGGTGACAACTCTTACTCAGTTAACGCTTATCGAGTAAATTGTTGCATACGTACGGTGTCATTTTGATGGACTAAAATTTTACCTAGTAAGGTAAGTGATAGTCATGAATCTTACCAGTAAACGCTTACCGAGTTGTGCTTACGGGATTAGTGTTTAGGTCAATGCCCTAGTTTGATCCAATAACTAAATGTAACTATATAAATATAATAGTAAATAATGTTCCGAATTTTGAATAGCATAGTGTAAATTATTATATATTCGAATTTTGAAAGATGAGATTCTTAATCTTTTATGATCTTTTTTATATTAACTTGGATATCCAACCCGCTATGCGAGCCGACTAATCCCAGGACGACCATCTGTTTTGCAGATAGCCCGGAGTCATTGTATTTGAACCTCCGTGGCCACAAGGGGATTTTTATTCCTCATTGGATTTAAACTTGGGACCTCATGGTACTTTTAACCTTTGGAGCTAAGCTCAAACCAATCAGGCACTATCCTTGTGGTTAATTTCTTATAATCTTACGTTAAATATGCGTGAAAAAATGAATCATTGGTACATTTTTCAAGCCAAAAGAAGAAATTTTGAATGACCCATAATCGTTCTTGGTTTAATATGTACTTGTTTTTTTCAAATGTATCAATGGTCTAACTAATTTTTTTTTGTTTCTCGTAGATTAGTTAATGAAAAAATGGATTGGCGATCCTTTGAACATTAAGTTTGGCAAAGCTTATTTGTTGGTCTGTGATGTAAGTTTTTTAGTAATTTCTATTCCGTCTCAGTAAGAAAATAAATTGAAAGTTTATTTTTGAATAGTAATTCGGATATAACATTGATCGATATCATCTTACAACAAAGTAAGACCCTTTTCAATGACCAAACCCCCCTAAGTCAAATTTCTAGCTCCGCCCCTAATCAAAACGACATATTGTCACGATTGCTTATTATTGAAACATGTCGTCGCTAAAGACGCGACGCTGAAACTCACTTTTCTATTTACCCAAACTTATTGATTCAATAGTCTTTATCTACCCAAATTTATGCATGAGAAGAACCATGTAGTTAAACAAGTATTCCTCTAGAAAGTAATGGTATATTAAATAGATAAATAGTGGGAAGACAGAGGAAAGAAGACGATGATCTCAAATAAATATATGTGGCGCTAAAGTTCCAATAGATTCATAAAGTACATGGTTGCTTAATACAAACTGTGTACTTTGTTTGAACCCTAAACCTAATTTTATCACCCAAATGAAACCTGATTTTCTGTAAAGAATCGGATACTATTACTATTAATCAAAAATCGTGAAAATGGAACTTCATTTTCTGTAAAGAATCGGATACTATTACTATTATTCAAAAATCGTGAAAATGGAACTTTATTTTCTGTAAAGAATCGGATACTATTACTATTATTCGAAAATCGTGAAAATGGAACTTGATTTTTCTGTAAAGAATCGGATACTATTACTATTAATCAAAAATCGTGAAAATGGAACTTGATTTTCTGTAAAGAATCAGATATTATTACTATTATTCAAAAATCGTGAAAATGGAACTTGATTTTTTTGTAAAGAATCGGATACTATTACTATTAATCAAAAATCGTGAAAATGGAACTTGATTTTCTGTAAAGAATTGGATACTATTACTATTAATCAAAAATCGTGAAAATNATCGTGAAAATGGAACTTGATTTTCTGTAAAGAATTGGATACTATTACTATTAATCAAAAATCGTGAAAATGGAACTTGATTTTCTGTAAAGAATCATATACTATTACTACCCAAATGAAAACACATGCTACCTGATTCCTTAATTAGCTAGGTAGCGTATGTTCTGTAATCACCGAAATGAAATCAAGCTTTCTGTAAAAAAAGAAAAAAAAAAAAAAACTATTATATCTAAGATGAAAACAAAACCCTACAAATGAAACTGATTTATCCTAACAACCAAGTAGCATTTTTCATGCACCCAACACACTTTTGTGGCCTGCATACACATTTTTACACTAGATATCCTGGTTTTTCTTGCTTATAATTGAGAGTTTGATTTAGCATTTTTTACTATTGTATATGTACCAAAAAGTGAAATACCTAAATCTCTTAAACTCAGTTTTTTGATACCAAACTTGTAACATTCCATAATCACATTTGCATATGATAACAAATTTCATACATCATGAAATACAAATTTACACATTTGGTTTCACTATATTACAAAAGTAACTTCCAAGTTTTTTCACATAATCCCATTACAAGACTTGTAAATATAACAAGTATCCAGGTACAACAATATCACATCATCCCGAAAATCCGCATGCAAGCAATCATAAATTCTTCATAATTTCCCCTTCCCCTTATCATCCGATTATGCCCGACTTGTAATGCACATTTTAAAACACCAAAATGAGGGTTACATCATGAGATCTAGTGAGAAATCCCTTTGATTGTCATTACAGGATGAAAATCACCAAAACACTTTTATAAAACTCATATTTGTATAAATAACAAATAATCAACGTTTTATTAAACAAACCTCTTTTTGTCGCATCAAAATGATGAGACCACACCCACTTATCGCATCCAATAATAAAATAACCCCTTTGTCGCGTTATACATAAACTCATCGCATCATATAGATAAAACCATAATTTTCTCGCATCACAAGGATGAGACAACCCCATTTCCTCACATCACACATGTGTGAGGACCCATCTCATTGCATCCAGTACATAGAATAAAAACATCTTGTCGCATCAATAGGATGTGACAACTCAACTTGTCGCATCACAAGGATGCAACAAACTCCCTTCTCACATCATAAGGGTGCGATAAAATTAACTCATTGCATCAATAGGATGTGATAACCCAAGTCATTGCATCATGAAGATGCGATAACTCAAAGTCGTCGCATCATAAACATGCTATAACAGCTTCTTTATTTTGATCAAAATCCCAGTTTTCACGTACAGGTGATTATATCACTCTTATCCCAAAAATACAACATCTCATGATTATGCGACTGTTATCCCATAATACACATCTCTTGATTATGTCACTCATGTTCCAATCATTTGATATAAACATATCAAAATACAAATTTATGCTAAAATTAGCATAATAACAGTTTTCAAACTCCCCACATAAAAAACTATTCGGTTCTGTTTATTGACACTGTAAGATAATTTTTTTTTAATTAAAACTCATCTTGATTGACAAAGATATACAAACAAACAACAACAATTAATTAACCAGATTAAGAATTACATAACCAACTTCTTCTTCTCCTTTCGGTTTCTGTTTTGCTTCGGTCTCAAAACACCCACATAAACTTTTTATTTCTTACTTGCTTTTTTCTCAACCCCAATGAAAATATACAAAATATCTCATAAACAAACATAAAATACATAAGGCGGTGGGGTTTTTTCTTAAATATTAGACACATAATCAAATAAACCCCTTCAACTTTTTATTATTATTCAAAATTAACCCCAAACTTTATAATTGATAACCAGTTATTACAAAAAAGCAACTTCAAAAACTTTTTAAAAAAAAAATTATGTAATTTGTGTTATGCTATTATTGATTTTTATTATTTTTTAATATATTAAATTTGTATTTTTATTATGTAATATACTTTTTGTTAATTCTCGGATCCATGTTCAGCTGACTGAAAAATATGCTAAGGTATTGGGAACAAGTTCAGACATATAAAA
>NC_037529.1:16781671-16810322 GCF_001531365.2 Cynara cardunculus var. scolymus
ATATTCACATTATAAAACAAATATATGTTAATTAATATAATAAATACAAATCATAGATGAAAAAAATAACCGATTCTTAAAATTATCAAATTTTATAGGTTATTAAATATATAATATTAAGATAACATATGTTCTATGGAATATTTAACTATATAAATTGGGTTTATAGGACGTTCACAATTTCTAAGTGTTCCAATAGACTGTTTTATAGGACTTAATTTATATGACCAAAATATAAAGCGTCTTATCTAAAGGCGTTGTAATAAGTGTAAATGACGCTTTTGAGCGTCTTAACAAATTTTTTAGAACATTTTTAATACAAAAGCGTCACATTAACAACTTTATAGGACACTTTTGAGAAAGTGTCACATAAACTCAATTTTTTATAAGACCCTTATTTTTATAGGACATTTTTTCAAACAATGTCCTATAAAGTTGCTAATGGAACATTTTAGTCCTAAAAATTTATTACGACGTCAAAAAACGTCATATAAACTTATTACAACGTCTTTATGTATGAAACTTTATTTTTTGGTCCTATAAACTTAGTTTTATAAAAAGATCTATTAAGACGTTTAAAAACTGAGAACGTTCCATAAATTCGATTTTGTTGTAGCGTATAGTAAGGATAGAGCAATAAGTTAGGGTTTGTAATTGAATATTTAGTAATGTTACGTGGGTGGGGCTCCTAATTTTGTAGCGAGTTGGGGTTTTTAATCGAATATTTAATAATGGTAGGTGGGTGGGGCTCTTAATTTTGTAGTGAATTAAAAAACCATCATATCAATAAAACCAACTAAATTGGTTATGATTTTTTTTATTAAACTGGATATCTAATTCGTTATGTAAGTAAATTAATCATAGGATGATCACCTGTTTTACAGATAATCCGAAGTCATCGCATTTGAACCTTCGTGGCCATAAGGAGATTTTTATTTCTCTTTGGATTTGAATATGAGATATCCAGATACTTTTGACCTTTGAAGTTAAGCTCAAACCAATCAAGCACCATCTTTTGATTAAATTGGTCATAATATTATACCAAACATAACATGATTGATATATAAAATATTATGCACGAGGTCCATTGTTTGTTGTTTATTTTTGACACATCATATCTTTGTTGTTTGTTTGAGTAAAATATTTGTAATCAAGTGTATGAGATCACCAACAATAATTTTGTCTAAACTAATTCTTAATAATACGAGACATTTTTGGTTTGTGAAATATGTGTACTTTTTTTAAGTATGGACTACTGAACAATGTAACTTTAGCTTTTGGTAGTTGATCATTGAACTTTTATTTTTGTAATGTTGGTACAAAACTGATATCAGCATGTATCAACTAAAAATAATTTGTATTTAAAATTGGTTGATATACAATATAGAATTTTGTTTATCAATTATAATTGGTTGATATACAGCATTAGAAGAAAAATATGGTAGTATATTATGTTCACCATTAAGGGCTCCTACCATGCAGATTACTTCGTAGCTTTTGGGTATCACTTCTTAAACTAAACTAGGAAAGAAAAACCAAGCACAACCACGTTGAAAATATGGGAGATACTACAATAAAATCAGATTTATAGGATATTCTTATTTTCTAAACGTTTTAATAGATCTCTTTATAAGACTTGGTTTATTGGACCAAAAAAATAAAGCGTCTGATTTAAAGGCGTTGTAATAAGTTTATATGACGTTTTTTGACGTCGTAATAAGTTTTTTAGGACACTTTTAATATAAAACGTCTCGTTAGCAACTTTATAGAACACTATTTGAAAAAATATCATATAAAAACAAATGTCCTATAAAAAATTTAGTTTATAGGACACTTTCTCAAAGTGTCCTATAAAGTTGTTAATGCGACACTTTGTATTATAAATGTCCTAAAAAATTGTTAAGACGGCCAAAAACGTCATATAAACTTATCACAACGCTTTATATTTTGCTCCTATAAATTAAGTCCTATAAAACAGTCTATTGTGACATTTAGAGATTGGGGGTGTCTTTTAAACCCAATTTTGTTGTAGTGAGAGACCGGTCCATCTGATCACATCTGTCAACAATTTGGTTGATCTGATCTGATTCGGTCATCTATTTGTCCTCGATCCGAATCAATCCAATGTAATGTTGGAAACCGATTCAATAAAATCTAATAGATGATTTGATATGTTTGTTTCATCACTTAGATATTACTCTTGGTTATGCATTGGATAAGATTAGATCTATCCAATATTTTGATCCAATTTTCAAGCAATTGACCTTCCATTTTAATCCATTATTCATATATTTTTCTTATTTCTTAACAAAATATATACTACATACAAATATCAACACAACACCGTAAAATATTATTAATCAAAATTATATGTTTATTAATTAGATAGTAGTTGGTTGGATAGTAATATGATTAAATCAGCTAAATTTGATTGGGTTTTGGATTATTATCAAAGAACCGACAAATCGAATATGGATGTTGAAATTTTGGATCTATCCGATCCGATTACAATTGGATATTCAGTTATGATCAGTCTGTTTTAATTGGATTGAATGACTTTCTACACAAACTTATCAACATTAACAGACTTATATTATTTTAATCATTGAGACTACTACAAGAAAGTCTTTCAAATTGGATTAATTAGCTACAGGTATACAAATTTTGAGCAGAACATTTATAGGGACATTTATTCCCTCCACATGTAAGTTTTTTTCTTCTTGGTCTTGGTCTTGGTCAATCCCATTTCTTTATGAATTTTATTGCTCCAAAAAAATATTTCTATTTAAATTGGATTCTTATCATGAGTTGCTTCAATTACATCTACAACAGAAAATTATGAGCAGTTGTTGAAGCTTCATTTCATTCTCAATCTATAAGTTGATATTAGTTTGAATGGTATGTATATTAATAGTTGGTTATGAATCCATCAAAATCTCTCTGTTAGATGGATACTTATTAACAGTTTGCTTGCAGTTTTCTTTCTCTAAATCAATTCCCAAGCAAATTTGCCATGCATATACATTTTCAATTGGTAATAAATCCATCAAACTCTTGACAAAATCGTCTACTTAAATTGGATCTGATTATTGATAGCTAATATAATTGAAACAGACAGTTGTGATCAAAGTTCATTGGAATCTTCGTCGTCTCAAGTTGGTATCAATTTGAAGGTATGTGTTGGCTTTTTCCTCCATTTTCTTTCTCTACCAAGTCCCGACATCATTTTTAAGTTTATTTGCATATATACGATGTTAATAGTTTTAACGAAAAGCATAGTTTTACAAGCAAAATAACATGAACGTTTCATTTCTTGTAACCGTTTAGCTATTATGTGAAACTTTAATTAATTAATTAATTGTTAGTTTATCATATATTTTCACTTAAACAAGACCTAGTTTTTTAAATTAATGAAAGCCTATATATTAAAATATAATGTGAATGTTTCGGATATTCTTTTGAGCTTAATAACAATGTGTTCAAACTTATTTAAATATTTATCTTAAAAAAGCTAAAACAAAACCCTAAATTTATGCATTATATATAACTAGAAACGAAACAAACTCGCATAATTCAGCAGAATACATCTGATTTTAATGTTTCATTTATCTCTGTCGATTTTATATTATGGTTTTGTATAATTTTGAGAAAACGATCACGTTTTTATATTTAAATAAAATATGAATTTAAAGACCCCGTAAAGATTTTTTATCGATATCAGTATCAGACTAATAATTTAAAAGTTCTTTCTTTGTATATTAGTTCACTTTTTTATTATAATTTAATTTAGGTTAGTTAACGAAGTAATTTATTTTAGGTTTAATATTATAATTTTTTTATAAAGATAAACTTTAGTTCAATTTCTTTTATTATAATTTAAGTTTAACTTTGATAACGAATTAATTTATTTTAGTGTTATTAATGTAATCATTTTATAACGATAATAATTAAATATTTTGTTAGAATTCAATAATTATTCTAGTTATATTTTATAATCTTTATATTCAAAATGAGATGTTTATTGCATGTTTGATTACGTTTATTAGTCAGTTATATGAATTCAAATATATAACTTTTAAAAGTTGTACTCATATACCATATATTTGTAATCTTGGATTTTTAGTGATAGTATCATATAATAATTAGAAATTCAGTTAAAACTCAATAATTATGAACGATGAAAAAGAAAACGAACAAGAATCGGTAATGAAATGTTTCTTGTTAATGTGTCGGACTAATTATTGTTTACATATATTAAAAACACAAGATAACGCTTAAATAAATTCAGAATTTTTAAAAAATAAAAGTGTTAGAAATTATAAAAGTTTAATTGTAAACAGTTCAATTACGATAATGTTCTTAAGTCTTATTTTTAATGTCACTACAACAAAATTGAGTTTATAGGGCACCATCAATCTCTAAGCGTCTTAATAGACCGCTTTATAGGACATAATTTATAGGATCAAAATATAAAGCGYCCTATCTAAAGGTGTTGTAATAAGTTTATATGACGTTTTTGAGCGTCTTAACAAGTTTTTTAGGACATTTTTAATACAAAGTGTCGCAATTGGATACTTTTGAAAAAGTGTCCTATAAACTCAATTTTTTATAGGACATTTGTTTTATAGGACATTTTTTCTAATAGTGTCCTATAAAGTTGCTAATGAGATGCTTTATATTAAAAGTACCCTAAAAAACTTATTACGGCATCAAAAAACGTCATATAAACTTATTACAATGTCTTTAGATAGGACGCTTTATTTTTTTGGTCTTATAAACTAAGTCCTATAAAGAGGCCTATTAAAATGCTTAGAAATTGAGAGTGTCATATAAACCCGATTTTATTATAGTGGATCTTTATATACATTATTAATTTTTTCACTAGTTTAAATCTCATATGAATAACTTAATGTTTGTTTGGTCTTAAAATAATCTAAACAAGTCTAAGCTTATTTAAAAGATTCGGAATTCACAACTCCACTTTTATATTCTTGGTAAAAATCACTACTTGCAAGTTGCAAACATATTAATTGAATTCCCACCGGTTATTTTCCAAAGTATAAATTAAAATTCAATTAGAATTCACTACAATAAAATTGGGTTTATAGGACGTCTCCAATCTCTAAGCGTCCCAATAGACTGCTTTATAGGACTTAATTTATAAGACCGAAATAAAAAACGTCATATCTAAATGTGTTGTAATAAGTTTATATGACGCTTTTGGCACTCTTAACAAGTTTTTTAGAACATTTTAATACAAAGTGTCGCATTAGCAACTTTATAAGACACTTTTGATAAATTGTCCTATAAACTCAATTTTTTATAGGACATTTGTTTTTATAGGACAAATTTTCAAATAGTATCCTATAAAGTTGTTAATGGAATGTATTATACTAAAAGTGCTCTAAAAAACTTATTATGACGTCAAAAAACGTCATATAAACTTATTACAACGCCTTTCGATAGAACGCCTTATTTTTTGGTTCTATACACCAAGTCCTATAAAGAGGTCTATTAGGACGCTTAGAAATTGAGAGTGTCCTATAAACCCGATTTTGTTGTAGTGATTACCCCTTACTGTATTGAGTTCTTTCTCAGTATGTGTTGTATCTTTTTCATTACCCTTTCCTTAACCAAATCATGTTACCCTCTTACCCGTAAAACTTGGTATAACAGCGGAATTTGAGCTATATAACATATCCGATGGCAAATATGGATGTCGAGGTTGGAGACAGAACCGGACCTAGAAACAAAACGAAATGGTGGCACCCCAGCACACAACAAAACAATAGTAACATTCCGGACAACGTTCAAATTCTTCTTGATCGTAAAGAAATGGGACAGAATCTTTCTACTCAAGTTCCACCATCTATTTACAAGGTTCCTAGTAGTGTCCGAAATCCAGAGCCAGATTATTTCAAACCTCAGGTCGTCTCTATTGGACCTCTCCATAGAGAAGATAGAACATTGCAAGAATTCGAAGAGAAGAAAACGATTTATCTGCATCATCTATTACAACATTTAAATACYTCACCAMGGCATAYACTGGATACATGTTKGCAGTGGGTGAATGCTTCAATACCMAGAATCAGGGAATGTTATGGTGGGATGATCACCTACACAGACGTTGAACTTGCACAAATGATGGTAATGGATGCTTGTTTCATACTCAGTTTCCTTTTCCTATCGGACGAACGTCAGCGTTTCACTTCTAGAAATGCTATCCTCACACATTCTATTTTCAGTGACCTGGTGTTGTTAGAAAATCAGATCCCTTTCTTTGTTCTTCAAGGTATCTTCAACCACACGCTTTCGAATTTACAAACAGACTCGCTTACTTCTGGTGTCCTTCGGCATTTACAATTTCTTATCCCCTTCAAAGGAATCAATTATAATGATGTTACAAGTACAACCCAGCCTCATCATATTCTTGGGCTTCTGCAAAAATATTTCCATCCAAGAGATACTAATATCCTATCAACCCGTTCACCGCTAGAAATGCCCAACCGTCCAACATTAAAAATGCTTAACCACTCTGCTCTAGATCTGGACAAGGCCGGGGTGAAATTTAAGCCTAATAAAGATGCAAATTGGATATTGGCCATAAGTTTTAGCTCGTCTCGATTTGAATGTTTTAGGWRGTGTTGGGGAAACCGTACTCTTAGAATGCCCGCACTGTGTGTTGATGATAACACTGAGCTATTTTTGAGGAACATAATTGCATACGAACAGTGCACTCCGGAAGTTCCTGATTACGTTACATCATATGTTTCTGCCATAGATATGCTACTCGATACCAAGGAGGATCTTTCCAAGTTGGTAAAATCAAAAGTCCTTAGCAACAATTTAGGTTCAAACAAAGATGCTACCAAGATGCTTAACAGCATATCTAAACAATTTGTCTTCGAGGAGTTCTATTACATGGATCAGTGGGAAAGACTAAATCATTATTACGAAGGTTACTGGCCCAGAAATATTGCATGGTTGAAGCGTAAATATTTCAGTAGTCCATGGAATATCATTGCTCTACTAGCTGCTATCATCCTGTTCTCTCTTGCCATAGTTCAGGTCATCTTAAGAATAATTAAGTAGATTCTCATTGTTTCTTTTGTCTTCCTTCTTTCTACACTTTTTCGAATTATGTATTGTATGGTATTTTTTTTCCTTCTGAAATTTATATGATTTCATTATGAAATGTCACATTGTGTGGGGTAATTCTTTCACTACCAAAAAACCCACTTTTTCCGGCGGCCAAATCCGCCGGAAATCCGCTGGAAAAATGATTTTCCGGCGGATTTGGCCGCCGGAAAAAAGGGCGCCGGTGATTGTTTTTCCGGTGTCTTTTCCGGCGGATTTTTCCCATTTCCGGCGGATTACAGCCGCCGGAAAATCTTCGCCCGTTTTTTTTAAAATCTTGATTAACTTAAAAAGTAATTAATTTTAAAAAAAAAAAAAATCCGCCGGAAACATTTCTCGCCGGAAAAATAATATTTTAAAAAAGATTTAATTTTTTTTAAAAAAATAATATTTTAAGAAAGATTTAATTTTTTTAAAAAAATACCGGCGGATAAATCCACCGGAAAAATATATATATATATATATATATATTAAATATTTTCTTTAAAAAATAATATTTTAAAAAAGATTTAATTTTTTTAAAAAAAAATACGGCCAGATTTATTTTTTAAATTATTGATGTGTAGATGTGTAGGGAGAGAGAGCAAACAAACTTGGTTTTACACAAAGAGGGTGTAATGAAGAGTTATGTATTAAATTTCTAGTTTAGCCTACACAAATGACAAGATTTTAAAGATGGAAACAAAAAAGATGAACAAAATAAACCAATATCAAGAATCTTTTCTATTCATCATCAGCTACCACTTCAACCTCCTYTACTTTWTCACCATCATCATCATCATTTGATTCCCTTTCCTGTGAATCAACCAATGCATACCAYAATTGGTTATTGGTCATGTGATCATAACACATAGCAGAGATACAGAATCAAAAGGTACTTACAGCCTTTTCATTTTCAGCATCAATTTTTTTTAAAGGCATTTTCAGCATCAATTGGAGTCTGCAAAGCATTTAGATAATCTTCTTTAAGCTCAGCTACCCTTTCAGTGTAAGGCTTCTTTTCCTGATTTTCAAAAATGAACATTCCTTTAGGTAACACAAGATAAAAGACAAATGGGTTTAAGGTACAAAGATTACCATAAAAGAACCTCACAAGAAGCTATAACTGGTTTAATTTGCAGTCAAATGGGTTTAAGGTACAAAGATTACCACAGAAACTTTCTTGTTATCTGGATTTGCTGCCTTGAATGTTACCCTAAATTCCTCCCTACACCACAACAAGTAATCATTCCCATCAATCACATGTAAGTAGCATGAATAACCATAGTCATGATCTGAATAAAAAGGCATGGCATTACATGAAGAGAAAGAATGCAGTTGGTGGCTTTTTAGGTTTACTTGGGTCTTTCTGTTTCCTCACTTTCTTTGCAGATTGTTCTTTTCCTGTTGATGGCTTCTTCCTACACAAAAATTCATCTGTTACAAACAAAACACAAAGAAAAGCAGAAACCAAGATCGTATAATGGAAAAGTATAGATTAATTACTTCTCTGTAGCCTTTTTAACGACTGGATCATTAAGCGCTGCCATTTTTTGCTCGTTTGAGAGAAGTAGAAGCGGTATCTGCTTCCACCCTGTTTATGGCTCGAGTTGCGTTGACGGATTTGGAGGTAGCATCACCAGCGCGCCCCATTGATGAAAGGTGGAAGGAAATCTGTGTATGTTTGTGGAAAAGGAAGGAGGTCATGAAAAGTTGTGCAAGAGGGTTTAAGAAAAGGGAAAATAAATGAATTAAGCGCCAAAAATGGCGCCAATATTTCAAGGGTAAAAATTAGAGTCAAAATTGAAATTAACTTATACGGATTGCCAAGGTGGCAGAAACTCCGCCGTTAGATTTGCCAATTGCCATTGATTGCATATTTGCATTTTTAATTCAAGCTGTTGGATGAAAATAGATTATTTTTTAGTTAATCAATTAAATAAAATTGAAAAGTTAAATAAATTGAAAGTTGCCCGAAATGTATTTCATAGTTTGAAAGCGTTTATAAGTAGGGCTGTAAACGAACTGAACGAACACGAACGAACCGAACGAACACGAACGGTGGCTTGTTCATGTTCGTTCGTTTAACTTAACCGAACAAACGAACGAACACGAACGGTAAACGAACGAAAATATTTGTGTTCGTGTTCGTTCGTTTAGAAATCAGGTGTGTTCGTGTTTGTTTATATTCGTTCGTTAACATGCTAAACGAACGTAAACGAACGAACATAAATGAACGAGCTAAGCGAACGGGTTAAACGGACATAAATAAATATTATTTTAATTCAAAGTAAATAAATAAAAGATTATATATTAAATTTAATATATAAACGAACATAAACGAACGAATATAAACGAACAGTAAATGAACGAACGTTTACGAACATAAATGAACGAACGAAGCTCTTGTTCATGTTCGTTCATTTAACTAAACAAACAAAAAAAATTGTTCATGTTCGTTCATTTATTAAATAAACGAACTTCCCGCCAAACGGTTCACGAACGGTTCGTTGAACGTTCGGTTCGTTTACAGCCCTATTTATAAGTTAGTATTTGATATACAGACCGGATGGGATGGAACTATACAGGTGTTCTCGAATTCACCTTTTATCGGATAAGTGTTTGGCAAACGGTCTGTTAATGTCCAATACTGTCCGTTAAGGCCCAATACGGTTCATTAGAGCCCAATACGGTTTATTAGAGCCCAATACGGTTCATTAGAGCCCAATACGGTTCATTACAGCCCAATACGGTTCATTACGGTCCAATACGGTTCATTACGGCCCAATACGGTTCATTACAGCCCAATACGATCCGGCAAAGCCCAATACGGTAATACGGTTCATTAAGGCCCAATACGGTCCGTTAATGTCCAATACGGTCCGTTAAAGCCCAATACGGTTCATTAGAGCCCAATACAGTTCATTAAAGCCCAATACAGTTCAGTAAGCCCAATACGGTTCATTAGAGCCCAATACGGTCCGTTAAAGCCCAATACGGTCCGTTAAAGCCCAATACGGTCCGTTAAGGCCCAATACAGTCCGTTAAAGCAAATACGATCCATTAATGTCCAATACGATCCGTTAAAGCCTAATACGGTCCGTTAAAGCCCAATATGATCCATTAAAGCAAATACAATCCATTAAGGCCCAATACGGTCCATTAAAACAAATACGATCCATTAAGACCCAATACGGTCCGTTAATATCCAATACGGTCCGTTAAGGCCCAATACGGTTCATTAGAGCCCAATACGGTTCATTAGAGCCCAATACGGTTCATTAATGTCCAATACGGTCCGTTAAGGCCCAATACGGTTCATTAGAGCCCAATACGGTTCATTAGAGTCCAATACGATTCGTTACAGCCCAATACGGTTTCATTTTATATTTTTTAAATTTTTTTTTCCTAAAAATATTTCCGGCGGATTTATTTTTAAATTTTTTTTAAAATTTATTTTTCTAAAAGGTTTTTTTTTATTTTTTAAAAATTATTTTTCTAAAACTATTTCCGGCGGATTTTTTTTAAAAAAATTTTAAAAATTTATTTTTCTGAAAGGTTTTTTTTTATTTTTCAAAAATTATTTTTCTAAAACTATTTCCGGCGGATTTATTTTTTTAATTTTTTTTAATTTTTTAAATTTCCGGCGGATTTTGTCCGCCGGAAAAATTTAAAAGATTTAAAAAAAAAATTCTAAAAATTTTTCCAGCGGATTTATTTTTTTTGAATTTTTAAACATTTCCGGCGGATCTATCCGCCGGTAATCCGCCGGTAAAATCTTTTTCCATTTTTTTTCAAATATTAATTAATTTTTAAAGATTAATTAATCCTTAATTAATAAATCCGCCGGAAATCCGCCGGAAATATAACCGGTTTAAATTTTCCGGCGGATTTCCGGCGGAAGTCAACAAAAGTTGACTTTTTATAATCCGCCGGAAAATTTCCGGCGGAAATTGTCCGCCGGAAATTCCGCCGGAAATGCCCAGTTTTCTAGTCGTGTTTATCGTCTTTCTGCATTGCTTTTCTATAGGTCAATTAGCAATTCTCTATCGTTGTTCTTGCACTGCTTCTCTGTATATCGTATAAAAATTGATGGAAAAGAACTTGTCTATTACAAAATTGCTAACAAGTATTTATACTTACAAATAAATGAAATCAAATATTCTAGATGATCATAAAAGTAATTACAATAATCAAATCAAGATATATTGAGGCATAGATTCAAGGGAGGCATTGATCAAGAGATGTGATATGGAAGTATAGATCAAGGGATGTGATATGGCGTATCACAATATTTATCATCCCCCTGCAAGATGGATAGTCGAAGATAAAGGCCAATCTTGGATACGAAAGTCTGAAAAGCAGTGCGAGGAAGTGGTTTAGTAAGTACATCAGCAAGTTGATCTTTACTTGAAATGTGGGACACCCGGAGAGTCCCATTTTGAACACTTTCACGAATAAAGTAGTAGTCTAAGTTTAGGTGCTTCATTTTTGAATGAAATTTTGGATTAGGCGTGACAAATGAGGCACCTGTGTTATCACAACAAATGGATGGTTGAACTATGGATCGGTAGCCGAGTTCCGTGAGCAAATTAAAAACCCAAAGAACTTCAGTTGTGGTTGATACAATAGAGTGATACTCTGCTTCAGTAGATGAGCAAGCAACGATACATTCCTTTATGGAGCTCCATGAGACTGTATTGCGGCCAAGGTAGACAACATATTGGGTAGTCGAAATGTAATTATTCTTGTCTCTTGCCCAATCAACATCAGAAAAGGCATGTATTCATGAAGGTGTATCATTGTGAATCAGGATTCCTTTGTTGATTGTACCTACTAGATATCATAGGATACATTTAAGAGCCTCCATATGTTCATCAGTGGGACAATCTATGTATTGTGACAACCTATTAACACTAAAAGCAACATCAGGACAAGTTAGTGATTAATATTGAAGGATTCCAACAAGGAAATGACATTCAGTTTGGTTGGGAAGAGGTGACCCAGAGTTAGGAGAAAGGGGTGGAGATGTGATCATAGGGATCGACATTGGTTTGGCTTCTTCCATGTGAGCCTTTTTTAGAATATCAAGAGTGTATTTTTGTTGTCGAAGGAAGAGACCATGAGTGTGAGGAATGACTTCAACACCTAGAAAGTAAGAGAGGTTTCCAAGGTATTTAAGAGAGAATTAAGCAAAGAGTTGAGATATAAAAGTGTCAATAAGGTTTTTTTTGTTCCAACGCGGTGACAATGATATCATCAACATAGACAAGGAGATAGATGACATGATTATTGTGGTGAAGAATGAAAAGAGAAGAATCAGAGACAACATTGATAAAACTAAGAGTGAGTAGATGCTTTTGAGTGCAGTGTACCAAGCCCGAGGTGCTTGTTTTAATCCACAGAGAACTTTATAGATCTTGCAAACTTGATTAGGGCAGATTTTTGTTGGAATATTTCCAATAATTCTGGCCTTAGGACCAATTCTGTAACTATATTTTAATTGTTGCTATATTTATATTTTATAACAGCAACTATGCCAACATGACATAAATGCCNACCCTAGTTCTTGGAACGACGATCGGTTAAGGACCAATGACCCATAAATATCTAAGACGGTGGTTTTTGGTGGTGGGTTGGTGGCATGTGGTGTTAATTAATTCTAACATATAATAACAAACAATCTCATGAACACCCATCAATTTGAAGATTAACACAGTCAATTTAAGTGAGAAGAACTTACTTGGAAAACGAGATTTCATTGGTAAGTTTGATGTAGAAGAAGAAGCCATTGATTCCGTTATGATGTCATGATCGATGGAAGATCGTACGCCTGAATCATTGGTGTTCTTGATCCTCTGTTCCCTTACGATGAGAGGGAGAGAGTTTTTGCGTGCAGGCGTTCGTATTTTTTACATCTAAAGGAAATCATAATTTTAACCCATATATATAATTCAGTTACTTCCATCAAGTAGCAGTTATGAAACTATGGGTGGCATTTATGTCATGTTGGCATAGTTGCTGTTATAAAATATAAATATAGCAACAATTAAAATATAGTTACAGAATTGGTCCTAAGGCCAGAATTATTGGAAATATTCCAACATTCTCCCACTTGGWCGAGTGACCATTTCTGATGAGTATTCATAAATTTGGCCAAGGTAATACCCATCATGTTTTATATTAAAACCAAAACAAAAAGATACAGTCATTCATGTCGTTATCAACATGAGACCCCCATCAATTATAYTAAAGCCTTAACATAAAACATTAAGAAAATTTAAGCCAATATGACAGAAAATATGCAACATTAAATTTTTATAAAWTTGTCTATAGATTAATAAGTGCATGCATACATTAGTATAGACAAGATAACAAAGATATTCTAGGAAATTTACAATTACTTTTCCATAAGAGTAATATGCTATCATATAAGGTCTCTAGTAAAACCCATCTTTGCCACGAGCTCTTGGTAAACTTTGGGTGGTAGACCTTTCGTCATTGGATCCGCAAGCATATCATGAGTACTAATATACTCAATACAAAGATTATTTTCCTCTACTCGTTCACGTACRAACAAAAACTTTGTATCAAGATATAATCCCGCTCCACTCGAACTATTGTTGTTCGAAAAACTAACGGCAGCAGAATTGTCACAATAAATCTTCAATGGTCTTGATATGGAGTTTACGACTTTGAGTCCACCAATAAGATTTCTCAACAACATTCCATGGYAAGTTGCATTATAAACTGCAACATATTCCGCCATCATTGTCGAGGTCGTCGTTAGTTGTTGCTWATGACTCCTCCACGAGATAGGCCCACCTGCTAGCATAAATATGTACCCCGAAGTCGATTTTTTATCGTCTTTGCATTTTGCAAAGTCGGAATCGGAATAGCCAATCACTTCTAAGTTATTAGTTTTTCTATATGTTAGTTTGTAGTCTTTTGTCCCTTGTAGATACCGCAATACTTTCTTTGCTGCTTTCCAATGATCTAAGCCAGGATTAGATTGATATCGGCCTAGCATTCCAGCAATATAAGCAATATCCGGACGAGTACAAACCTGAGCATACATTAKGCTTCCCACTACAGAAGCATAAGGTATCAATCTCATTCGTTCCTTTTCTACCTCCGTTTTAGGGCATTGAAAAGAACCAAAAATGTCTCCTTTAACTACGGGAGCAATGAAGGGGGAGCATTGTTGCATGTTATACCGTGCAAGAACACGTTCAATGTAAGCCTTTTGAGATAAACCTAACGTCCCATTGGCCCGATCTCGGTGTATTTCGATGCCGATCACATAAGAGGCTTMGCCGAGATCTTTCATGTCAAAATGGCGCGAAAGTAACCGCTTTGACTCATACAACAAATTCAGGTTATTACTTGCCAAAAGAATGTCATCAACATATAAGACAAGTATGGMAAARTTGCTCCCACTCATTTTAAGGTAGGTACACTGATCCACTTGATTTTTATTGAAGCCGTTCTTTTTCATGACTTCATCAAATTTTAAGTACCACTGTCGTGATGCTTGTTTTAACCCGTATATGGATTTCTTTAGTTTACATACTAGGTGTTCTTGACCCTTAGGCTTAAAACCTTCGGGTTGTGTCATGAACACATCTTCATGCAAATCACCGTTAAGGAAAGCTGTTTTAACGTCCATTTGATGTAGTTCCAAATCAAAATGAGCTACTAGGGCCATAACGATCCTTAGGGAATCCTTCCGTGAAACAGGAGAGAAAGTTTCCTGATAATCGACTCCCTCCCTTTGGGTGTAGCCTTTAGCAACCAAACGTGCTTTATATCGTTCGACGTTTCCATTTGGGTCTAATTTGGTTTTAWAGACCCACTTGCATCCTACAGGTTTTATACCCATAGGTAGTTCAACAAGTTCCCAAACGTCATTCTTRCTCATGGAATCGAGCTCRTCAATCATAGCCTTGTTCCAKTGAGAGGATTGGTMACTATTAATGGCCTCGTTATAAGAAGTTGGATCGTTATACTTTCCCATATCTAAATCAACTTCATTAAGGTAGGTTATGTAATCATCAAAGTTAGTAGGTCTTCTAGACCTTGATGACCTCCTTAATGAAATTTCGGGTTCTTGGGGCTCAATGGTAACTTCAGGGATTTGTTCCTCTAAGTTTGATGTACCATCATTTAATGGCATATTTGGAGTAACATTATCTTCACAAGAGACACTAGGTGGGGCAATGTCATTTACAAGAGGCACAGGGTGAAGAGGTAAGAGGGTCATTGGCCCCTTCTCTTGAACTTCTTGTAAATTAATGTCATGATGTGCGTTGCTCCCACTAACATTAGAGTTCTCTAGGAATTCGGCATGGCGAGTTTCAACTATGCGAGTGGAATGAGAAGGGCAATAGAATCTAAATCCCTTTGATCGTTCTGGATATCCTGTAAAGAAACAACTTACGGTTTTCATGTCAAGTTTTCTTTSTTGTGGATTATAGAGCTTAGCTTGGGCAGGGCAACCCCATACKTTCATATATCTCAAGCTTGGTTTCCTTCCTGTCCAAATTTCATAAGGTGTCTTGGGAACGGATTTAGAAGGAACMCTATTGAGTATATGGACAGCCGTCTTTAATGCCTCGGTCCATAAGAATTGGGGTAAGTCGGTATTTGCTAACATACTTCTTACCATATCCATAAGAGTCCTATTTCTTCTCTCAGCAACACCGTTCTGCTGAGGAGTACCCGGYATGGTAAATTGGTTCACGATCCCGTGTTCCTTGCAAAATTCAAAGAAAGGACCGGGAGCCTGACCAACATCAGTATGTCTACCATAATACTCACCCCCTCTATTTGATCTCACTACTTTTATTTTACGGTCGAGTTGATTTTCGACCTCRACCTTAAAGGCTTTAAACATGTCAAGTGATTCARAWTTTTCATTTATTAAATACAAATACATATAACGTGAATGATCATCTATAAAGGTGATAAACGATTTATGTCCAGATATTCCGGCGGGAAAAGGTCCACAGATGTCGGTGTGTATGATTTCTAACAAACTAGAACTTCTTGTGGCACCTTTTTTATTTCCTTTTGTCATTTTTCCTTTAAGGCATTTAACACAAGTCTCAAAATCATTGAAATCAAGAGTTGGTAATA
Organism: Cynara cardunculus var. scolymus; assembly: GCF_001531365.2. NCBI lineage: Eukaryota > Viridiplantae > Streptophyta > Magnoliopsida > Asterales > Asteraceae > Cynara > Cynara cardunculus. Next base: position 16,797,926 of record NC_037529.1, read on the forward strand.
CATCATCTTTCACGAGTCTTAACATTCGATCTCGTGAGATGTGGCCTAGACGTTGATGCCACAACATTGATGAAGTTTCCAAGTCTTGTTTTCTTTTATTTATGTTTTCGTTCACATTATATGTCAACAAAGATTTTGAGAATTGGTCATCCAAGCGTAATTTATAGATCTCCTTCTAGGTAACCACGACCAATGATGTTAGAATTTAAGCTAATAGTGACTTCACCATTACCAAATGATACATAATATCCATCAATGTCTAATTTACATMCAGACACTAAATTCCGAGTCATTCTCGGTACATAAAGAGTATCATTTAAATTAATACAATGGGCACTTTGCATTACTAATTGCAAAGTACCTATAGCTTCAACATTTAGATCGTCACCGCTTCCAACTTTAATGATCCTTTGGTTTCTTTCCAGCTTCCGGATTATATGGAATCCCTGTAAGGAGTTTGCAACATGAACCATGGAACCGGAATCAACCCACCATGTGTTTTTAGGAACATTAATATTAAAAGACTCGTAAATCATAAATAGATGATTACCCTTTTTCGCTAACCAGTCCTTGAATTTCGGGCAGTCTCGCTGGCCATGTCCTTTCTTGTGGCAGAATTTACAACGAAACAAACCCTTAGGAGCAATTGAGCTTGAGGCTGCATTTGCATTTCTTTTCTGGACCTTTGAGCTTTCTCCAGTGTTAAAGTTTCCCTTCCTCTTTCCAGTGTTTGTGGTTGTGATATGAGCAACATCGGGCTTTTCTATCTTTAGGCGTTCCTCCTCTTGTACGCACATGGCAATGAGTTCACTCATTTGCCATTTGTCCTTTTGAGTATTATAGTTTATTTTGAAAGGACCAAATTGTGCTGGTAGAGAGGTCATTATGAAATGCACCAAAAAGCCCTCACTAATTTCCATGTCCATTCCCTTAAGCTTATGGGCCATGTCACTCATCATCATAATGTGCTCACGCACACCACTTACACCATCGTACTTTGTAGTCAACATCTTTAAGATCAAAGTACTTGCGTGTGCCTTGGAGGTGCCCTTAAATTGCTCCTCAACGGAGTCCATGTAAGTTTTTGCGTTTTCCGAGTCAGGAATGGCTCCGCGAATGGCAACCAAGATGGAATTCTTTATAACCATGAGAGACATTCTGTTCGATCTCTCCCACTGTTCATATAGTCGTTTTTGTTCTAGAGAACTTTGGTCAGTGGGAGAAGCAGGGGGATCATGTCTCAAAGCATAGTCTAAATCCATCATTCCAAGTGTTAGTTTTACGGCATCTCGCCATGATGCGAAGTTAGTGCCAGTCAAAGGTTCAATCCCATAGTTAGGACTTAAAGTGGTAGCTGGATTGATACATTTAAAATATGCAAATATATAAAAATATAAGTGAAGTGAAGCACATAGGGTAATCACATAAAGCAAGCAAAATTAGCACAATATTGTAAATAAAGTCTATTATAACACCAAAATAATAGACTAAACTAAGGTTCTACTTGAATGTTGGCTTCGCGTTGGCTATGACTAACATTCAAGCGTTTCGAACATACATAAACACAAAATACATCACATAAATATTACACATCACCTTTGGGCAGAAATGTAATACACGTACTTGTCATGCTTATTATTTGTTTATTCAAATTATCAATCAACTCGCCGTTGGGTTTGTTGAATGACAACATGAACAATTTCTTTTTATGACATTTTAGACTTCTATCTTGATTTAAACAACCATTCGTTGGGCCGGTTATCTAAATTAATATAAAAGTTGTCATTTATTAAGTTAATCATATTTTGGTTTTAGTATGAAATTGTCATCCACTGTTATTGTTTGACATAAACCAAAACAGTAATTGAAATAGAAGAAAGAAAGGAAAACTTATATATGATGGATGGCTTATCAATTTGTGAGAAAGAATAAAGAATTATTCCATTAACCACCAAATTGGAAACAAACAGTGGATGCGATTTATCAATTCGTGAAGGGGAAGAAAAAAAAAAGAAAAGAAAAGGAACTATGTATATATTGTGATTCGATGATACTATTTGGTTCAAGTAATTAAAACCCTTTCAAATTAAAAAAAAAAAATTAGGGTTCATAATCTTTAAAATTCCATATGTCTGTATAAAATTTCTTTAGAAAATCATATTAGGGTTCATAAGATTTGGGCAAAATCACATATCAAACCATAGCTCTGATACCACATGTTAATTAATTCTAACATATAATAACAAACAATCTCATGAACACCCATCAATTTGAAGATTAACACAGTCAATTTAAGTGAGAAGAACTTACTTGGAAAACGAGATTTCATTGGTAAGTTTGATGTAGAAGAAGAAGCCATTGATTCCGTTATGATGTCATGATCGATGGAAGATCGTACGCCTGAATCATTGGTGTTCTTGATCCTCTGTTCCCTTACGATGAGAGGGAGAGAGTTTTTGCGTGCAGGCGTTCGTATTTTTTACATCTAAAGGAAATCATAATTTTAACCCATATATATAATTCAGTTACTTCCATCAAGTAGCAGTTATGAAACTATGGGTGGCATTTATGTCATGTTGGCATAGTTGCTGTTATAAAATATAAATATAGCAACAATTAAAATATAGTTACAGAATTGGTCCTAAGGCCAGAATTATTGGAAATATTCCAACATGTGGTGGTATTGGGAGTGGTTGTGAGGGGCCAATTGGAATAAAAAGCTATCATGTCAGTCGACGAAGTCAGAAAATTTGGATGTTTGGGATACATATGGATTTGTAGAGATGTTCATATGGGCCCCAAGCTCAGAAGGATAGGCTACGATATTTCGGTCTAGACCGGTTATGGACNATTTTAATTGTTGCTATATTTATATTTTATAACAGCAACTATGCCAACATGACATAAATGCCACCCATAGTTTCATAACTGCTACTTGATGGAAGTAACTGAATTATATATATATATATATATATGGGTTAAAATTATGATTTCCTTTAGATGTAAAAAATACGAACGCCTGTACGCAAAAACTCTCTCTCTCTCATTGTAAGGGAACAGAGGATCAAAAACACCAATGATTCTGGCGTACGATCTTCCATCGATCATGACATCATAACGGAATCAATGGCTTCTTCTTCTACATCAAACTTACCAATGAAATCTCGTTTTCCAAGTAAGTTCTTCTCACTTAAATTGACTGTGTTAATCTTCAAATTGATGGGTGTTCATGAGATTGTTTGTTATTATATGTTAGAATTAATTAACAATTTTGTCAATGAATCCAAGAGGTTGGGTCATGTACACCTCCTCCATAATTGTACCTTGGAAAAATGAGTTATTGACGTCAAGTTGGCAGAGAGACCAACCAAAAGTGACAGCTAAAAGGAGAATGATTCTGATGGTGGAAGGTTTGATAACGACGCTAAAGGTTTCATTATAATCTAGACCGGGATGTTGATGAAAACCTTTAGACACTAGATGGGCTTTATAGCATTCTATCGTGCCATCGGGGTTATATTTAGTGTGAAATACTCATTTACGAACAACAGGATTTGAGAGGGAGATGGGGGAACAAGATCCCAAGAATGATTGTGAATAAGTGTATCATACTCGACTTACATTGCTTTTTGCCAATAAACAGATTTAAGAGCTTATGAGATTGTAGTAGGTTCATTGGAGGCACTATCAAGATGGATGGAGAGGTTGTATTTACAGTTTTGTTTTCAAATATTGTTTTGGAGACAAGTGACTATTTGGCAAGATGGTTAGGGACGTGGAGTGGTATTAGAAGGAGCAGGATGAAGAGGTAGAGGGGAGGAGGAAGGGGTAGGGTTGAGGTTGACTTTGAGATAATAGTTGGATCCTGTGAAGTAAGAGAAACGGCAGGGTGAGGCATAATACACCATGTATCAATGTTAGGAGGTGTATGGATAGAAGTTAAATTGCTAAAAGGAAATGTTTATTCAACAAACTTAACATGACATGAAACATATATTTTACGAATTTTGAGATCAAGACGGTAGTAGGCACTTTGGGTAGAAGAATACCCAACAAAGACATATGGTGTTGAGCGTTGATCGAGTGTGTGTGAAGTATGTGGTCGTAACCATGGGTAACATAGGCTACCAAAGTTACGTAATTTCAAGTAGTTTGGAGTAAAGCCAAAAATTTATGAAAAGGGAGATTGGTGCGCAAGAGTTAGAGTAGACAATCTATTAATAAGGTAAACGACAGTTTAGAATGCCAAAGACCAATATTTGAGGGTCATGGAGGCATGATGAAAAAGAGATTGCCCTGTTTTGACAATATGTCTATGTCGACGCTCCGGATAACCATTATGTTGAGGTTTGTGGGGAGAGGGTGTGAGGTAAGTGATGCCATGTATAGCAAGAAAAAGGTTAAGTTTTCTCCCTCATTATCTAAGTAGAGAGTGATGATAGAACGATTGAAATATTCTTCAACCAGTGCCTTAAAACATATGAAAACATCTTTTGTGTTAGATTTGTGTTTAAAGGAATAAAGCCATATATACTTAGAATAGTGATAAAAAAAAGATGATGTGATAATTGTGACCATTATAGGAGTTGATAGGAGGAATCCATACATCACTGTAAATAACATTCAATGGCCCATTAGAGCTAATGGTAGATTGAGAGAATGGAAGTTCATGACTTCTATTGCAATCTCATGCATTGCAATTTGAAGGAGAACTTGGAATAGAAAGGTTAAATATATAACTAATTTTCTTGAGAAGAAAGAAGGACGGGTGTCCTAATCTGTGATGCCAGTCTAAGCTTGTAGATAGAGAGGTGGAGTTGATGGTTGGGCGAATGGGATGCCATTCATATATTCTAGATTTAGTTGGACCCTGAAGTAGTGTAGCTCTTTTTTGTATGTCCTTCACAAGAAACAAGTTAATTAAGAACGTGATGGAAGCATTATTATCATGACAAAATTGTGAGATGGAGATTAAGTTTCTAGGCACGAAAGGAACATCAACAACATGAAGAATGAGCGGATGTGAGAAGAGATGTGAAACCAATGTTTGATATTGGAAGTCCGGAGCTATAACCAATGACTAGTTCGTCACTGCCAACAAAAGGAGCATGTAGGGAAAGCGTCTCTAGATTGTTGGTAACGTGGTGAGAGGCACCGCAATCAAGTAACCACCCAAAAGTCAAAAATGGGCCACTCACAGTATAGGCTTTGGGGTTATGAAAAGGTAGTTGATATCCTACACATGTTTATGAGAGGATGAAGCAGGTGGTACAACTTGAGGAATTGTTTGGTGAAAAATGGAGCATTGGGTTACATAATGTCCTTTCTCTTTACTCCATTGACAACGGCGTTGGTAGGAGCAGGGTTTCCTTGTTGAAGAGTGGGGAGACCAAAGTGATTGGTTGTTGGGTTCGATAGTATTAGGGATGAAGGATTGATCATTGAAGGCCATTAAGCTAAGATGAAGAAGCTTTGTGTGATAGGAAGAACAAGATTAGGAGAATTGATTGATTAGAGCTCTGATACTATATAAAAATTGATAGAAAAGAACTTGTCTATTACAACATTGCTAACAAGTATTTATACTTATAAAGAAATGAAAACAAATGTACTAGATTATCACAAAAGTAATTACAAGAATCAAATCAAGAGATATTAAGGTATAGATTGAGGGATGAGATATGGAAATATAGATCGAGGGATGTGATATGGTGTATCACCATCTTCAATCTTGATTTATCATGTCGATTAGCAATTTGACCTTCTCCTTTGATATTTATATTTCTACCGTTGAGACATGCCATGATTTTAGGTCTCCAATTATTCATTTATATAGTATAAATTAATGAGCAATTTGGGCCAAAGTTTGAAATAGAGTATCATAACCAGTTTTGGACTTTCATAAGATTGACCCCAATTATAATTAATTTAAGGTTTACATATATTTATAAATGCTTCCATAATGAAGTGGCCACAACTCTACCTCCCCAGTACAAATGTTTCAACCAATTCCGAAACCGAATATGATTGGGGGCACATCAAAAAGTTTCGAAACCGAATAGCTTATAGATTTGAACCAAGACGACGTCATATTATTTTATTTTTGGTTTAAACTGTTCGATTAACCAAATAAATATAAATTATTCGATTGGTACGATTTTCTGTTAGTTCTATTATTTCGGTTTAGCCGAACAGATTATACTTCTATTTTATATATTTTACTATTTCGGTTAAACTAAAACAAACGAATGATTGCACATTAATACAAAATTTGACTTATTAATAAAGGACCAAATGGCTGAAGAAATAGACATTAAACTAGTTTGTAATAAAAATGTTGGCACTTCGAATTATACCAATTGCTAAAAAAGCTTAATGAAAGATAAATCAAAATACCAATTGCTAAAAAAAATACATAACAATAGGCCAAAAATTAGATTTAGTTAAAAGAAATCATATAACAAAGGGCCAAAAATTCATAAAATATAAGAAACAGATCAATATTAAGCCGAAATTAAATAACAAACTCAAATAACAATTAAAAGATAAAAAATTAATAATTAACAAATTACGACACAAAAGAAATGAGATGATCTCAGTTATAAGAAATTTCAAGTATCTTGTGAATTTGAGCAAAATGTTTAAGATATGTAAGCCAATTATTTCAACAACCTCCTTCATCCCATAAATCGCTCATTCTCTCTAATCCATGAATAAACTATTAACACCATCTCCAATCCAACTATCACTCTGCATTTTTGGTATATATTGTAATTAGTTTTTTATATTACTTTTGGTGTTATCTTTTCCTTGTTTAGTGGTAGTGGTTAACCTCTAAATTCCTTGTATTTTTGTATCATTGTAAATCAATCGGGAAATTACGTTCTCCTTTATGGTATCAGAGCAACACTAACCAAAATCCTAATACCTTGGAATCAGCGGCCATGGCGCAAGTACAACAACCACCGTCGAAGAACACCATGACCGACAACGAAACCTCTTCTCAAATCGAAACCAAGTTACACCCAGTGTACACGGTTTCCAATATCCAACATAAGGTATGTGTCCTTGACGGCTCCAAGGTTACCAACTCCGTATGGTTAAATTTTTTCAGCTACATGCCCATAGGTAGAAAGTAGTACACCACATTGACGAAACACCACCACCGCCCAATGTAGATCAGACGTATGCACACTGGGTAGAAAGTGATGCATACGTCCTTCAATGGATATATGGAACAATTTCTGATGATCTCTTTGCTCGTATCTTGAAAATGAATGGACGGCCTATGAGGCTAGGACACGAGTCAAAAACATCTTTCACAACAACAAAGGCGCCCAAGCAAGAGTTCAACGACCTCAAACTCGACTCGATGTCGTCGCATCAAGCCTATAGCCAGCGCCTGTGGGAACTTGCAAGTTAACTAAAAGGTGTGGATGCAAGTGCCAACGAACATCTCCTAGTTCTTCAACTCGTTTATGGCCTACCGGCCGAATACGAAACAATGGTTTTCTATATCCATCAAACACTTTCCTCGTTCGAGACTCCCCAAAGCATGATTTAACTTCAACAACAATGGATGTCCGGTCATGAAGAACCCTGACTTCCTCAATTGTGCTTGTCACTCCCTGCCAACCTAACACTACCGGCTGGAACGACTCCACAACATATCCTAGTTGTCACCCACAACAATGCCGCCAATGCATGCCCCACCATGGGAAGTCTTCACGCTGACCACCACCTCGTCACCGACCTCCATCTTGTAACCAACCACCTGCCAGAAACTGTATCTTGCATCCTTATCTTCAAGGTCAGATTAGATCTTCTCGGGTGCACCATGGCCTCAACAGTGAAAACCCCACCATGCCCATACCCGTTGGAACCAGGATGGACCTTGCCTTGGCCTCAACAAGCACCGTCCGGCCAACACAACATGCCCAGTGACTGACCCAATACTAGCAGCTGCTTCGAGAGGCCCACATTGCAGATGTTGATCCTCTTCATACCACTAACCTCGGGCAAGATTTTCAGGCGATATCTCTCGAGCCTCCCTCTGACCCGATTGTTACATGGATACGGGAGCCACCCCTCGCTTGACTTCTAACATAGGTAAAGTTCCTAACTTTATAAATTCTAGTAATGTTCCTTCCATATTTGTTGGGAACAACACTAGTATTCCAGTATGTGTTTGGGGAAAATATCATGTTCCGGTACCTACTCATACCCTTCATCTCATTAATGTTCTTTACACACCAAACATCATTAAAATCTTATTTTTGTCCATCAGTTTACTAGACAAAATAACATTATTGTCAAATTTGACCTTCTTGGTTTTTCTATAAAGGATATCAAGATTGGGAAGGTTCTCCTGCGAACCAATAATTCCAGTGATCCGTTATCCACCATCATTCAACCGTCATAAGTTTTCACAACCTTCACTCATGATGTTTGACAGAATTGTTTGGGTCATCCTGACAGCTCTATCCTTTCCGTTTTACGTACTAATATTGATTCATGTAATAAAAAGCCTAACTCTCATTTATATAATTCGTGTCAAGTTAGTAAAGAGAAAATTCTTCCATTCTTTTACTCAATTCCAATACAATTGCACCATTTGATGCTATACACAGCGATTTGTGGACCTCTCCAGTTTTAAGCAAAAATAATTACAAATACTATCTTTTGCTCATTGCAACTTCACACTATTTGTGTGAGTTTATGCTTTAAAGCCTAAAACCGAAGTCTTTGACAAATTGAAACAATTCTATACATACATTTTTACACAATTCGGGCATGCCATCAAATCCTTACAAAGTGAACGCGGACACGAATTTGACAATAGCTATTTTCATCAATTTGCACGTTCCCATGGCTTCACGTTCACTTCTCGTGCCCCCAAACATCCTCATAAAATGGCAAAGCCGACTACATGATTTTTTTGGCTAAATGAAATAGTCTTCGTTCTTCTATACCACGCATCCCTCCTACCACCATTTTGGGTTGAAGCCCTTCACACCGATACCTACCTCCACAATATTCTTCCAATAGAACTCTTTAACCACTATTTTCTATACTTCGCGGTCCTCCAGGAACCCTCATACGACCACCTTTGTGTATTTGGATGTCTTTTCTACCCCAACCTTTCCAGAGAACGCCTTCACAAACTCGCCACACACTCTACTCCTTGTGTGTTTCTCGACTACCTATCCCAATATCGGGGTTACCGTTGTCTTGATGTCTAAAGTGAAAGGGGATTCTATCCCGCCGTGTCACTTTTGATGAAATTGTCTTTCCTTTCACCATCATGTCCCCTCCTCCTTCCTCGACCTAATCCTTCCTCGACCCATCATTCACACCTTTCCCACCCCAATTTCACGAGAACATATCCACCACAACACCTCCACCACCCCGCGACAACACCCACACCTCTTCCATAAACAACTAGCCATCGTCAACCCCCTACAAACACATCACAACTAATCCCACTTATACAACCCACACCCCACCCAACTCCCTACGCCCTCACTACCCCCTCCCCACCCCCACACCGTTGGTCACAGTTTCCACGCATCCTCACCTAATTCACCCATGTCGACGTCCAACCTACCAACCAAGCTACCCATACTACACACGCCCACACATCCAATGACCACCAAACACACTATGGCCGATCTTTTTACACGGTTTTGAAAACGTGTAAAAATTTCTCTTTAACTTTTATTCTAACACGATTTTTCATCTTAGCTAAGATATTTTATTTTATACATGAACCGATATGCACAATGACATTAGATACCAATGGTTGTTCAGTTTGTAAGTGATGATCGAAGCCCTGAATGTGTGTTGTAATCCTAAAGGCTCAACGACATGTGATGAATGCATCAAACAAGAGATTCGACCATAGAAACATAAAGCATTCACAAATTTCAAAATATTGACCATTATTACCTAGAAAAAGGAATATCTAGAAGGTCTAAAAACGCAGTCCATTGATGATATCCATGATCTTAGGTATACACACACAACCCAAAACAAAAGACTATCAATCTAATCCAACCCAGAAAAAAAAATATGAACTTAAAGTCAATGTAGGGAAGACTTAGGTTCATGACAAGAAGATACCTGCAAACAGGACAGAGACCCGATGGAACGTCACGATAAAGGCTCGAAGCAACCTTCCGAGTAGTCTAATGCGTAAAGTTCATTGACCTTATCAATATCTGGTTATGCTTTCGTACAGTAATAATAACCATCCAACAAGTTGTTTCCATTTCTTTCTGCTCTAGTCAAAGTGGAATTCCAGAGACGACTATACGAGATAACATAATCAAACACGACTGAGAAGCTTGATCGAGATGAATCTGCCATCAAAATGTTGTAATGTATGGTCGGCCCGTTATTCAAATAGAGATTCATGAATGTCACACACTCATGCATGAGGTACCGTTCAATAATACAACCCTGGGGTAACGTGTGTTTGTTACATGTTTTTTGTACTCTCCAAGTTCCCTGAAAAATGAGATCTTTAATTAAAATAATTCAGGATATTTAATTATCAATATCAATAGTGTGCACATAACTTTCTATAAGAAACATTCAAGTGTAATGCACATGACCTATTTTAATTCCCTTCTAAAGCATAATTCATGGATAGGCATGAGATTAAAAATGATCATGAGTTCACACTACAAAACAAAGGACTTTCACGGACGGAAAAATTCGTTGGTAATCCGTCGCTTAATCCAATTCATTGGTGATCCTAGGTGAAAGTTTGCAGGTAAAAAGGCCGTGGGAAAATGTATCACCCATGGATTACTGACGACAACCTTTTCCGGGATTACCGATGGACACTTTTACTGACGGACGGTATTACCAAGGGATTTAAAAATATAAAAAAATTACAAAGAAATTAAAAAAAGTTACCGACGGACAATAATTATAAATTTTTTTTTAAAAATAATTAAATTTTTATTTGTTTTCCTGTACATTATATCATATGCATAACAAAATCACTCTCCCAAAATTGTATTCTATCAAAAATGTAATACATAACTCAATCTGATCCAACCAATACAACCATGAAATCAACATCTGGCTAGGCTCTGAACCATCTGGTGAACAAATCTTAATTCTCCCATATGGAACACCAAAACCAGCAACAAACCTTGGTTAACAAACAGCAACCTTGAGGAGGAAAAAAGCCATAACAACAAAGAAGACCAAAATAGCAGATTAAGTGCAATCCAGATTAACAGCAAATGTAAGTGCAGATCAGATAAACACACACAACAAAAACCACCCTACTGCTCAGTTGAATAATCTGACCATATGTAGAACCAAGGACAAAGACCTACACTCCCCATAGAGAAATAAACCGGAAACAACATTTAATGCATGAATCCATGGAACACAAATTGATGGAAAATATTTCTTGTAATGGCATACGAGAATAAGTGCCATCGCTTATGATGCTGAAGTTAACATTCAACTGGATGCTTCTTTTCTTTCATATTTCAAAGGAAATCATACCTTTAAAATCAGATCCACAAATTTAACAAACAAATACATTCTACATAAACCTATATAAATCGAACGGATCCATGGCTTATCTTACTTTGACAAACAAATGCATAAACCTTACTTGAGCAGAAATCTATGACAGGAATCGAATCCATCCATCTGCTACACAAATTTTACTCGAATAAATGGCATCCATCTGTTGTATAAACCTAGCAGAAATCGAATTAAAAAAATGAATAGAGGTAGATAAATCGAGCAGATTTAAAATAGATCATGGATATGTAGAGAAACCCACTCAATGAAATGTATTAGGAAGAACTTGATTGGGCCTTTATGGGCTTAAGTGGCACTTAATGAAATGTATTTGGATGAATTTTAGTCGATCTTAATGAATTGTAATAGATTTTGATGGTATTGGGCTTTTATGGGTTTCAGTTTCTTAATGAAATGTATTGAGCTTTGATGGGTTACACCGACTCTTAATAAGCTATAATGGACCGTGACCGGTGGTAATGGACTCATTGTTGTTAATGAATTGTATTGGGCCTTAATAGGCTTGAGTGGCTCACATTACAAGAGGGATGAGTTTTAGAGAAGAAATCTTTAGAGAAGCTTTTAAAAGTGTATCTAAAACTATATTATAGAGAAGGATTTAAATGACAAAAGTGAGAAATGTAACTAAAGGTTGGACAACATTTAAAGAAGGATTTATAGGCTAATTATACGTTATAAGAAATGTCGTTAAAAGTTTTAGAGAAGCTTTTATAAAACAAAATGTCTCTAAAGAGTTTCATCAATTTTTAGAAACACTTTCTTAAGCTTCTCTAAAGATTAAAAAAAAATTTAATTTTTTAAAATTAAATAAAAATATTTAGTT
>NC_037529.1:16810512-16815431 GCF_001531365.2 Cynara cardunculus var. scolymus
TAAGGGTGTCCGGGCCAAAGCCCGACTAATCCCCGGCAAATTTGGAGGCTAAACATGGCCCCACTTAAATGTCGCCAACACTCTCCTCCCAAGGTTCGAACTTGGGTTCATGACTATGCCATGCCCAAGCCTTTACCACTAGGCTGGAAGGTCTTTGACAAAAAATGGTTTCTTCTTCATCGCTTCATCGCTATGTGAAGTGAAATCACCAGAAGCCTCTCATTAATGAAATCACCATAAGCTTCATCGCTTCCTCTCGTGACATCGCTTCCTCTCGTGACATCGCTTCCTCTTGTCTATCATTGAATCGATTAAATCCCCAAAGTACTCTCCAATTGACAAAGTCTACTCTCCAATTGATCGATTAAATCGTCTATCATCGAATTGGTTTCTCTTCTCTGCATCAATTCCTMGAACAACAGGTACGCCTATTTAGCGATTCTTCAATAAATAACATGATATGAATCTGCTAGGGTTCTTGTTGATTCATGTTTTACTGATTAATTATAATCTATTTAGCTATCAATTATGTTCTGCTACAATAACATATTTGTGTGTGTTGAACAATAGAAGCTGAATGGTTAYGGATTAGAGGTATCCATCATGGCCTTTAATTTGTTAGTCTGTAATTAGAGGTATCGCACCGGTTGTGTCACCATAGCCACGGAGGTCTGGAGCCACTGCTCGATAACCATGATCAGCCAAATATAAAATCTATTGTGATTATATATTTGAAAGTGTATCTAAAAGAAAATGGTAGAAAAATCCTTAGGACATCATCCTAAATGTAAAACAGGGGAGAATCAYAAACTTCCCTCCCAATTTGGCTTTACATCAGTAGGCATCCAGCACTTGAAGAAAACACACTTCACTCCACATAAGAAGACTTGTATGCAATCCTGATGACACCTGACTAGTTTGCAATCCTCTTTTTTCTTTCTGGTGGTGTTTTAGATGTAGTCATAAGTTTCTTCCAGCAAGTTTATGGTGGTGTTTTAGATGTATGCATTACAACAGGTTCTTGAGTTATGGTGTCAATAGTCAATGAACACATATATATTTCAGTTTAACTTGTAGCTAGATGACAGTTAACATTGTTGATTCTTGTCAATTCAGTGTTCATTTCCTAATTCAGCGTTTGGTAAGCTTCAATTTAAGCAGATTTTAATTTGCCACATGAATTGYACCATATGCCTTTGTGATTGGTGACTTTTGAGAAAGTAATCATTTGATTACTTTTAAAGGTGACTTTTGAGAAAGTATACATATGCCTAATTAGCTTTTTCTAATCTCTAGAAGCATACATTTTTTATTTGAGCATCTAAATGATACTCTCCAATTTCAGTCTGATGCTGTCTATGATGCAATTGTTTTCTGATGCACATTGTAAGTTGACCAAAATAATATCTATAAATCTACTAGGATAGACAGGTTAAGTCGAAATGAACCCAAAAGAAACCATGGTTGCACATGTTAACTCATTAATTTGTGCTTTAATGATGGTTCCACTGAAAATGTACAATTCTTTTCTAGGCTGTTTTTGTGTTTGGGGCTTTAGGTTTTCTAGTTTTTGGTCTAATATTTGATGGGTTTCTTTTAGTTAATGTGAATATAAAAAACAGGTGTGTTAATGTGTTTAAGAAAGAAATAATTCAATTCTTAGATATAATTATCCCCATATCTACATTGCATCCAATGCTCAGAATATAATGAAATCAGAAATATGAAATAAACTCCAATATATTTATAATTTAATTATTTGAAAGAATCAATTTATGCATTATTTTAGTAATGCATAATTTGAGCACCATGAATTCAATAATTAATCACCTGCTATGCGGGATACCCAACATAAAGCTAAAAGCTTTCCTTAAATTTTAAAAAGTGTTACATCTWACACTTCTACGTAATCTTTTCAGAACAACCTAATTTCTYCTTCAAAGTCAATGGATTCTAACGATCGAGCTTGGATAGTAACTAGAAATCGCATAAGTCAAGAGTACACACTTGGGTTGAACAATTTTCTAGCTACTGCTAGACGTCACTTGGGTGTAGATGGAAGGACGTTATGTCCTTGTAATAGATGTGAAAACACATGGCTACAACGACTCCCCATGATTCGAGCTCATATCCTACAATATGGTATGCTTGCAACATACCAAAGGTGGAWCCATCATGGTGAATCTCTTAGTGACGAAGAAGAACACGACCACTTTGAAGATTCATCGAATAATGACGAAGATGACGATACTTTGAGGGACACTATTATGGATGAAGAAGGACGCATGTTCTTTAATGTTGACCGTTCAACTGAAAATGACGTTAAGGATAAGTCTGATGTTAACCGTGGTCGTTTTGACAAGTTGATTGAGCAACTTAACAAGGAACTGTATCCAGGATCAGGGAATCTGACATTACTACAATATGTAGTGAAGTTGATGCACATCAAAGTCTTGAACAAGTGGTCTGATAAATCGGTAAACATGTTGTTACAGTTTGAACAAAGTATTCTCCCATCGGGCCACAATCTTYCGACATCATACTATGAGATGAACAAAATCTTGATGGAGATTGGGTTGGGATATCATAATATTGATGTTTGTAATCATGATTGTGCTCTGTTTTATGGAGAACATGCTAACCTACTTGCATGTCCTGTATGTAATCATCCTCGATACAAGAGGAACAAGGTTCCTTTTAAGAGGATGAGATATTTTCCATTAACACCTAGACTTCAACGGCTTTATAGTTCACGTCATACTTCTGAAGATATGAGATGGCATGCCGAGAAACGAAAGCCAGAAGATGGTGTGCTACGTCATCCAGCTGGTGGTGAGGCTTGGAAAGACTTTGACTTGACTTATCCTGCTTTTGCGACAGATTCAAGGAATGTAAGGCTGGGTTTGACATCAGATGGCTTCAACCCCTTTGGGAATATGAGTGCATCATATAGTACTTGGCCTGTAATGGTAAAAGCATTGAATCTTCCTCCTTGGAAGATGATGCATCAAACCAGTTATATGATGTGTTTGCTAATTCCAGGTCCAAAATCCCCAGGTAAAGATTTTGACATTTTCATGCGGCCATTAATTGACGAGTTAAAGACTTTGTGGAGTGGAGTAACAACATATGATGCTACTAGTGGAGGTATGTTCAATCTTAAAGCTGTTGTATTGTGGACAACATCAGACTTTCCTGCATATGCTTACTTGTCTGGTTACTCCACAAAAGGACACTTGGCATGCCCCGAATGTTTAGGAAACACGCATTTTCGTAGTATCAGAAGCAAAACATGTTATATGGGGTCGAGAAAGTGGCTACCTTCTAGTCATCGATGGCGAAGAAGTAAAGAATTTGATGGTTCCGTTGAATTTAATGAACCAAGTAGGCCGAAATCTGGTGATGAGATCATTCAGCTACTAGACCGGTTACCTTTGATGACTCCTGGGAAAGCACCAAACAATTCTGGTACGAAAAGGTAATTTCATGAGTTGCATCCTTTGCGTAATTGGTCAACTCGTAGTATTTTCTTCGAACTAGAATATTGGTCAAAGTTAAAACTACGACACAACTTGGATGTCATGCACATTGAGAAAAATGTGTGTGATAATATCATTTATACCTTGTTAGGGACCRRAAAAAAATCTAAAGATACGATCAAAGCAAGGATGGATTTGGAGGATCTAGGCATCCGAAAAGATTTATGGTTACAAAAGTCAAGTTCTGGTGTTCTAAAGAAACCTCATGCAAGCTATACGTTCACTCAAGAAGAGAAGATATGTTTTCTTGATTTTTTAAAATCAGTTCGATTGCCAGATGGATATGCTTCGAATATCTCACGTTGCGTGATATCTGATCGGAATTTGACAAACTTAAAAACACATGATTCTCACATCTTGCGTGACATATGATCATACAATATATACTAGAGATGGCCATCCGTAACCGGCCCGGCCCGTAACTGACGGAGGCCCGTAACCGAGACCGCCTGAAGCCCGTAACCGAACCGGGACCGGTAGTAACCGGTTGTGGACCGGCGGTTACGAACCGGTTGAACTTTTTAGAGAATTCTTGGACCGGAACCGGTTAAGGGCCCGGCCTGGCCAGGTCAACGAAAAAGTCAACAAAAGTCAAAATAGTCAAACTAGCCGTTGGAAGTCAAATGAGCCGTTAGATTTAGTCAAACTAGCCGTTGGAGCCTTCTTATGACCGTTTTTTTCATCTTTCTAGCTACCAAAACATGTATAAATAGAGATGGGAGTTCCTTAGTTTGTTACCAACTCATCTCATCTTCAAAAACGCAAAAAACGCTATCAATTCTCGGTTTTTCGCTTCATTTTTTGAATTCGTTACGTATTAATTTCTCGTTTCCACTTCATAATTCTCGTTTATTTCTCTCTTTTACTTGCGATTTACAAAATGGCCGGTGAACAACCCTCAAACGAACAAATTGCGCAAGTTCTCGCCGAACACGGACGAAAGTCCGAGATTTGGAATCACTACAACTTGGTGGTTCTCACAACCGGAAAACGAAAGGCACAATGCAAAATGTGTCAAACTCTTCTTACGGCGGAAGGAAATTCTACGTTAAGGAGGCACACCGGAATATCGTGCCCGGGGTTGAGGTCGGGGGGTGATTCGAGCCAACCGATACTTGACACACAAGGTCAAATATGGAACTACGATGCCGATTTAAACCGACAAATGACTACACAATGTGTCATTCAAGTCGGTTTGCCTTTTGGACACTTCGACAACCCTCACGTTATAAAAACAAAAAAAATATATTTTTTCTTTTTATAAAAACCATTATCCTCAAAACACTATTGGAATTTTCGATTGGGCCGTGATTGAAGGATTGTACGACATTTTAGGGGATTTTAAAAATGCGACAACACTTTTATCGGGAATATATTATC
>NC_037529.1:16815496-16859212 GCF_001531365.2 Cynara cardunculus var. scolymus
ATGTGGATTGGGGAAGGTTGATGTCTTCCATGAAAAAAAAATTGTTAAAATATTTTATGGGTATCCCATTTCCTTTTCTTTGTGCTGCGGCTTTAAACCCGTATTTAAATATTGTTGGTGTTGAAATTTTAATTACACAAATATGTGTGGCTTTTTGTTTGGATTCCGCTACGGATAATTCTTACTCAACGGAACAAAAACGTTTATTTAATCGCAATTTTCAAGATTTATTTGATCATTACAAACATTTTTACGGAGGAGGAAACCAATCACAAACACCTTCCCAACGTGGTTTTGCGGGTTCTAGTTCTTCTTCTAGTGGTCATCGACAAAGTCGTAAAGAGTTGATGACTAATTTAATGAACGAGGTTTTAAATGAATCAAGTAAAAAAAGTCGATGCGATAACGATTTGGGTGAACTAAATATGTATGTGCATACTAACTTTATGGCCGCTTGTCCCGCAAATGATGTTGAAGATTTTGAAAAAATTGATTTGTTAGATTTTTTGAAACAAAAACAACCTCAATTCCCGATTTTGGGCATGCATTGCACGTGATATTCTAACAATCCAAGCTAGTACTGTAGCTTCGGAGTCTGCGTTTTCTATTAGTGGTAGGATAATTTCGGTACGTCGGACAAGACTAAGCCCGGAGTCCGTGGAGTGTTGCATTTGCTTGAAGGATTATTTGGATAGCGTTGATAGGATTCAACACACAACATCTTTAGAGACGGAGATTGAAACGGTGGAAGAAAATCTTGAACAAAATGAAATCTCTATGGGACTAAGCACGCCACCAAGTACCGATACCGAGAGCACTTACTCCCTGTCCCAATATGACGATGATGAGGAACTCGATATTGATGACCTTGAAGACCAAGAGGCTATTAGAAGAATTCAAGAGACCGGAACTCTTCAAGTCAATCCGACATGGGATACCGATGAAGATTGATAAATAAATGTATTTTATTGCATTTTGTAAAACAATGCCACTTTAATCATAATAAAACGTACTTTTAAAGTGTATTTGAGTAAACCGTATTTTTAAAGTRTATTCTTAAATGTATATAACAAAACGTATTTATAAAATTAAACGTATATAACAAAACGTATTTATAAAATTAAACGTATATATATAATATATAACAAAACGTATTTATAATAAAACATATTAAAAATAACATATTTTAAAGATATTAATAACATATTATAAATTTATTAATTACCAAAAAATTAAAAAAAATTCAAAGGACCGGCCGTAACCGGTTATGGGACCGGAACCGGGACCGGCCGGCTTAACCGGTTATGAGCAAGCTTGACCGGTTATAGAGTTTTTCATCGGGACCGGGACCGGTTATAGAGGGACCGGTTAAGGATGGTTTTTGTCGCGATTAGGACCGGCCATAACCGGTTAAGGCCCGGCCCGGGACCGATTTTTGGCCATCTCTAATATATACTAAGGTTAAATGAACTATATTAGGCCTTTATGAGCTGTATTGACTCTTAATTAACTATATTGGGCCTTTATGTGCTTTAGTGGTTCTTAATCGACTATATTTGGCCTTCATTTGCTTCAGTAACTTTTAATCAACCTTGTTGGGCCTATCGGTCGTATAGGACTTAATTGTTGTTAACGAACATAATTAGGCTTTCATGGCCCGTAATGGGTGGTAATGAACTTTTTAGAACTTAATTGGCTCTAGTGACTCTTAATGAACTTGATTGGTCTTGATAGGTTTCAGTGGTTCTTAATGAACTTGATTGGGCTATGGGTAGTATAGGACTCAGTAGTTGTCAATGAACCTAATTGGGCTTTTATAGGCTGTCGTATAGGGCTCAGTAGTTGTTAACAAACCTAATTGGGTCTTCATGTGCTTCAATGACTCTTAATCAACTGTGATTTAACGACTCTTGGTGAATTGTATTGGTCCTTGATGGGTTGTATTGGGCCTTCATGGGCTTTGACGAACCTAACTAGGCCTTCATGAGCTTACTGACTCTTAATCAACTGTGATGGGCTTTAACGAACCTAATTAGGCCTTCATTGGCCCTGACAGATCATCGACGGATTACATGTGTATGTATGTGGTGGATGTATGTATGCATGTAGTAATATATATATATATATATATGTATGTATATGTAGAGAGAGGTTATTATACAACATTTGACATTCATACAACCAATACAATCCTCATCTCATCCATTCAATTTTAATCTATGGTCAAGATGCATTTGATGGCAAAATTGTAATAAAATCGAAAAACTAATTCACGCGCCTGATTTAGTGAGGGCAATTAAAGGTAAAATTGGAATGGGGAAATTTATTCTATTCTAAGTCGTGATACTATGAAATTAAGAATGCGATAATCACTCTACATGATATGCAGTTAGCGAGATTCATTGAGGGAATTCGATTGTGTAGAACAACAGATGGCAAACGAGCTTCATCCGGGTATAGTAATTGCAGGAAATCAAGGTAAGAATTTGGTTGATTGCATTTAGTATAATGTTTTTATATAATCCTATGGTGCAATATCTCTATGAATCAGTCCGGAAAAGGAGCGAACGAATCATGATAAAGAATTCTTTCTCTAAGTTCAAGAATACTATTGCAAATCCAGTTGTTCTAGACGAAGAAGAACTTGATTATTTTGTAGTGAACCCACAAAAAGTTCAAACTGATGAACAAATCCTTCCAGTCAAGAAACAGGGGATTCAACATATGTCAAGGGTTAGTAAAATGGAACCTTTATTCTTACTGTAATGTTTACTACTCCAATTTCTTGACCTAACGAATCTTGCTATCAATACAACTAAGGAGAGACTAATGAATCTTGTTGCATTGTGAATATGTTATTATTGGAGAGGTATTAATTAGTCTTTTTATACTTCTACACAAGTCTTCACTGAATATATGGATGAATTTGTTATTATTAATGAATCTTGCTGCATTGTGAATATGTTATGATTAATGAATATTTTTGCATTGTGAATATTTTATGTAATGAATCTTGTTGCATTGTGAATATGTTATTACTGGAGAGGTATTAATTTGGAAGGGAGGGTCTAGTTTTTTTGGATGTTTATCTTGGTGTGAAATTCATCAAGTCAAATAATACTGGTAAGTTTGCAGATTTTAAGTTTTGAATATTATTGCTTTAAACAACATATTGTGAGTCAACGTAGCTGACAATTTGTGCATTGTGAATATGTTATTCTTGCTTCAATAACATATTGTGAAACTAGATTCATCAATCATGTGTTATATGTGTGAGGTATTGCATTTTTATGTTCTATTTGCATTTCAAATACTGATATTTAAATTTCTTGATGACCATTTTTTTAAAGACTCACCATGATACATTCAAAAAAATTTCACCCTTGGCACGATGAGGTTTCTTTTGACACAGCACAACATTGTTGTTGTGTTGTTACAAAGTTGGTAGTCGAAGGACTGAAGCAAGCTGCACGATGATTAGCACAGACTAGCTTAGAAGCAGCTATCCAGAATTATTTTGAATATAAACCTAAAATGCATTTGGGTGCTGGCTTAACACCATAAATAACATCTCAGTTTGAACTGCTTAGCAACCTCCACTATGTCTATAGCAAGTTCGTCTCCCATCAACTGTGTAGTGTGCTTCCGAACGGTTTTAGGTCCAACGTCAGTCCGCTATTTCCCTCTACTAAATTTCACATATAATCACAGAATGAAGATACGTAGAAACCAATTTTGTGAACCAGGCACTCAAGGAATGTTTTTATGTAAGAGGTCAGATTGTGTGACATCTGTATATGTATAGTGACAATAGTTGCAATCTTTTTCATCCACTACTTACCTGCTATTATTTTGTTGATACGTTTCTGACACTTTTGTTTTTTATCAACATATCATCATATACATCTATTCATAAGAAGCATTAATCCGGTTAAAGAATGAGCATATTTAGCATAAGCACTAACCACTGTGTTCCCAAAATTATAACTCTTATCAACCATGTCATCAAACGCCTTTAAATAATGTAGATAACAGTGCACACAGTTTATTAAGAAAATGATATGTGAATTAATTTTGTACAGAATCTGGTTTCACTTTTTAATCAGCATCAACCAAAATCAGTGTAGCTGGTTTCATGACTGATGAACCCAGATCCAACATCAGCCGCTCACTTTCTGCAAAAAGATCCACATTTCAAAGCACCACATGGAGGGAACAGATAGGAAGTCCATCACTGGAAATTGAAGAAATAAAGAAAATTCAGTAACATGTGTGTGTGTATGTGGAACAGAAATATCATAATTGATGTATGTGTTAAGGCACTTACAGTGTTTCAAAGCTCAAGTGGCAATTTCGAGCAGGCTGTTAAATGAAACTGCATTATTATAATGAACCTAAATGCATTATTATAATATCATTTTTAGGTGAATTTGAATACAAAGCAGAATATGGTTGCGTTATTGTTTCGTGTGTTTATGTTGATTATCGGTGTGCAATTGGAACATTGTTATAAGTTCATCGCTTTGAATTTATATGTGAATATGGATGAATTCTGTATATTTGAATTTCACTGTCTGGGTTGCATCATTTCTCCATTGAATATGAAATATATTACATATTAAGGTATGATGCTCCTTCAATGAAAAATTATTACTAAAAATTTGATTGATGAACCACAGATGATGGTCATGAAGATATAATTGACGATAATCAGAAGTTCAACGACGACAATGCTATGTCAATTAGATCAAGAGGGAAGAGAGCTAAAAGATATGAATACAGTTAGTGGTGTGGTCATGAAAGATGTTAGATCTGAACATCTATTTGGGATTGGTAGGTTCCAACTAAAACTGATCGACCTAACAATTAATCTTTACGAATAGATGGATATGAGTAGAGTTAAATCGATCTTCCTTTGTTGGTACTTGTAGATTCACCATATTCAAAGCATATGAAGAGACAACGAATGAGACAAGGTTCAAGAAACAACAAGGAAGGCAACTTCCGTTGTGTAAAATAACATAATTCTATATGTGTAGAATTACATGAGTTGTAATCCTTTAATTTCAGGCGACTTTTCTTTTGGAACACGTAAGCAGATACCAAAAGAATCCAACAAGTAAGATTTATTGCTAATACATTAAATATCTAGAACTTTAATCACCGATATGCATGTTATATTGAACTAACTTATTGTGACTTCAATGCAGTGGCGATGGACCATGAAAAAAGTCCTTCGATGTGTACTAGAAGCAAACAGCGGCAATATGAGACAGAACACCACGTTTGCCATATGGGTAAAGAAACTAAAAGTAGAGATGAAAATGCATCATCTAAAAGAGGTGATATTTGTTTCATTATTAGCATAGATAACTACACCTAACATATGCATTGCGACACTAACATCGTTATTGTCTGGTTCATAACGTTTGCCATAGGCCAAATCCAGCTAATGAGTATAGCATCAGATGAAACAAAAGTTGGGAATAAAGATGAAATCAATAAAACTAAGAAAATACTACATGAATCTGATTCAAGTGAAGGAAATAAATGCTGGATGGAGAAGTTGAGAATAAGAACATCGCCACGAACATTGTATCATACGATCGTTGGATTAAACGACGACCAAAAGAATATGGTAAAACAAATGGGGTTAGGCTCTTTATTAGAAATGACGATTAATTGAGTGCCATCAAAGCTTGGTTTCTATGTTGTCGATAACTTGGATGTTAAGAAGATGGAGCTGAAGGTTATGAATGGTGGAATACCAATCACAATTCAATCAATCCATAATTTGTTGGGGTTGCGAAGGGGAGGAATTGATCTACTAGAGATGGATGAAGTCGATGATTCAAAGAACATAACAACTACATGGAGGAAACAGTTTGAGAAGAAAAAGATGCGACCAAAAGACATTATGAAACTAATACAGAGTTCAGGAAATGTAGGGTTCAATTTCAAACTCAATTTTCTGGTACTATTCGTGAATCTAATGGTTGAATGCAACAGGATAGGGTGCTGCAATTTTGGTTTCCTCTCGCGAATAGAAAGTGAAGACGTGATTCTAGAAATAGATTGGTGTAAATACGTTTATGGGAAAATAAAAACAAGCAAGTCAAGATGGAAAAGCGAAAGTACAATGTGCTTTTATGCTGGACCATTGACATACCTCACTGTAATTTTCCTTGATGTCTAAAAGTATAAGAACTCTTTACATAACAAACCCAATCTTTCATGCGCAGTTGCTATATGTTGAATCGACGATAAGTCCAACGGTTGTGGTAGATCACAAGGGACATGCACTTTAAGCATGGAACATTGATTTGTTAAAGAAAAGACAATCAACATAAATCAAAGACAGAGGATTCGGGCTATTACCTCTACGATATACTTTTGAATCAAGTGAAGATATACATCCATGTTACGCTTCAAACCAAAAGAATATTGGTGAAACGTCAACACCGACCCATCCGATTAAAGAGGTTCAATTTATGTTTGTAATTCCACTCTCACCAAAATATCCAAACAGTTTGAGTTCAACATTAAAACATTGCATGAAACTGCTGAATATGTAATGGTGAATTGTGTTACACATGCTTGCTTTGAGTTATAGAATTTTTAATTCATTTAAACGTCAACAAATGCAGGAGCATATTCAGCATATACTTATTAAGATGGCAGTGGTTGTAAGTTCAAGACTAGAGGCTGAGATAGAAATTAAAGATGTTATGTCCAAGTTTCCAGATGATGATGAATTCAAACAATATAAGAAAGAGTTAGATGACATGTTCAATGAAGGAGCATGTAACACCACACATGACACTGATTTTAGTGGATTAAAGGATCATTCGACTTTAAAGAAAGATGGACAACCTTCATTGGAGATTGTTTTAAGTCAACCAAGGGGAGTTGATTACTGTGATAACAAGGGTTCAATGAAAAAACACTGCCCAAAATTTGGTTAAGCCCTGGATTCATGAAAGCAATTGATAAAGTAGTAGACAATACTATATCAAATTCAAAGATGAAAAGATCATATGCAGGTATTACTCCTCCAAAGTTTGATCTGGGTATTAGTCCAATAAAGCAACCGGAACCTTTGTCAATGGTATGGCATGAAGAGCTGGAAGGTCCGACACTCAACACAAATAGTAAGGGTATAGAAAGAAGTCCTCTAATGAAAAGGTGTAATGTACAATCATCCGAGGATGCAAATGACCATCAAGTAGAGCGAGCGACTCGACAAGAACTTAAGTTGGGTGACCATCTCAGATCCCCGTATGTTATCAGAGCAGTCGACATGAACGTAACAACAGAGGAAAAAAAATCCATGAATGGGCATTAGCTGGGCTTGGAGGAAAGTAGTAAGTTAATCATGATATGTAAACTTATTTTTTAGCATGATTACTACCATGGCATTCGTTTTAAGATTATATTTATCATTTTGTTCTTTTTAATTGCAGTGAGTTATTGTTTTCAACGCCAAATGATATGAATTTACATCGTCACGCAACTGAAAGCTTGGCTTGTACAACTACAATGTACATAAGTGTGATAGACGCATGGGCGACATTGCTTAACTATGAAGAACGGTATCGGAACAAGGATTCATTTTGTCATTATTTTTTTAACACTGAAGTTATGGTATGTGAGTTGGAAATACTATAAATAACATGTTTTTCTTGCCTAACATCTAAATTCATATAACCATCAATACATCATGCTTTATCACAGGGAGACTTTAAGCTAAGATCTAGGTGCGTCAACCATAATACCTAATACGCACTATTCAAAAAGGGCTTGTTGTCTTTTGCGAAAAACAACTGGGAAGTCGTTCAAATGCGTTACATAGACCTGGCACGTTTTTCAATTTCATATTGTTTTATCAATGTCTGATCTAAATGCATTATTATAAACTAAATGCATCATTGTAACATTCATTTTGAAGTGAATTTGATTACGAAGTTGAACAGGTACTTAATCTGGTTTCATTATAGTAATCACTCTATATATGGATGAATCTGGTTTCATTATAGTAATCATCCCAAAAATATGCATAAACGTTAAAAAAAAGCATTGATACTCTCTAACCTGGATGTTGTTTCATTAAGCCGGACATTTGATAATCCTTATAATAAGCCGGAATCCATGACTTCTTAATCTCATACAATTCATCAAACCATGAGTCTCCACGTAATCCATACAAATCCATCATATTGTTCCATTGTATCTCAAATTCATCAGGACCAAGGTGAACATTCCACACCAACCTATTAAATTCGCTAACAAACGGAGACGATATTGGAGGTAATTACTAATCTGCCATATACACAATACAAAGAAAAACTGAACAAAAAAATTACAGCAAATAAGGTTCATCATAATTACCTTAGATTCAACTTTTTTAGTGATATGTCACATACACAATCGATGCTTAAATTCAGTAAATGCAATGAGAATTGCTTGTTTCATCGACGCACATTGGTCAGTGATAACAAAACGTGGTTGACGTCCATAAGCTTTTACAAAAGCTTTTAATACCAAAGTGTAACCAACAACAAATTCATTATGAATCAAAGCAGCTCTAACAATGACAAATTTCTTATGATTATCAATTGCAACGAATGGAACAAAGATCATAGCATGCCTATTAAAATTAAACATTATAAATTAATACAAGGTATAAGATATAATATAGATAAAACCAACAAATAGTTTCATAGCAAGTATAACTTACTTATTCGTCCTAAAGATTGCATCAAATTAGATTGCATCACCAAATTCCCTATAATTCGATCGCCCAGTTTCATCAGCCTAGAAAATTGCTAACCACTCCTTATCATCACACTTGTACTCGGAAAAAAAAACTCAGGACACACCTTCCTCCTATTAGCCATCACGTTTAACAACATTTGTACGTCTTTATTGCCAACAAAATACGCCATATCGCGTTTGAAGTTTTGATGATCTCTTACGGTACCACCTGATAAATCTACGCCACCTTTAAAGGCTTTCCTAAATCTATGAGATTCGATGACGCCAACCTTCGAACTAGAACCATGAAATACATTTTTATGATGAACGTAATGTAGTTGCCTTTTAGAACGTGAAAACCTCATCTCCTCCTTATTAAAAAAACATGTGATTATGTTGCTCAACAAACTTGTAAACTTCATATTGTCCTTATTCTTTAACAAAGTGAGTCTTGAAACATGATCCACAATCGGAACGTTTGATATTTGAATTGTGGATTCTACGATCACCTGGAAGAACATCTAAGGAATCAAAATACTTACCTGGTGGCCTCCCTTCCTTACTACACACATAAAATCGAGACGTGATACGACCAATCTTATTTATCTTCTTGTTACAGCTTCATTAGCATACTTCTGGTACATTTTCTCAGCCGATTCTACGGACTCAAAACCATCACCCACCTTCGGGTTATATTTTATGTCTACATTAGGAAACCAACATTTCGACCCATCGTTCGTTTCCCTCATGTCCTCAGATCGATAATCTACAAAATCAAACAAATCAAATCGTTTTCAATAATAAAAATTCATAAACAATAACTGGTATTTCAATATTATAGTTGGGCCATAATAGTAATGCATTTGTCTTCATTCCGTATTCAGTACATGTTTACAAAGCTACCATCTTTCCACATAATTTTGGCCTTGGAGTCACCAAGCTAGTTCTAAACTTCTAAACCACTTTGCTTTATGTTTTAGGCTTTTCAAAAACCAAAGTTGCAAATCTTGATCAATGTACAACTTGCACTGCTTACTGTATAAGCCATTATGTGCATTGGGTGGTTGTACTGTACAGGTATGGATATCATTTTTTTGACATAAAGATTGTAGATAGAACTTGGAATTAAACTGTACACCCAAAGTTGAAACTAACTATATCAACCCAATATGAAATAGCATAACATGATGAAATATGAGTTGTTTGGCTGGCATGTTTTGTATCAATGAATCTAAATTCATCGTATCATTCAGCTTTCAGAGAGGTATTAATTAGTGAGTTTATACTTCTACACACGGATAATTCGCACAACAAACTTATTATATACTCGAGTTGTTCAGATACACTCCTTCGCTTTCGTTAAAATTAGAAGTCATAAACGAGCTGGTTATGATCTATAAGATAAACTTATTTTGAAATTGAATTGTTCATAGATACATCTTTTGTTTCAACAACCAGTACAAATGAAAAGATTTGATTATGAATCTGGTTCCATTATTAATCTGGAAATACTAAATATATGGATGAAGTTGGTTCCATTATGAAAAGAGTCGATGAATAGTAACAAATTTCATATATTCTTCAATGAATCTAAATTCATCGTATCATTCAGCTCTCGGAGAGGTATTAATTAGTGACTTTATACTTCTACGCATGGATAATTTGTACAGCAAACTTATTATATAATCGAGTTGTTCTGATACACTCCTTCGCTTTCGTTAAAATTAGAAGTCATAAACGATTTGGTTATGATCTATAAGATAAACTTATTTTGAAATTGTATTGTTCATAGATACATCTTCTGTTTCAACAACCAGTACAAATGAAAAGAGTCGATTATGAATCTAGTTCCATTATTAATCTGGAAATACTGAATATATGGATGAAGTTATTTCTATTATGAAAAGAGTCGATGAATAGTAACAAATTTCATCTAATCTTTGTATTCAGAAAGCACTAGGATCAAGAATCAACCAATGCTTAGGTATTTTGGACTCGAGCAGTGTTATTAAATGGTTATCCTTAAACAGCAGCAACATCATCATCGACAAAATCAAATTCGACTTAGATGTAAACAACAACAATATCTTTGTATGTATTGCGATAATTACTCTCCAATGAAATCAAATTCGACTTACAGCAATGAAAAGCAAATCAATACCTTCAGATTCATTACTCAACGATTCAACATCATCATCGACAAAATCTTCAAAAACTCTGTCATTAATCGAGACATTGTGCTTACGTATTGTTTCATTTCGAAAGCTGCAACCATCCTCATCCATCGTTGAATAATTGCATTGATCTTGCATTGTATTATCATTATCTGCGGTTGCATTTTCACCAACAGCATCAAAAACTTGACAGTCGTTCATGGAATCGAAAATACCGATTTCACCAACAATATCTTTAATGAAAGTCTCGTTGAATGACAAATAATCCATAATAGTCTAAAGAATGGTTTCAGCTCCTGGTTGATCGTTTACATATTCATTTTGTATAGTTTATAGGTGGTATATAATTTCCATAACTGATTGAATTATTAGGAGGAAATAGAAAGATTCATCATAAATAGGATATAAATTTTTTTTAATTAAAAATACTAATAATTATCTAAAATTAGTAAATGACATATTTAACCCTTTCAATAAAAAAAAGGAATTCATTGATTGATTAGAAAATGGTTGTAAGAGTTGTATAAATTGAGTTGGTTGTATTTAATATATATATATATACACTTTAAAAATGGAGAAGGTTTATTTATACGCTTGTAAGAGTTAGGGGTGTCAATTAAATACCATGACAAACCAACCAATTTTTATACCAACTGTACCAACATAATTGGTTGGTAATATCGTATTAACTATCTAAACTTGGTTAGTACGTGGTATTAGAAATCATGTACCACGGTAATACCGTACCTTACCGACTTATTTTTTCAATTATATATTAATAAAATTTAATATTATACAACATATTTTGATTTTGAATTTTAATTGTTCTTACATTTAGTTTTGCTAAACTATGATATGAATGGATGGATATAATTTGCTTGAATTCATTCGTCTAACCTTAACAACCTTACTAACTCGTCCACATCTCCATCGCCCGTCGTCACTTCTCATTGGTCATTTGTATTAGATTACTAATGAATGATTGTATTATAAGAAAATTATTTGAATGTTTGTATATGTAGTAATAAGTGGTACAACATTCGTTCTGGGATTAGTCGGCTCGCATAGCGGGTTGGATATCCAGGTTAATAAAAAAAAAGTGGTACAACACGTATCAACATGTTATTTAGATACTTGATGATTTTAATATATCTAAATCTAGTTAGTAAAAATGTTAACATAAATAATTATGTAACTTCAACTTTTAATTGATATAAAACCATACCAACATATATCAATAAAAAAAAGTTGACATCAATTAAATATAATTAATCGATATATAATATAAATTCTATTTATTAATTGTTACATAATATTTAAAAAAAATTATAATATGATACCATATTCACCGATTGGAATTTCCATATTTCTAATTTTGATTTAAAAGTTCCAAGGGATGCCTTCGAATAAACAAGCTCGATTTTCGGCCACAAGTTGGGTCCCATGTCGGGTTTCAAAAGCAATCGCAGGGTGGGGCCAGCTCATATTCTTTGAATAGAGGTAGATTTGATGAATTAAGGGCCGTCGGATTTGGAATTGTATTTGGAAGTAAATGCAAACAGGCCATGTTAGTTAAACTCTGACCCAGCTTTTAATTCTTTGACCATATTATTTTAATTAATCTTTTCAGATCATGTACTTCCTCATCATTCAAATTTTCATTTAAAATTCAAATGTAACACTAAATTACGTCTTTTTCTCTCTTTTTTTTTTTTTAATTATTATTGTAGTTGTCATTTGATTACACTTTTGCTTATTAAGGTTGTATTTTTATCGCTTTTGATTTGTCTTCTTGTTAGAAACTTGTTAATTCAGGGATATTTTGGTTTTTTTATCATTTATTTTATATTAAAAATAATTAAATAATATATGTATATAGGGAGTTAAAACTACAAACCATATAATTGTTACAAACCCTACAAACTAATGTAGATGACCAACGGTGTAGATTAAATGAGTTCCTAAATTATTCTCAGCAGGCCCGTTCCTGACATTTTTTAGGGCCTGGACGAGATGTAAAAAATGGTCCTCGATAAGTACGATAATTTTTCAATATATTGTTTTTATCATCAGAAATAACATTGAATTTATATAAAACCGTTTTTCCGAGTATTCATGGACGCAAAATCAATCAGTACTCGTTTGTAAATTAATATTATCTACTAGAACATTTTTATGTAGTATCAGTAATTTGTTTCATCATCAAAAACATTCTCTGATATACTTTTGGTACATAGAATGACATCATTTGATGTCACAAAGTCAATTATTCTAATTTCCGAGTGACACTATGTAAATCAATGTAAATAGGTTGGTTTTCCATGTCATCTTATGTTAATGTTTTTTAACATCATTTTAAACTTTTATATTATGTTTTCGAATTCGGGAAGATTAACACCATTTTAAACTTTTATATCATGTTTTCGAATTTAAGAAGACTAACAACATTTTAAACTTTTATATTATGTTTTCAAACATGGGAAGGAAAGAAAATAATGAGAAAGGAAAAGAAAAATGAAAGAAAGGAAGAAAAACAAAGTTTTTTATTTGTGTTTTTAATAGAGTAGAGAGCGGAAAGAAAAATAATGAAATAAAAATAATTTTTTATATAATTTTTTTCTTTTCCCTAAAAAAATCTCGAGAACAGATTATTTTTCTTCCCCTATTGCTTTCATTACTTTCCTACGTAAAAGAAGATTCAAGAACATAGGGTTAGGGTTAAAATAAATTTTTCTGTAATCATCGATTGTATAAATTAAAAAACTCATGTTGGTGATAGTTTAAGATTCTATTCTTCTTTTAGAGATAGAATAGTACATACGATTTATATACTCAATATTAGATAATAAAGAATAACTATGAAAAAACAATTATAGTTTTATTACTCTAAATATAGATATAAGTTGTATTATCATATATGGTTGATAATTTTTTTCAAAAGACGGAGGTTTTATTAGCTAATAACAAGAAAATCTATTATATATTCTAATATAAAAGTAGAATTCATGAGAGAATGGAACAATCAAAAGAGTCAATGGGAGATAAATTATGGATAATATATCAAATTTTCCAAAGCAAGTAGTTTTATATGTCGATTTTAGATAAAAAAAACTTAGAAAAACATTAAATAATATTATATAATGAGTGACAGATTAACCTCTTTATATATTTTTTTTCTCCAATATATTTAATTTATACATGTTTAGGTCTTTAATAGTTGATGTAGTACCAAAATCTTTTCTTGTCATATTAGATATTAATTTTTTTTATGTGTCTTCTATTTACTAATTTTTTTGAACTACTATTATATATATTAAAAAAATTGGGCCCTTAATTTTTATGGGCCCTGGGCGTACGCCCGGCCCCCCATTCCCCAGTGACGGCCCTGATTCTCAGCCTCATCTTTAACGAATTTAATAGCCTTCTTTAAATTTCAAAATAAACAAAATCAATAGTCGAGATTTGGTTTGTAGGGTTTATATTTGAATCTCTCTCTCTCTCTCTCTCTCTCTCTCTCTATATATATATATATATATAAGGGTATTTACTTTTAACTTGATCAGCTTAATGATTGTTTTGGACACCCATATATGGATGTTAACTTGCAGCTTGATAATAAATATATGGGCTTATTTGCATAGTATGAAAAGGATGCATTGTCCCCATTAAGCCAAAATATTGACAAATATGCGCCTGTTAAAAACAACACGCTTCTTTAAACAAAAATAGACGCCTCTAGCCTCCTTCTTCCGGTGCTTTCCTTCAAAGTTCAAACCCTAGTCACAGAGAAAACGTTCTCCTTTCCCGTCGTTGTTGCTCATCTCACGACCAGTGACCCCCGTCGCTGCACCTCCTTCGTTGTTTCAACTCCTCCGTTGTTGCACCTCCTCCGTCCCTACTCCTCTTTCGTCACTGTTGCTCGACTCCTCCTTCACGATCACCTTCTACCCACAGCATATTCCCCTTTCCCTTGCACCATCCTCAAAACACCCACCGACGATTTCTTAGGTTTTGATATCTACGTTTTCTTTTTCTTTTCTGAAAAAAGAATCATATTTTGGCAAATCCCATGGATTTGACTTGCAAATCCCAAGAAGCTTCTCCATTTCCCAATGTGAAACAAGAAGTAGATGGGTGGGGTCAATTAGGGCTCTTGAAACCCCATTGCACATATTTGGAAAAGAACAGGGTGTAGGTCATCAATTCGTATATTGATTTGATCTTGATTTTGTTAGTTCCATTGTTTATGTATATCCACTGAACCTATCAATTGCTTAAGATATTATGTCTCAAAGTTCAACTAGTTTTTGTGTTTGAGAAATATCATCTGCCTTGAAAAATAAACAACTTGATTCATAATGGTAGATTGGTCATTTATGTCATTCAGATTGTTGATTTAGGAGAGAAAGTAATCAACAACATATTTTATCCAGACAGACAAATTTATCCATACAAGAGTTCATAGAAAATTTGACAAACATCCCCTAATATATAATAGAAACGCCAACGTGACACCACATCCCCTCCCCTTTCTTGGCATCTTCTTATCCAACAGAACTCAAACCCTACCCCCTCTTCCCCACGGGCCACCACTATCAAACTAGTGGTAAGCCACAAATCAAAAACCTAGTTCCACTTCATGCTCCAATCGAAACCCACAAATCAAAACCCAGTTCAAATTAATACCCACAAATCAATATGAAAACCTGTAAACCCTATCAAAACTGAAATTTGAGAAATGTTGAGGTGTTTGCAGTTGATGCATCCAAAAAGGTACAAATAATCGTGTTATGAATGCTAGGAAAATCATAGAAAATAGGAAGACATAAGCAACACATGCAAACAAACCCAAAACCAATGCTGCCATGAAATCAAATTGCTAATTTATATTATAAAAAACTAGATCAAACCCCAAATCAAATCCTAAAATCAAAAGTCCAATTCTATAACTTGTAAACCACAAAATATCATTTCTTCATCGAAATCAAAATAGAATCATAAAGGACAGGGTGATGGTCAAAATGTTGAGTTAAAAGCTTATAAAGGAGAGAGGAAGAGAACAAAGAGAGAGAGAGAGGTCCTTGGGTGGTCATTGGGATAGAGAAGAAAGAAATGTGAGAAAATAAAACGAGGAATGAAAAGATCGTTAGTGGGGGGGAATGAAAGGGGCATGGAGGATGTAAGCGGTGGTGGTGTTGCTGATGAAGGTCGCTAATATGAGAGAAGTTTGGGGAGGAGATGGGTGGTGATAGTTTTGATTTCTATAGTGTTTATTGAGTTAGATCAAGAGAGGGATGGGGATGTCGTTGGAGWTGTAGGAGTGCGCAAGTGGTCACCGATGTTCATTAGAGGTGGAACTGGTGATCGAGAGAGGAAGGTATACGGGTTTCGTCGATGTGGAGTTATGGTGCGTTTGGTTTGCAGGAATGGAATGGAATTGGGGGGATTTGGATTTTAAATCCATTCCAATCCCGTGTTTGGTTTGCCAAGTTACCAGGATTTAAAATCCCGGGAATCCCTTAAAATCCTGTAAACAAGGGATTTGAAAATCCTTTGGAAATAGGCTGGATTTAGAATCCAAATCCGGGCGGCATTTCTTCTTCGACGCTTCATGCCCTAACGCAATCCTCGCTTTCCCCAACTCCCCACTGCTCTCGCCAGTGTCCCCTCCACCTCCCCACTGCTCTCGCCGCCGCCAGTGCTCTCCTCCTCTTCTCCTCTTCGTCCGCTTCCCCACTGCTCGCGCCGGTGTCTCCTCTAACTCCCCACTGCTCTCGCCTTCTCTCATCATTGCAATCGTTGGTGCTCTCTCCTCCTCTTCTCTGCCTTCTCTCATCAATCAGCAAGTAAGACTTCCCTTTCCAATCTTCTGGTTATTACATTACATATTACAGTTTGAAGATTAACATGTCTCCTTCCCAAATATGAGGTCTGAAATTGGGGATTTGTTTGATTAGTTTGCAACAACATGCAAGAACGTTCTTTTGTGTAAAATTGGATGTTCTAATGTGAAAATAAACTCTATAATTGGGGATCATCAATCACTCTGTACATGATCATAAGTAGAAAATTTGCAGGAAACCTTAAATCAAATCACTAAATTAGAGGAGCAATAACAAACAAACCTTGAAAATGAACACAAAGAGTAAAAGCATCAAATGATGATAAAGAAACAGTAGATATATAACATGCCTGACTGAGGGCACAGTGAAAGAATAGTACCATTGTCGTTCAATGATCACCACCAGCGCAACCACTATACTAGTAGTGCAAAATTTCAATCAGTTTCACCTTGAGAGGGAATATTGTTGATGATTATTATTTGAGAGGGGAGGGGGCGTCTTCAATGTTTTCCATCGGTACAAAGTATAAACAATAGAGGATTTACTAACCTATAATCATTGAACCACCACCATTTTCTTCCCTAGATTTAGTTCTTCAATATTTCATACCTCTTCATTGTTTCATTTTGTTTTCTTTCTTTATTTTATCAAATGCAATACCCAACAAAGAATAATGAGAATGAGAGTATATGTTTAACAATTTGGGAAATTGGACAGGAAATGGATCGCCTTAGTTTAAGAAGACGTTTACATAGGCAAAAGAGACAAGAGTCATTGGAATGGTTTAGGAAAGTTGTCAAATGTTTGTTGGGTAAATGTGTGCTTTTGAAAATATTTGTTGATTAAATATGCATTTTGGATGAAAATGTTTGTTGATTAAATATGCATTTTGGATGAAAATGTTTGATTGTTAAATTTTTAGGTTTGTTGGTTAAATAGATAGATTTAAGAAAATAAAAGATATTTGGTGATTAAAATAATTACAAAAAAAAATCTCAATTCAAATCCAAATCCAAATGCTACAAACCAAACAGAGGAATGGATTTCAAATCCAATCCAAATCCTGCAAACCAAACACAGGAATGGATTTTAAATCCAATCCAATCCAAATCCCATGGAATCCAAATCTCTCCTGGGAATCCAAATCCCTCATAAACATTTCTGCAAACCAAATGCACCCTTAGGGTATATTGCATATAGTTTAATTTTTTAATACAAAATGATTTAAAATTGTAAAAAGACCAAAATACTCTTGAGTTAACATACTTTTTAACAAGAGTTAATTAGAGGGGCCAAAAGTGTAATAAAGTGTCAACTATAATGTCTAAAAAGTGTAATAAAGTGTCAACTATAATGTCTAAAAAGTGTAATAAAGTGTCAACTATACTTTTGGTTATTAAGGTTGTGTTTTTTTCGTTTTTGATTTGTCAAACTTCCTGTTAAAAACTTGTTAATTCAAAACTTGTTAATTCAGGGATATTTTGGTCTTTTTATCATTTATTTTAAATTAAAAATAATTAAATAATATATGTATATAGGGAGTTAAAACTACAAACTATATAATTGTTACAAACCCTACAAACTAATGTAGCCATCTATGTAGATGACCAACGGTGTAGATTAAATGAGTTCCTAAATTTATTTTCAGCCTCATCTTTAACAAATTTAATAGCATCCTTTAAATTTTAAAATAAACAAAATCAAGAGTCGAGATTTGGTTTGTAGGGTTTATATTTGAATCTCTCTCTCTCTCTCTCTCTCTCTATATATATATATATATATATATATACTAGGTTCGATCCCGTGTATTACATGGGGTAATTGGAAAAAATTAAATCATGTCAGAAACTTATCTTACGGATATGAATGATCATCGAAAGTATGATGTTACTTTAGACTTGTACTCTTGAAATAACTCTGAAATATAACTCTTCAGACTTGAATTTAGAAATGAAACTATATCAATAATTAGTTAAAATGAAGTTAACCCTAGAATTAAATTAAATTTAAAAATGAAACTACATCAATAATTATATATATATATATATATATAAGAGTGTATTTATTTTTGACTTGATTAGCTTAATTGTTGTTTTGGCTTATTTGCATACCTACATATAGATGTTTACTTGCAGCTTAATAATAAATATATTGGCTTATTCACATGGTATGGAAGGATGCATTGTCCCCATTAAGCCAAAATATTGACAAATATGCCCCTGTAAAAAACAACAAGCTTCTTTAAAAAAATAGACGCCTCTAGCCTCCTTCTTTCGGTGCTTCCCTTCAAAGTTCAAACCCTAGCCACAGAGAAAATGTTCTCCTTCCCCGTCGTTGTTGCTCATCTCCGACGACCAGTGACCCTCGTCGATGCACCTCCTTTGTTGTTTCAACTCATCCATTGTTGCACCTCCTCCGTCCCTGCTCCTGCTTCGTCACTGTTGCTCTACTCCTCCTTCATGATCACCCTCTACCCATAGCATCTTCCCTTTTCCCCTGCACCATCCTCAAAACGCCCACTGACGATTTCTTAGGTTTTGATATCTACGTTTTTCGACTCTCTTTTTTGAAGAAAAAGAATCACATTTTGGCAAATCCCATGTATTTGACCTGCAAATCCCAAGAAATTAAGCTTCTCCATTTCCCAATGTGAACACAAGAAGTAGATGGGTGGAGTCGATTAGGGCTCGTGAAACCCCATTGTACAAATTTGAAAGAGAACAGGTGTAGGTCATCGATTCGTATACTGATTTGATCTTGATTTTGTTAGTTCCATTGTTTATGTATACCCATTGAACCTATAATTGCTTAAGATATTATGTCTCAATGTTCAATTAGTTTTTGTGTTTGAGAAATATTATCCTCCTTGAAAAATAAACAACGGCTTGATTCATATTGAAGGGTAGATTGGTCATTTATGTCATCCAGATTGGTGATTTAGGAGAGAAAGTAAACAACAAATATTTTTATTCAGACAGACAAATTTATCCATACAAGAGTTGATAGAAAATTTGGTGAACATCCCCTATTATATAACAGAAACGCTGACGTGACACCACATCCCCTCCCCTTTCTTGGCTTCTTCTTATCCAGCAGAACTCAAACCCCACCCCCTCTTCCGCACGGGCCACCACTATCAAACTAGTGGTAAGCTACAAATCAAAAACCTAGTTCCACTGCATTCTCCAATCGAAGCCCACAAATCAAAATCCAGTTCAAATTAATACCCACAAATCAATATGAAAACTTGTAAACCCTATCAAAACTCAAATTTGGGAAATGTTGAGGAGTTTGCAGTTGGTGCATCGAAAAAAATACAAATAATTGTGTTATGAATGCTAGAAAATCATAGAAAACAGGAAGACAGAAGCAACACATGCAAACAAACCCAAAACCAATGTTGCCATGAAATCAAACCGCTAATTTAAATTATAAAAAACTAGATCAAACCCAAATCAAATCCTAAAATAAAAAATCCAAATCTAAAACTTGTAAACCACAAAATATCATTTCTTCATCAAAATCAAAATAGAATCATAAAGGACAGGGTGATGGTCACAATGTTGAGTTAAAAGTTTATAAAGGAGAGAGGAAGAGAACAAAGAGAGAGAGAGAGAGAAAGGTCCTTGGGTGGTCATTGGGATAGAGGAGAAAGAAATGTGAGAAAATAAAACGAGGAATGAAAAGATCGTTAGTGGGGGAGGGGAATGAAAGGGGCATGGTGGATGTAAGCGGTGGTGGTGTTGCTGATGAAGGTCGCTAGTATGAGAGGAGTTTGGGGAGGAGATGGGTGGTGATGGTTTTGATTTATGTAGTGTTTATTAGAGTTAGATCGAGAGAGGGATGGGGATGTCGTTGGAGTTGTAGGAGTGCGCAAGTGGTCACCGATGTTCATTAGAGGTGGAACTGGTGATTGAGAGAGGAAGGTATACTGGATTTGTTGATGTGGAGTTAGGGTATATTGCATATAATTTAATTTCATAATACAAAATGATCTAAAATTGTAAAAAGACCAAAATACTCCTGAGTTAACATACTTATTAATGAGAGTTAATTAGAGGGCCAAAAGTCTAATAAAATGGTAACTATAATGTCTAAAAAGTGTAATTATTTAATGAATATTGATTAGACTTGATGGTGAAGGGTAGTTAAAGAAGCTAAAAGTGTAATTTACTCTAAATTAATGTATGGTTATATTATCTCCGTTCTAAAACAAATGTGCACATTTCTATGTATATTTTGTCTCAAAATAGATGCCCAATTTTAAAAGTAATAACTAAATTCTCCTATTTATCTTTAATAAATGCACAAGTATTTAAGAATTTTGAATTGTGAATAGAGATAAACTTATTAGGGTTAAAATTGTCATTGGTTCACCAGATGCTGTAATGAATATACATGTGTGACATTATTTTGAGATGAATGAAGTTTTATTTGGCTAAAAAAATTAACGAATGATTAATTAAGATTATTTAAATTACAAAACATTCTAATAAATCATAAATTAAAATTTGTATGCATATTATACCTTTCTATATTTTTTGTTATTCATATACAAGAAAAATTAAAGATTACAATCATTTATACATTTTTACCTCACTATCTGATAACAGATTAACAGTTTGTATCTGTCTCATTAAAAAGATAGGAAACTGTCAAAACTCTTAAAATAACTGAGCGATGTATGTCATCCATCGAAAGCAAATACGATGAGAATCATAGTTGTTACCAAAAAAACGAGCATTGTATATCCACGATAAAATTAATTGTATTAATAAAGCAAACGAATCAATTGAAATGGTAGATGAGTAATAAAAAGACAAGTAATATCAAATTATGTTGGTTTAATTATACCTTTTAATGAAGTGGTTGCATGAATATATATATCAATGAGGATGAAAGTAACACACTCATTTCATATTAAATCCAACAACTTTAATTCAAATTTATTTAAACAATAAAAAAAATGCTACTAATCTATAAACTTTTGCCTTGATTTGAAAGATATATTTATACTATATTATAAAGTATTTGACAAAAACTCTTAAAAATCACTTTTTTATACATAAAGTACTGTTTATTAATGCATGTTACTTAAAACTCAAGATTACAAGTAAATTGTACGCAAATACAACTTATTAATGCTCCATATTTGAATTCGTATAACTAACTGCAGATAAACATAATCAAATACAGAATAAACATCTCATTTTAATATAAAAAATCTAAAATATAATTAGGATAATCATTGAGTTCTAACAGAATATTTAACTATTATCTTTATAAAATATTATATTATTAAATCAAAAATAAATTATTTCATTATTAAACTTAAATTAAATTATAATAAAAACATAAATTAAAGAAATTACATAAAAAATGGGAACTTTTAAATAGTTGATTTGATATTAACATTGATATATTCTTTTTCAAATTTTTATCATATCTTTAAATTTATATTTTATTCAAAAATAAAATCATTATTGTTTTCTTAAAAACACATAAAATCGTATTATAAATTCGACAAAGACAAAGAATAAAATAGAATATTAAAATCGAGATGTGTCTCGCAGCATTGCACAAGTACTTTTTTTTATTAACCTGGCTATCCAACCCGCTATGCGAGCCAACTAATCCCAGGTCGATCACCTGCTTTGCAGATAGCCCGGAGTCACCGCATTTGAACCTCCGTGGTCACAATGAGGTTTTTATTCCTCCTTTGATTTGAACATGGGACCTCCTGGTACTTTTGACTTTTGGAGTCAAGCTCAAACCAATCAAACACCATCTTTGTAGTTTTACACGAGTACTCTTCTGGTCTACTAAAATGCAATAAGAGCCCAAAGTAAAAGCTAATCATTATAAACAATATTACCAAACGACTGTTATTATTATAGAAAGGATGATTATTTTATAACCCGTTGTACAAGGCAAATGAGAACGAACCCACACCCACTCCCATCAGCTGACACCTAACACTACTACAAGACCACCGTTTTCACCCCCTATAGATATTTATGAAGGCTAACCGCCAATACGTCACCGTCTCACCTCCACCATTGTCGTTGTAAGGCCAAGCCTCCAAAGTTGAAAAATATCAATGAATTTAAACCGCTTGATTTGAAACTAGCAAGTACAACAAGAGCATCATCGGGAAAAAGAAAACTCGATGAATAACACTACGTTCATAGGTTGAAGACATTTGAACAACCCAATCCAATGTTTGCGATTTAAAAAATCTTAACTTAATCCAACCCAACCTGTACGGGTTGGTCGGGTTGATACTTTAATATTCTTCTAACCTCGAATATGTTATTCTTCTACTCATAATTTATTTTCATCGATCGTCAACCATTTGATACAACTTATCCATACTTTTTACGCATATCTCATTCAATTAATTTTCTCAATTTACATATATATGTTCACATTTACTGAACATATATACGAATGAGTTATATAGATATGTTAATAGATTGAAAATATGTGTATATGAAGAGTGTACGTGATAGTGTAACTGTCTAATGTATATATTAATAGAAATTCAACAATCATATTAAATCCAAAAAAATAAAAGGATATCGGGTTCATCGGGTTGAGTTGGGTTCAAATAATAACAACCCCATATCAACCCAATACCTACAATTTGAAAAAAATTTCAACTCGATTAGACATCGGGTTACTTCGGGTTGAGTTATTTCGCGTTAGGTTGGGCTGGGTTGTTCGGATTAAATGGGTTGGTCGAGTTTTTGAGCACCCCTAGTGATTAGAGATGGATAAAGAAAGAGCGATTGAAAAAAGATATATAAAACAATAAAAAAAATATTTCTGAATTATTTCAGTGGGATTATTTACACAACTCTCCCCAAATGATTACCATCATATCCTTGAACTTCAAATTTAATATTTAAAAATGACTAACATAAAACTCATCTAATGTTCAAGGGTCCAATGTGTAAAGATTTATTTTTATTTCAGAATTTCTTAATCTACTCATTGCATACTTACATTGTACAACCTCATGAATTATTGAATTGCATTGTATAAGTTTATCACCCTTATCCCCTAACACTATCCTTACCAATTGTGGATCCAGAACTTTTAGCCATCGATGACACACAGTGGGTGTTGGAGTTAGCTTGCAAGCTTGAGTCGTTGAGGAGAGGATTTTTGTTTTACTTGTCAGATCGAAGTAACTGGAAGCATCCTAAGTCTCCCTCTTAATGGATTAGTCTATGGCCCTCACCGCACCGAATCACCAACCCATGTCCCTTACTCATTGCTCCCCTGTGACCCCTTACGTTCCTCTGCCTCATCCCTACCAAATTGTCACCTTCCCTATGTCATAGTTCTTCTAGAGCAGCCCCCCATGCATCAGGCCCCTATACATCCTTGTCGCATGTAATCATCGCCCTATCCTATCTACCATATGTCATTGTCGTCCACCTCCTTTGCCCTTTCTTATTCAAAGTTTTACGTTTTAGGTCTTGATTTTGAAACAATGGTTTTTCAATTATGTTTTGACCATTTGACGCCAACTTCTTTTTTGTGTTTTTAGCTTATTTCATTGGAACCCAATAGTTGGAGTGATATTCTTTAATATTTCTATTATTAAGGTTTCTAAAAGGTAAAATTTGAATTGAGATTTATGTGGTTTAGTTAAACAAAAGTTTAAAGGAATAAATTGTATGCTACTAATAATTTAACTGTTAACTGACTAAATTTACAACAGGTTTATTGTTATGTATGTATATCTAAAGCAGACAAAACTCACATTAAATTTGACAATAATCTCAGAAATTATTAAAGATGGCAAGTTATTCAAACTTTGCATCAAGTTAACCATTTTAGAGCATTATGCAATGAACACCTTCATTCATGGGTCCCTTCCCATTCTTGTGATGCCTTCCGTCCAAAAGCTTAACATTGGTGTGTGGTATCATATCATGCCAACTCACATAATACGGTTTTGAAAACAACTGTTTTTTAAATATTTTTATTTCATTTTCACCATTTTTTTTCTCTATTTACTTTTGTTTTTAAAAGAATAGTAATATCCTTTAAAAAAGAAATTCAATCTAGTATCATGCAATGATTAGTTATGTTGGTTTTCATTTTTATTCAATTGAATTTGTACCACTCAATATGATTTTCCATTAATTATGAACAAGTATTTGTACTAATAATATATATATATATATATATATATATATATATATAAATTATGGGTTGCTAAACATACTCTCTATATAGTAGTGTTTGGTATGCAGACATGATTAGACTAGACTGGACATGACAAGAAGATAGGACTGGACTGGACAAAACAAGTGTATGTCTGGTATTTGGTACGACTACGACTGGATGAGACAGAACTAGACAAGTTACCCTCAAAAGTTATGTGATGATTTTAAATATTATATAATAGTTATAACTAACACAAATAAAATAAATA
The DNA here is from genome assembly GCF_001531365.2 of Cynara cardunculus var. scolymus. Taxonomy (NCBI): domain Eukaryota; kingdom Viridiplantae; phylum Streptophyta; class Magnoliopsida; order Asterales; family Asteraceae; genus Cynara; species Cynara cardunculus. The sequence goes on from NC_037529.1 coordinate 16,840,720, forward strand.
ATTAAAGGAATTTAATTTACAAATTACACAATTGTCATATAAATGAATACATACATATCTAATGGTACCAAAATTGAATAAATTTTTTGATATAATTTATGGTAGTAGTGGTGGTGGTGGAGTTAGTAGTGGTCGTGGAGGTGGTCTTGGTTATGGTGAAGGTGATGGTGGCCGACGATAGTAGTGGCGATGGCCAGTGATGGTCGGTGGCCGACAATGGTTATGGAGGTACAGGCAGTGGTGGGTGGTGGACTACGGTGGTTATGTAGGATGTGAAGATGGTGGATTGTGGTGGTGGTGGTGGTGGTGGTTGACAACAGTGGATGAGGTAGTTGTGGCTGATGCAGTAAAGATAGTGGTGGTTATGGCGGAGGTGATGGTCGATGGTCGTTGTGAAGGTCGTGGAGGACATTGTTGCAGTAGAGGAGGAGTTGAAGTGGCTAATGGTGGTAGTGGTGGGTGTAATGGACAATGATGGTCGGTGGTCGATGGTGGCTGTAGATGTGGCAATGAACAGTGGTGATCGGTGGTCGAGGAGATTGTTGCGGTATAGGAGGAGTTGGAAGTTGCCAACGGTGGTAGTGTTGGTGGTAATGGGTGGTGGTGGTGGTGGTCGGTGGCTAGTGGTGGTTGTAAAGGTGGCAATGGACGGTGGTTGTTATACTGAAAGAGGAGTTGCAAGTGACGAATGGTGGTAGTGGTGGTGGAAATGGATGATGGTGGTCTGGTGGTCGACTATGGCAGAGGTAGCGATAGACAATGGTGGACGGTGGTTGTAGAGGCGGTGGAGGATGATGTTGTAGTGGAAGAGGAGGTGGAGGTGGAGGTGGCTGCCGGTGACCGTCGATGGTGGCGGCGGTCGAAACTAGTGGTGATGACCATTAAAAAAAATTCATATTAAGGTTGCATATCAAACTAGGGTAGATTAGTATTATTTTAGTTTCTGTCTCATTCTTGTCCCATCTTGTTCCACCTACTTTGATGGAACAAGAAAAAGCCTCTTTTGTCTCATGTTGTCCCACCTTGTCCCTGTTTTTGTCCCTGTCTCATGTCAAGCCAAATATGGGACAGTGAGTTCTTGTTCTGTCTCATACTGCGTCAAATGTGGGACAGTGAGTATTGTCACGTTCTGTCCTGTCCCGTCCATGTACCAAACACAGCCTATATGTTCATATCATTTCCTACTCGTCTATTCCGCTCACAAACAACTCACAAACAATTTAACTTAGTGAAAGGTCATCATTTTTTAATTTAAAATTGCATTTTATATTATTATAATTACTTATTTACTTACTTATATCCCTTACTTTCTGTTTTTATTTTACATTCATATCATATTAACATACATAATTGTATATTAACTAAAACATGTAAATAAATAGGTTTCTTTTTAACAAATTACACCATTAAATGAGCCACATATTGAATATTTTTGAATTTAGTCATATTATTTATATATCATATATACTACAAAATTATTTTAATACTTACACTTTATACATTTATAGTTATTTATTTAATTTATTTTATATTTTTTACTTTTTAATTTTTAATTTTACACATTTGTCTTATTAACATATATAATCATATGTTAACTAAAACATGTTAAAAATACGTTTTTTTTTCAAATTACACTATTAAAATAATTTCGTTAATACCTTTAAAATAAGTCTGATATTAAATATTTTTAATTTAATCATATTATTAAATACATAAATTTTTTTATCTCTTCCTATTCCATATATGCTCTTGATTTCAATGATTTTATTCTCGATTTTGATTAGCATCTTCAATCTTTGAGCAATTTGATTTTCTTGCCACCTTATTGAGTTCGGACAAGTCATTCAGGCGTCGTTGGACAGCATGGAGTTCAGTCGCCACGATGCTCAACTCGATTCACCCAAGGAACTCCCAAGTATGCATCTCATCTCTCTATTTTGAGCTTTGAAAGGAGTTCGTTTTCCAAGTCGCTAACATGAATTAATTTTCTTTTTCGGATCGTTTATTGGTTTTCAAAATCGAAAAGAAATTTTATGGATTATATGATTTATTAATTGTTAGTAATGTTTTTTTGTATGATTTAGTGATCATTAATATTGATTCGTGTGATTATTGAATTGATAATTTGGTAATGGCATAGCATAATACAAACATCCGATAGCCTTTTATGATGTTCTTGAAGATGAAAATGTGTTAAAATTGGCATTTGTAAGAAAACCTCATCTTTTATTCTTCACTATAAGAAAACCTTATTCTAGTTGTCTATGTTTCTTCACTGTAAGAAAACCTCATCTTTTATTGGATTTAAAGTAAAGTTTAAACTTTTTTATCTGGTTTACAGCTTGAGTCGTTTCTTGTTGCGACTGATTTTGTGGTTTGAATCCTTTAAAACATAGAAGTATGCTCTGTTGGTGATTTTAGTTTCACCGACTGTTTGAGTGTAATTGTAATTAACTCAACTGCTAATGGGTTTCAAACTGTGATCTAATACAAGTTAGGTGGTGCGGATTACATACATGTATATAAGGCGAGTTTGATTATGGACACGAAGAAAAGGCGGGGGTCAAGGAGGCAGCATCCCTTGCAGGGTCCAAGGGGAAGCGCCTCAAAACCTCTACAGAATTTTGGACTTGGAATGTTGTGGACAAACGTGATCAGAATGAAGAGATACGTCATTTCTGATCAATTTTGAGGTTCGATCATGTGACTTAGTAAAATCGACTAAGTGGTATCCAAACTTAAAGTTTCTATCTTTGGACAAGTTAAGTCTAGAGATAGTCCTATCTCTGGTATGTCTTAGTCCTATCTCAAGACAAGTTAATTCCAGAGATAATCCTATCTCTGGACTGCCTATCTCTAGACATGTATGTTCAGATTTTTGGACCTACACGTTTAATGAACCCTTGATCATATCCATTGACACTTATAACCGTCTGTAACTGATTCTAACTTCCTAAAAACTGTAATTTATGTCAATCTTATCCAACTTTTTCCGAATGGAACAGGTATATATACGAGATATACACCAGTTTTGGGGCTGATGAAAATTCTAATCATTCAAAATATTCTCCAGTAATTTTGGCTTTCGTTTTTATGCCTAAATTCGAAAGCGAGCTTGAGGATTATCCTAGATTGAATTTCATGATACCCATGCATAGGGTCGAAATATCAATGCGGAAAGTGAACTTACACGATTCTCAAGCAATTCATATTCTGATTACCATTTATCCTATTTCTGCCGATTCTGTGAAGGAGATGACTTCTAAGTTTAGAAAGATGGAGAAGTTTGTAGGAAGTGATTTCAAGCGCTGCCAGAAGAAGATTCATTTTTTGTTGACAACATTGAAGGTTGTGTATGTGTTGAGTACCCTATGCTCGAAATAGTGGAAGATGAGACTTTGGAACAGACTAGGAAGCGGAGCGAGTGGGAGAATATCACTCTATCGACGGAGGACATATTTTGAACGGTATATGTAATTCCTTATTGGATATTCACCAAAACGCTGAAAGTGGGAAGAAATTATGGAATTCCCTTCAATCAAAATACATCGCCTGAAGATGCTTCAAGTAAGAAGTTATTGGTTAGTGATTTTAACAATTATAAGATGGTTAATTCAAGGACCGTAACAGAACAGTATAATGAACTCCTTAGTATTTTGGGTCAATTTACATTGCATAAGATGAATATGGATGAATCCATTGTTGTGTCTAGTATGATTGATTAACTACCTCTATCTTAGAAAGATTTCAAGCATACCTTGAAACATCAAAAGGAGGAATTGTCATTGGTTCAACTTGTAGTCATTTGCACATAGAAGAATCTCTTCAAGTGCAAGAAAATGACATAAACAGGGGTAAAGTTGAATCTAGACAGCCCTCTGTTCACATGGTGGAAGACAAGAAAATGAATTCCAATAACAAAGGAAAAGGCAAGAAAGGCAAATTTGATGGACCGTACAAATCTAACAATAAGAAAAAAGGATTTGGTATGTTAGAGATGTAACAAAGTGGGTCATTGCAAGCGTGATTGTCGCGTTAAATTGAATAACAGTGGTATTGGAACAAGCGGAAGTGGACCGAGGTCTAAGGACCAAGCTCAAGTGAAAGGAGGTCAGATTTTGACTAAGGGGCTGTTTGTTTTTAAAAAAAACCTCTTAATACCCTCTGAAGTCTGAATCGGTCAGACCTTAGGGTATTAAGGGTGTTTGTTTTTTTTTTTTCAATTAAGAGCTTAAAAGCTCTGAATACGTCTGAATTATTTAGAGGTAAAATAAATGCTGAAAACCTCTTATTTTGGGAATCGCCTATCTGGTCTCTCTAACCTCTCCGTCACCGCTTCTCTCAAGCTCTAGATTGAATCGCATTCAAGCTCTCGATTGCTCTCTGACCGTAACCTCTCCATCGCTGCGTCTTCTACCTCTCGATCTCTCTCTCGATCTCTCTCTCTCAAGCTCTCGCCGACCGTCTTCTACCTCTCGATCTCTCTCTCAAGCTCTCGCCTACCGTCTTGTACCTCTCCATCGCTCGATTTAAGGTATGCATCTCGATCTCTCAAGCTCTCTATCTCTCKATTTTCTTTCTCTTGCTTGGTTAATTTCTGTTTTGCCCGCTTCTCTCAAGTTTAGGGTTTACCTCCTATAGGGGTTTTTGTATGTGAACCCCACGGTTTACCTCCTATAAGGGGTTTTTTTTATTTGGTTTGTTAATCCTACAGAGTATCGTGTGTGTGAGCATCGTGTGTTTATAAAACAAGATTCATGTATTGAGCATCGTGTGTTTATAAAACAAGAGGAACCAGTTGGTGTAAGGGGACTTTACAGAGTAGAAAACAGCCCCTATTTCATCATGTTAATGAAAACATATATGCAGGAAAACATGAAAACAGAGTCTGGTTTTWSTGGGATTTCATGTTTTGATCCAGAAATTCAGCGTGTGAGTCTGGTTTTTGATGAAGAAGATGATTCAATCAAAAGACTGGAATGTGAATGCTTGAATCTTGATTTATAAAACACGATGAACTTGATTTATAAAACACGATGAACTTGCAGTTGGTGTTGTCTTTACACAATACAAATCATGGTTGATTCTGTTTCATGAGAGGAACTATAGTAATCTATGTTATGTGCTATATGAATTTGGAATTCAATCTGTTTGCACGCTGTTGCTGTTTGCATGCTGAAATTGATGTTTTTTGGGTCTGAAAATCTATACTTGACGATATCATTTATGTGTACTTGCATGTTTTGCGGTTCACAACTTCATACGGAAGGAAGGTTTAAGTGATGAGCTATTTTCTGAGTATGATCAAACCAGCGAACAAGAGAACGATGGCGAGGATGAGACTGAAGAGATTCAATCGCATGGGAGTGTCGCTGACCAAACATATATGGCTAGTTTAAGAGAAGAAATTGCGACACAATTACAAAATGAATATTGATTGTAGTTGTTATGAGATTTTATTCGTGTTTTCTATTCTGTGTTGAATCAATTGACGTATTTCAATTGAATTTTTGAATGTGTTAAAAATATATGGCAGTTTACAAATGGTTTAAATGATTGGATATTTCAGATTTAAATGAAATGAATTGATTCAGATTTCAGACTTCAGCACCACCTGTCAGTTTACAAAAATAAACAGTCTTATTGATTCAGATTTCAGATTCAGATTTCAGATGGAAAAACAAACACTCAGACTGATTCAGATTTCAGATTTCAGACGTAAAAACAAACAGTCTGACTGATTCAGATTTCAGACGTAAAAACAAACAGTCTGACTGATTCAGATTTCAGACTCCAGCACCACCTCTTAAAATTCAGAAGTGAATTCAGATTTCAGACTTCAGCACCTCTTAAAAAACAAACGGCACCTAACTTTCATAATTTTGTCCAGAATTATGTTTCACTTATTACTGAGCCTTTTAATGTATAGGATGATGACTGTGCATGGTGGATCGACTTGTGAGAAATGAGCCATATTTGCATGGATCAACAATGGTTTGAGAAGTTGACACCGATTAAAGACGGATATGTGCTTAATATGGGAAACGAGTAGAGTGCACTTATTTGTGGATTGGAGTTGTTAATCTAGATTTCACTTCTAGAAATTGTGTCAAACTATGTGATGTTTTATATGTTCCTAGAATTCATAAGAATCTAGTTAGTGGCGGTTGTTTGAATAGCGTTGGCTATAAACAAGTTAATGAATCAAATAGGTATATCCTATCTCGATATGGTAGATTTGTTGGAAGTGGTTTATTATAGTAATAAAATGTTTCGTTTAAATATTGTGAATAAATTATTTAGTCTTGATAATTCCGCTTTTATTTCTTCTTCTTCTTCTCCTTCTAATATTGAAGATCCCATGATTTGGCATGCTAGATAGGGTCATGTCAATTTTAGAAGAATGCATAAAATGTCAAAAGATGGATTAATTCCATCATTTAACATTAAAGCTGAAAATGTAAAACATGCATGCTTACAAAAGTAACAAAATAGCCTTTCCTCATATTGAAAGAAAATCAGTTGTTTTGGAACTTATACACAATGACTTGTGTGATTTCCACTCTACTCCTTCTTTGGGTAATAGAAAATATGTTGTCACATTTATTGATGATAATACCCGGTTCTGTTATGTGTATCTTTTGCATGCCAAAGATGAAGCTTTGGATAAGTTTAAAATTTACAAAACCAAAGTTGAATTACAATTGGGTAGTTCAATCAAATGTCTTAGAAATGCCCGGGGATGGGGATATATGGATCCCCGATTTTTTCAATCAGTTGGTATTATCCATGAGACAACTGCACCATACACACCTAACAAAAATGGAATTTCTGAACGTAAAAATCGAGTTTTAAAGAAAATGGTAAACACAAAACTTTCTTACTCAGTATTGAGTCATGGTTTTGGGGAGAGGCCATGTTAACGGCTTGTTATGTATTAAATAGAGTTCCAAATAAAAGGAACAAAACAACCCCATATGAGTTTTGGTTCAAAAAACCCTGAATTTGGGGTATTTTCGAATTTGGGGGTTGTCGAGTTGTTTGTAAAACTGCCTGAACCCAAAGAGAAAACTTTAGGTGAACGTGGAATTGATTATATATTCACTGGATATAACGAAAATTCCAAGACTTATTGGTTCTATGTAATAGAACCTAATGATTCGGTGTCGGTTAACAACGTAATCAAGTCGTGGGATGCGATTTTTGATGAAATGCGATTTTCATCAATAGAAAGACCTAAGGACTTAAATCCTAGAACTAGTAAAGTACAAAATCCATAAAGTTTAGATATTTTTTTTTTTGGAAACATGACAGGTCCGGAAAAACAAAACAAATCGAATTGCCTAAAAATTTGGTCCTAACTTCCAACTGTATTTAGTGGAAGGTTTAAGAGAAGAGTTTGAACCTCAATACTCTTATTGTTAGAGTATTGAATATGATCCAAAGACTTTCAAAGAGGCTATGGAGTCTCGGGATGTCACCTTTTGGAAGGAAACAATTGATGATGAAATGTCATCAATACTTGAGACTAACAGTTGGATGTTATCTGATTTCCTCCAGTATCTAAACCATTTGGATTTTTATTGAATTTTTAAAAGGAAAATGAAAGTTGATGGGACAATTGATAAATTCAAGGCTTGTTTAGTCATTAAAGGGTTTAGGCAAAAACCCAGAATTGACTTCCGGTAACATGTATTCCTTCTATTAGATTATTGATTGCTATAGAGGCTATACATAAATTTATTACTCATCAAATGGATGTTAAAATAGCCTTTTTGAATAGTTACCTTCATGAGAAAGTTTACATGAAACAACCTGAAGGTTTTGTTATGCCCAGAAAAAAGGATAAAGTGTGTAAACTTATGAAATCTTTGTACAGGCTGAAACAAGCTCCTAAACAATGACATCAAACTTTGATGAAGTTATTTTGTCATGTGGTTTTTCTATAAACTAATATGACAATTGTATTTATAGCAGATTTGATGCTAATGGTGTAGGCATGATCACTTACTTGTATGTAGATGACATGTTGATCTTTAGGACTAACCAAAATCTGGTAGACAAAACTAAAAAATTTTAGTCATCTAAATTTTCGATGAAAAACATGGGAGAGGCTAATGTAATTCTTGGAATAAAGATTAAATGGGTTAATAAGAGATTGTTATGACACAATCACATTATATTGAGAAAATAATCAAGAAGTTCAATTATGGAGATTGTTCTCCTGTAAGCACTCCTATGGATCCTATTATAAAATTAATGCCAAATACGGGTAATTCTATTTTACAACTAGAGTACTCTAAGGTTATTGATAGCTTAATATATGCTATGACGAGCACTAGGCCCAACATAGTTTATGTCGTAGGACAATTGAGTAGATATACTAGTAATCCTAGTACTCAATGTTGGCAAGTGTTCAAAGAGTATTTAAGTATCTTAAAGGAACCATGAATTATGGTTTGAGATATTTAAGATACCCTTCGGTTCTAGAAGGTTATTTAGATGCAAGTTGGATATCCAACATGGAGAATCATTCCTCCACTAGTGGTTGGGTATTCTTGCTTGGGAAATGTGCCATATCTTGGGGATCCAAGAAGAAAACTTGCATTACAAAACAACAATGAAATCTGAGTTTGTTGTTTTACCTGCTTTTGAGAAAGAGGCAGATTGGCTAAATGATTTAATTTATGAGATTTCATTATGGTCAAAGTCGATTGCACCTATTTATATTCATTGTGATAGTGTTGCCACTTGGGCTAAGGCTTATAGCCAAGTTTACAATGAGAAATCTAGACACTTGGGTGCTAGACATAGCATGATTAGAGAATTAATCAGAAATGGTGTAATCTCAGTTGAGTTTGTTAGAACACAACAAAACTTGGCAGATCATTTAACTAAAGGTCTGGCAAGAGACTTAGTGAAGAAGTCTGCAATTGGGATGTGATTAAAGTCCATCTAAATCTACAATGGCGAGACACCTAATTCCCTTCTAGTATGACATTAGAACTTGAATTTAGTGTGGAAAGCTCACATTTTAGATTGGAACACAATTACATCCCAAGTATGCGTTCAATCCTGCAGTATGCTAGGCTGAAGTTTATCTTCTTAATTGTTTCTTTGATAAAGTGTATTCTAGGTACATGAAGTAAATGAATTACCTATGTGATTGTAAACTCTAGCCACATTTCAAAGGTTTGGGTTGATGGGTTCTTCCTTAGGACACCCTGATTCTCGAATATTTGGAACGTGAAAAATTCAATCGATTCGACATTTTCATTTATGTGCAAGTTTGATTTGTTCAATTTACTGTGCAAATTCATGGGTTACACTAAAATGAGGGAGGATTGTTGGTGATTTTAGTTTCGCCGGTTGTTTAAGTGTAACTGGAATTAACACGAGTGCAAATCGGTTTTAAACTGTAATCTAATACAAGTTAAGTGGTGCAGAGGGCACACTTGTATATAAGGTGAGTTTATTTTGGACACAAAGAAAATGCGGGGGTTAGGGGGAAGCATCCCTTGCTGGGTCCAAGGGGCAGTACCTCAAAACCTCTACAGAATTTTGGACTCAGAATGCAGTGGAAAAACGTGATCAAAATGAAGAGATACGTCATTTTTGATATGTTTTAAGGTCCGATCATGTGGTATTCAGACTTAGTAAAATCGACTAAGTGGTATCCAGACTTAGAACTTCTATCTCTGGACAAGTTAAGTCCAGAGATATTCTTATCACTAGACAAGTTAAGTCCAAAGATAGTCCTATCTCTGGTTGGTTTTGGTCCTATCTCTAGACATGTATGTTTAGATTTCTAGACCTACACGTTTAACGAATCCTTGATCTTATCCATGACGATTATAACCGTCTGTAACTGATTCTACCTTACCAAAAACCTTCATTTATATCAATCTTATCCATTTTTTTCGATCAGAACATACACACACACACATACACACACATATATATACACACTAGTTTTGGGGTTGATGAAAAATCTGAACAATCAAAATATTCTCCAGTCATTTTGGCATTCGTTTTTATGCCTAAATTCGAAAGTTTTCTTGAGGATTATCCTAAATTGAATTTCGTGATACCTAGACATAGGGTCGAAATAGCAATTCGGAAAGTGAACTTACACGATTCTCAAGCAATCCAGATTCTGATTACCATTTACTCTGTTTCTATAATCCTACTTTTCTAACATTTGAATTGCTGCAATGTCTGGCATCCAAGAAGCACTTAAGAACAGTGATTGGAAAACACAAAAAGCTACATCAGAAGCAATGGATTGTATTTTGGTTCCTTAAGTCATCTTGTATTCTTTCCCTTTTAATGTGTCGATTTGATAAGGTTAATGCTATTCTACATGTAACATCCTACAAGATATACTTCAATCTATGTTGGATCCAAGGGTTGCTTCTTTTGTATAGGTCAAACGAGTTAGGGACACGGTACGTCATGCCTTACAGCTCTTGAGAAGTCTTCTAGGAACTGATGCATCTGAACTTTCAGAAGCTGGATCTTCGATTAAAGGCTTACTGGTTTTGTAATCATTACATAATATGAATTTGCACCCTTTGCCATTAAACATATATCTCAATGTTGTTAAGTTTCTTAATTATGATATATTATTGTACCAGTTGAAAAGCCGATATTATTCTTTGGCACGATTTCCTGGGGGTATAGTCACCATGGTTTCACTTTTGAGAGTAAATTACAAATTTCATCTATGTGGTTACATAAAAATTATAGATTGTCCCCTGCAAACGAAGTAAGTACAAGTATGATCACCGTGGTTTCACTTTGACGGTCTACAAAAGAAATGAACATAGTCTCTTATACTTATAGTATGCTAACCGAGAAGTAGCTAAGACTACACAATTACATTCATTTTCTAATTTTTGTTTTATAACATAAATTTTACATCTTGCTGCATTGCACAAATAATGTGTCCTACTAGTTTTAATATTTTAATAATCTATACTACCTTGTAAACCAGCTTTATCAAAAGTCTTAAAAACGATTTTAATGCATAAAGTACTATACATTTATGCAAAAAATCTTAAAAGTTTTAAAAACAACTCATAATGTATTAAAAATACTACTACTTTATACATTCAATCTTAAAATCTCTTAGTATACAATTAAAATAACATATTGTACAAGTTACCAATGCATATTATTACTTTTTCTTTTAATGTTCCCAAGATACTTTTGACACATTTTACTCATGCATTCACCCCTCTCATATCTCTATGTCATCTCCCCATCCCCCAAAGTGAGATTCACCATGAGTTATTAAAAGTTCTCCTATTCAATTGCTCTAAAACTCTCGGTCTCGCTCTCGATCTCTTGATTCTTTGCTCTTAGTGTAAATCGAACACATTTGTGGAGTCGTTTAAATATGTTGGCTTTTAAATATATTGAATTTTAAACTGTCATACAATTTTTTTCATCGATAGACTATAATTGGAACCCTAACTCTTATTTATTCAAATTGTATTAATATATAAAAACCAAATGTAACTTATATCATTGTTAAATCTTCTAAAACAAAACCAGTAAAATTTCAAAATCGTTAAAATTCACGATTCTCACCACATTACATGAATACACAACTAGTATAATTAATAATAGAATTTTAAATAAAAAAGTATTAAAATGAATTAATTTGTTAAATTTAAATGTCAGTCAATGAGTTAGTCAGAGGGAAAATTGAATTCAAATTCTGGAGTGGTTGTTTGTCTTCCCCCTCTCTCTCTCTCTCTCATGTGGAGGGACTATATATACACATATATATAATATAATAATAGTAAGTGATATAAAAAATCACTCCACATGACATCAGACTGGCTGTGTGAGAAAAGTGTGTGAGTGTGTGAAAGGAATCCGAATCATAATCCAAATCCAAGCTCACAAAAATCCCTTTTCTTTCTTTGATTCACGAACATCGCTTCTTCTTCCACCGCTTCTCAATCTGTCATTTGCGTCACAACAAAACAAATCAACATCTTTACCAATTCAAATTAATTCCACTCAGATTCGCTCTTGCTTACTTTCTTCCAAAATCTTCAACTGTTCCTTCAGAAACGCAATACAATGGCCGTGAGTGCTTCTAATCTTTACTTTTATGTTTCAGCTACTTTTAGTTGAACGTATGAATGTTGAATTAAAACACATGGGATTTGTGTACACAAGTTTGCATTGTAAGATTTGGATCTAAGTTAGTTGACTGAATGTAGTTTTTGTGATTTCGATTGGATTTTCTGTTGAAACTTTGCAGGCGTTTGTTGACTATAGACAAGAGGAGATGAGCTGCGGAGAGACTAAGGAGAAGGAGATTGGTGATGATCTCTCGTTGTTAATCGATTTCAGTGGAGCCAATCTGAATCTGGATCTTCTTCAGAAGTCAAATCAGTTTCAAGAAACATTAGGTAATTCATCTTATTTCTATTGCAACTGCTTTGATTTATGCAAAGTTGAATATGACTCTAATCAATTTTTGCTACTGGAGCATGATATTTGGATTCAAACGGAGCCTTATCTGATTTGTAGTTTTGTACTGCCTTCCAACGTACTCAAACTTGATTCCTGAGGAAATGCTCATTAGCTTCCAATAGGTTAGAATGACCAAACCTTTACCTTTGTCCCAAAATGGTCTACTTTTGACTAGTATGGGTAACTTAAATTGTTGTTTAACATAAAAACTTTTGTTTTGATTTTGAAAATTTTGTTAGACTTAAATATTCAAAAGCAAAAGGGTGCTCTTTTTCCCCGATTATGTTTGATTGTAACGAGGAATGGCATCAACTAGGGCACTATTGGCCACTAACCACTCTCTTTTTCACAGCTTGGTTTGCATAAGCTCTTAGGCAGAATTATGGCTTTACCCAATCCCTAGTTACGAGATATCATATCGTAAGGCTGTGAAATAACTGGTGATTGCCTTTTTGTGAATCTATGTTAAAATTTGAATTTCTAAAAATACTATACTTAAATTCCAAAAATCAAAAGAGAACCATTTTTTGGGGAGTATTTTTTGCTGTTTTCATAATTCATCGGTCCTAATGTGTGATATATATTTTTGTTAAAAGGTCATACCTTTTGAACTTAGCATTTATGGATTTTTTTTTCAATTGAATTGCAATGTAAGTCAATTTATGCTATCAAGTTATATGCAAAAAACTTTCAACAGTCTAGAAATTATTTATTTTTTAGTAAAAATACAACTCATTACATCCAAAGTAAAACTGGATGGCTCCTGAACTTGTGCACCAACGGGAAGATGGATGGAGAAGTAATAAGTGGAGTTATACCTGTGGTTATTGTCAAGATCAAGACGGGACCATCAAATGGGTACAGGTAACAAGGATGCAGCTTATAAAGCATGACCCATGCTAGTAATCACTGATCTCCATCTTGACCGTTATTGGGGAATCCTAAGCAAACTGTGGGTCTGTTGTCCCCACACAATCCTCTTTTCTGTTTGCCAATCCTATTGGGATGCACCATATGTTGTATCATACAATTCACTGATGCATATATTAGTTATGTACTTATGCATCAACTCACAATGCACATTGGTTCACTTATCGGCTTTTGGTAGCACAACAGCTTTTCTGTTAAATATTTCATTGACAGTTCAATTGTGATGATATACTGTATGGTGCAGACTCTGAATCTGAGAATCCATTCATGCCCCAAACAAAATCAATGATACATGGTCAGGATCCTGGTGCTGATGATTTGTTGAATTCTGAGAACAGCATCACAGACTATGACTGGTATGCCTTCATAATTTGAACATGTATCTTCTTTGGTGAATTTTCTCAGGGCACCCCTTTTTTCAGGGTTGAAATGTTGATATCCAGAGGAAGGTAAAACTTTCAATGCATGAGATACAAGCCATTATAGCACTCTGGGTTTTGCCATTGTTGCTCTGGAAAAAGGATTTACTTTTGTCATGGCCTTTTTGATTACTAGTTGCCATATATATATTTCTGAGAAGATATGGACCACCTTGAAGGTTTCTTTTATCGAAAGGCAGTTCTCCTCCAGTTATAAACCAAAGAGAAATTGCCCACTAGGCACTAGCATCCTACTGATATATTTACATCAGAACTTCCCCCTTTCATCACGAGTCCTTCCTAGATTTGAGATTTGAAAATATGTTCTATGGCAAGTCAATTTCATTGTTTAACTAAACAACACATCAATCTACAAGATCAGAAATGAAGCTATAATGAGATGATTGGGTGCTAGTGACTGAGGAGAAGCTAACACAATACCCCTTGAGATAGCTGTTTGAACTTGCCGTGTAGAAAGAACACTTGTACTGGGAGAAGGTCGTTAGGCGAGAGATTTCGTCTTAACTCGACACAGGTTTTGAGTAGAGACTTGGTGTAGCTGAATATAACAAATGAGTTGGCTTTAGCTAGGAGTGTGTGTAAGGACGTCATACTTTTTCCATCCCTGAAAATCCCCATGGTTCACCTCTTCGTGTTTTGTATGGGCTTTTTATGATTTTGTTGCTTCATTTTTATCCTGCTCCAACTTGCTTGACATGAAAGACACCGTCATCTTTAATTGATAGTAATCCAGCAGAGTTTTCTGTGTTTTTTAAGTAGACACAAAAAGAACTTCATGATTTGTAAAAATGAGGGATGATTTTCGGTTAATCGAATTTATGTCTTGTTAATCGGAGTCTGGTGATATAGTGGCATCCTTAAGAAGGTCGGGATTTGGGAGGATGTTACTAAACAAGTTTTTTCCTATTATAACTTTATAAGCAAGAATTGAATTTCAAAAGCTGCTTGTTATAAAGCTAATATTTGCTCTTTATCGCACTTGGTTATTCCTCGGAAAATGAGTTTGGGGAGGGACTTCAAAGTGAATGCGCATCAAATAGAATGGTAGTATTTACTGTGTGCTCCATTATAAAAGTATACTATGCCTTTATTTTAATCAAACATAGTACTAAAGTCATATGCAAGTGCAAATTGAACACTGGTACTATTTTATTTGCAGTAGTGCGGTCATTACAAATTATTGATTCTATTGATTTTCATCCACAAGACACTTTTACTTCTAGTTTCTCCTTATTGAACTAAGTCAAACAATTTCATAAGTCTATGTGCCTAATCAAATGGTTAAAATTTTTCGAAGGATGGATCGAGTATGTATATAATTAGCTATATATTAAAGATTTAGAATTTCAAATGACATCAATTTTTCAGTTTACAAGTAATGTGCTTTACATTTAGAGGCAAAGTGTAGTTTTGGGAAGTCTTTCCATCTTTGTGCAAGATGGTTTGTGCAACTGATTCTTTCATTGTAAGAGGATGTGTATAATATGTTTCTAGCTATGATATTTTCTTGCATGAGCAATTTGTTCCGGACAATTCTAATCTACTTTATTTCTATTTTTACTCAAGATTTCAGTTGTATTTTATGAACTCAGGCTTCTTTCACCGCCTCGTAACCCACTGCTCTCACTGGAATTGGAAGAACATAAAACCCTTATTAGTGACAATCTGATGTCAAGTGGTCAATCTACTTCTCCAAAGTCTAGCGTAAGAGCACTACTAACTTTAGTCGAAAGCTCTTTTTACATTATCAGCTTATGACTTATAGTTGTAGGGGCAGGTTCATTTGAGAACCAGAAATATTTTAAGAACCAACTATTTATAAATTATTCATGATGAATATTTGATTAATAATTCATGAATTTTTAGGTATATTCTCATGAATAATTGGTTCTCACGGTTCTTCCTAAATGAACTTTTCCCTGTAGTTGTATTGTTAGACTCTTTCTTTGCATTTTATGAAGGAACTCGAACACATGACTTTATTGAGTTTCGGAGTCTGTAACTCACTCCAATGTCATAATTATTTTTCATATTTCCTTGGTGGTTTTGTAGCTAGGAACCCCCTCTGCGGATAATATTTCAACAACCACTATGGCACCTACACTTCCAGCATCCTCCAATGGTATAAAATCTTCCAGTGGTACTATCAGACGACCATCACCATCCAGAAAGGCTCCATCAACAGGGTCTAGATCCTCAACTCCAACAACACGGGCTACTGTACCTTCAACAACAAAGCCATCAAGATCATCCACTCCAACATCACGACCCATAGTTGCTTCCACAAAGCCAGTGGCACCTTCAAAGAGATCCATAACCCCGACAAAATCTTCTGCTCGTTCTTCTACCCCAACACCCCGACCCTCAATACCTTCTGCTGCTTCTAAGTCGATATCAAGATCTTCAACTCCAACTCTCCGACCCTCCATAATTGCTGCTTCCAAGTCAACATCAAGATCTTCAACCCCAACTCAGCAGCCATCTAACCCATCTGGTTTACTTACCACATCTGTGAATGGAGGTAGGTCTTCTTCAGTAACAAAAGCACGTGCTCCAAGCGTGAAAAATCCAGCATCCTCACGTGGAAGTTCCCCATCAGTTAAATCCAGGCCGTCAAAAAATCCACCAGAGATGACCGGATTTGCAACTGAAGCTCCTCCACATATAAAGAAATCTTTGCCTGAAAGGCCTGCTTCAGTATCTAAGGGAAGGCCTGGGCTAAATACTGTTAAATTGCCTGCAAGTGAATGTAACTCGAAAGCAATACCAAAAAGGAGCTCTTGCTCTCCTTCCAGAGGGCAGGTTTTAAATGGCAGCAGTAATAACGGTGTGAAATCTGGGCTAACGAAGAATCGTGGATATTCTAATGGAAGTGATGATGTAAACCCGGTGTTGATGGGTACTAAGATGGTCGAAAGGGTTGTAAACATGAGAAAACTGGCTCCACCAAGGCAAGATTACATCTCTAATCAGAATAATACATCTGGGAAGTTGTCAGTGTCTCAAGACAACTCAGGCTTTGGAAGAACGCTATCAAAGAAATCGTTCGATATGGCATTGAGACATTTGGTATGTGTCTATTATACTTTCCTTTGTACCTTGTCCATGCTGGCCAGTTTCTAGTCTATACAACCTAACTAAATAAATGGCTCTAAAAATTTAGCACATGCGACTTTTATCCACAACTTCTAGTTTTAGGCATACCATTAGGAAACAAACTAGAAATATAGGCCATGCTTGCCTACCATAACCTAGCTTATTTTTTGAGCTTATTGAAAAAAGTCCCATTTAGTTAGCCACAAGTTAGCTTTTTGGAAAGCCACTTCAAGTAGCATTTCAATGAGCTTCGAAGGCTTTTTTTTTCTTTCCAATTATGCCCCTTATATTTTGCCAATTCAATTTACAAAACATTCTTTTAGGTTATTTACATTGTCATCTAGCTTATTAGTTGGTTTTTACAAACCGACCATGATTATTTTATCATATAACTTATCACCTAACAACTAGCTCATTAGCCGACAACTAGTTTTTCAGCGAATAGCTAGCTTATAAGCTAGTTAGCCAAACGTAGACACAATGTTGGTTCATGATGGGGGTAGTAGTCAGGAAAACTAGAAGTCAACATTTGACTTTTGAGCAAACCTAGTAACTCCCAGATCTTCAGAGATTCCTTTTAGTTATTTTACATCAAGTTGAGAATTATTTTGCTTTATGATGTGTTTACATGTTCAATGTTATTGATTTTGCCACTTAAATATTTTGTTTGACTTGATGCATAATCCAGTGAAAGAGAATGACCATTATGTCATATATTTCAATGAGACCCATATATATTTGAAATTGTTTCTGTGATGCGAGGATGAATAAAAACAAGATCCATAAGAAAAATGAAGCCGATATCTTTTTGGTTGATACAGGATATAAGACGAAGCATGCCAGGTAATATGCGTGCAATGATCACAAAAGTTCCGGCTTCTTCCGTGTATAGCGTGAGATCCGAGTCAACAAAAACCCAAACGATCAGTGCTTCAGACTCTCCTCTCGCCACCAGCAGCAGTGCTAGCTCCGACAATAATCCAAGTTTTGTTGATGGTAACTTAGCCAACGAGAATGGACATCTGTACCCCCACGATCAATGAATTCGGCTCCCTTCCTCCTTGTAACCAGTACCGTCACGTTACTTCATTGTTAGCATGCGATTTTTTTTTGTGGATTAGGAACAGCTGTGCATTTGTGCGAGAGGTGCAACTGGATTTATCTTTTTCAAGAATCCGTTTGCCAATTCCGAAAAAAGGTTGAAAGAAACTTTCATTTGTATCGTAGTGAGTAGGAAGGGTTAATGTTCATGCATCAATGAACTACTACCGTTTGTAACATATGCTTCTCATTTCTACATTCATTTCAAGTGTTGCTTTTTGCATTTCATTGTGTTTGATACTAATCTTAATACATTATCTTCTTTATCACCATTGAATCTGCAAGTTGGTGTGAAAACATATAATATGCACTGTTAAGGTTTTGATAATTCGTGTGTTGTCCCTTCTCATTCCTCAATATTTATAGCAATACAATTTACATTTAGGTACCACCGACTATGCTAAGTATTGAAAATATCATACATAATAATA
>NC_037529.1:16859372-16883776 GCF_001531365.2 Cynara cardunculus var. scolymus
CACTGATGTTGTCTGTAAAAACGAGAGAAGCACGGCGGAGAGGGCAATGTAGTTCAAGAAGGAGATTACGGAGCCAACAGATCTCGGCCACAACGTTGGCCACCCCTCTGTATTCAGCCTCAGCACTGGAACGGGAAACAACTGACTGTCGTTTGGAAGACCAGGAGATGAGGTTGTCGCCAAAGAAGATGCAATACCCAGATGTGGACCGTCTAGTATCCGGACAACCTGCCCCGTCAGCGTCTGTATAAGCAATAAGATTAGAGAGAGGGGATGCCTTCATCATAACACCCATATTGAGAGTTCCTTTGACATATCGCAGAAGCCGCTTTAACGCATGAAGTTGACCGGTCCGGGGGGCATGCATGTACATGCATATCTGCTGCACCGCATAAGAGATATCGGGTCTGGTAAACGTCAAGTATTGCAACGCACCTGCCAGACTTCGATAGGTGGTGGGATCGTCAAGAAGTTCGCCAGACGTGGCGCCTAGCTTACCGGCAGTGTCGACCGGGGTGAGGACCGGATTACAGTCATTCATCTTGGCACGAGCTAGGATGTCCAGAGCATATCTGGCCTGAGATAGAAACAGACCGTACAATGACCGTTGTACCGATATACCCAGAAAATAAAAAAGAGGACCCATGAAACCAAATCTTTCATGGCAAATTGTTTAGACAGGTGAGACATGAAGTGTGCCTTAAGTGCCGGAGACGAAGTGACTAGAATAATGTCATCCACATAGAGAAGAATATAAGCCACATCACGTCCCTGATGGTGGATGAACAAAGAGTGATCACTCGAGCTGAGGCGAAATCCCAACTGAGTGACATAGTCGGTAAACCGCTGGTACCAGGCTCGCGGTGCTTGTTTAAGACCATACAGTGATTTCTTCAGACGACAAATATGATTAGGAAAGTGAGGATCTCGAAACCCCGGCGGCTGATGCATGAAAACAGTCTCACGTAGATGACCGTGCAAAAATGCATTCTTAACATCAAGTTGAGAGATATCCCAGTGATGATGTAAG
Organism: Cynara cardunculus var. scolymus; assembly: GCF_001531365.2. NCBI lineage: Eukaryota > Viridiplantae > Streptophyta > Magnoliopsida > Asterales > Asteraceae > Cynara > Cynara cardunculus. The sequence goes on from NC_037529.1 coordinate 16,860,403, forward strand.
GCAATAGTAAGAACTGTCCGGATGGTTGCTGGCTTAACCACTGGACTAAAGGTGTCCGAACAATCTACCCCTACCTGTTGAGTTCGGCCATCCCCAACCAACCGTGCTTTATAGCGTTCCAAAGTTCCATCGGATTTCAACTTGTGTTTATAAATCCACATGCACTGAATTATGTTCATGTCAGAGTGCCGAGGGACAAGTTCCCATGTCTTATTATAAATAAGAGCAGAAAACTCTTCTGTCATTGCTTGGTTCCAAACAGGACTGGATAAGGCATCGGTTAGAGTTTTGGGGAGCGGTTCAATGTTAGAAGAAGTGTGTAAGGAGAACGGGGTTTTGGGTTTGGAATTACCGGTCATGCTACRGGTACGCATCGTTCGAGTAGGKGGAGGTGGGGGTGRTGGATTGGATGAGGAGTTGGTTGGTGCAGGAGGTGGTGGATGAGGCGAAGGACCGGGCCGTGTTGGTGGACTAGAGGCAGYGGGTGGGGCGGTGTGCGTGTGGCGTAACCGGGAGTAGGTTTGACCAAAACGGGAGGGGGTAGGGGTCGGGTGGGGTTGCGTAGGGGTAGAGGGAACCGTGGGTGAGGGGGCTGTAAGATGAGGGGAATGACGAATGTATGGGTGTTGATCGTCGTCGATGTGCTTGTGAAGGAAGTCGTAAGACGGAGTGGGTGTAGTGGAACGAAAGGGAAAGATGTCTTCGTCAAAGAGGACATGACGGGAGRTGATGATCTTTTTGCTTGACATATCTAGACATAGGTACCCGCGATGATTTGGAGGGTAACCAAGAAAAACGCAAGGAGAAGAGCGGTTTTGGAGTTTGTGGATGGAGGAGGACGGGAGGAGAGGGTAGCAAAGGCACCCAAARGTGCGAAGATGAGAGTAGGTAGGGGAGGTACGGTAAAGAAGGTGGGTGGGAGTAAGGTTTGCCTTTGTCTTAGAGGGTAAAATGTTAAGGATATAGGTGGCCATGGCGAGGGCATAGTGCCAAAAAGAAGGTGGGAGAGAGGAGTGAGTGAGAAGGGTGCGAAGAATGTTATTGATTGAACATATTTTACGTTCCGCTTTACCGTTTTGTGAAGAGGTGTAGGGACATGAAAACCGAAATTGCATCCCTTTTTGTTTACAAAAAGTGTGAAACATATGGTTGTTGTATTCAGTCCCATTATCGCACTGAAAGGTTTTTATGGATCGTTCAAGTTGAGTGCGAATGAGAGTATGAAATTGCAAGAAGGTGGAGTAAACAGCCGATTTATTTGATAATGGGAATGTCCATAGGAAATTACTATAATCGTCCAAAAACAATATATAATACCGATGGCCACTCGTACTAGKAACGGGGGACGTCCATAGATCGCTATGAATCATGTCAAAAGGAAAAACAGTAGTAGATAAAGAAGCATGAAAGGGTAGCTTAATGTGTTTGCCAAATACACAAGATTGACACAAATGTGTATTATTAAAACTGGAAACAGAAATTGAGTTTTGCTTATTTAAATAACGCAATAAAGAGGCGCTCGGGTGACCCAATCTTTGATGCCAACGATCTTGAGWGAGAGCAGCAAAAGTGGAYGGAGAAGKGAAGKTGGCCGTTGGAAAAGATAGAGGATAGAGGTCCCCGGAGCTGTTGCATCTAAGGATAGGGAGCTTGGTCTTGAAATCCTTCACAAGAAAACCAAAACGATCGAATTCAATTGAAACATCATTATCAGTAGTTAAACGTCTGACATAAACAAGGTTTTTAAGTAAAGATTGAGAGACAAGGATGTTGGGTAGTTTGAGAGGTGGGTAGGGTGGTGAGAGGGTCGTGTGGCCTATACCAGATGTCCGTATATGAGAACCATTACCAACGACGATTGGAGTTAAGCTACCATTATTGACATAAGAAGAGAGCATACCTGGCGAGTGCGACATATGGTTGGTAGCCCCCGTATCCATGTACCAGTTTTGATCCGGATTCAACGTCATAGAATGTAAAGCTTGTTCAATGTTTGTCGGAGCAAACGAGGAGTCTGATGAAGCATACGCTGCCGAAGGTCTTGGGCCAAGAACTCCAGGTGCATCCCTTGAATGGAGTTGCGACTGAGGTGCAGTGGGGTACGGGCAGGGAGGCGCTGCCCACGGTGAGTACGACCATGAATGGTGTTGCTGCATCCATGGTGGTATAGGAGAGTACCCGACGGAGTTATAATAGGAGGGGATGTTCCTGCCACGAGACCGTCCACGGCCGCGGCCACGTCCACCACGACCACGGCCACGAGTGTTGTCCGGTCCGCGGAGAAGAGACCTGGTAGGAGGCTGATCGGGTTGTACCGTAGCGGTAGCGGAGGCCGGCTAAGTGGAGGTCAACCCGACGTGAAGGGCAGCAGGAGATTCAGCCGCACGTTTGGCTTTGCTGCCTTCTTCGAGAACAAGTTTGGAGCGGACAGAGGTGAATGAAGGAAGGACGTCCGCTTGTTGTATGACCGTTGCAAAATTGTCATATTCGGGACTCAATCTGGCAATCAACTGTAGACAAGGGTTTGGTCGGTAACCGGGGCATCCACATTAGCCAATTGATCGGCGAGGTGTTTCAACTCCTGACAGTATGCTGAGGAAGTAGTAAAAGAGGACTGCTTGGTATTGAAGAACTTGTTTTGCAGATGTAGCGCACGTGTAGGTTTGCTGTCTAGAAAGAGGCGCTCAAGAGCGGACCAGGCGGAGGCGGCTGTATTATTGACCTGGAGAATAGTGGTGAGAAGGTCGGTAGAGATGGTGCTGTAAATCCATTGTAAGACGATGGCGTCCAGACGCGTCCATTCGTCATCATGGGCGGATGTGGTTGTAGGAGGCGGAAGTATATGATCAAGAACCCGACAAACGGTGCACTGGACTTTAAACAAAGCAACCCAGGAATTGTAGTTGCTATCATCGGCTGTGAGGGTGATGGGAATTTGATTTCGGATGTTGGTGACAGTGGTGGCGGGGTGTAGAGGGTGAGCGACGGGTGTGTCGGTGGATCTGTCATCGGCTGCCATAGATGAAAAACCGAGGAGGAGATAGGGAAGAGAGGTAGGGCCGGCTAGGAAAAATCACAGGGGGATGGTGATTGGAGGTAGGATCGGAGGTAGGGCCGGCTAGGGTACCCAGAGCTCTGATACCATGTTAAGGTTTTGATAATTCGTGTGTTGTCCCTTCTCATTCCTCAATATTTATAGCAATACAATTTACATTTAGGTACCACCGACTATGCTAAGTATTGAAAATATCATACATAATAATATAGACTAATATGCACATTACATGAATGTATAGATGTTGGGAAAATTCAAACTGTGTTTGGGATTTTCTAAACCGATACACATAGGTCTCGCGATACAATCAATGTGTGTAAAAAAACCTAAGACGGAAACAAATTGTATCCCAAATGTGACGAATATCCCAAGAACAAGGAGAAACAAATTGAATCCTAAATGTGTTCAATGTACTAAGCTAATGATAATGCAACAAAACAATATAAATGCAATGAAAGCAAATAAACCAACACATTGGCTTGTTGGTGGTTGTAGTGTCATCAATTGATTTTGGTGTAACTGTGATTCACTTGACATTTTGACATCGATAAGGTGATAAGATAAACAATGTGAGTTGGGAGGTGCGGAGTGCACATTCCCTAATGTTGCCTCTATCACTTTAGCTATCCATAAGCCAGTGGGTCAAGGGGCAGCGCTCTTGGCGGTGGTTTAATTATAAATTTTAAGTTTTGGACGATGTCGATGAATTTCAGAAGGTTGGAAACCTTCTTGAGATTGTTCTTGAACTTAATGAAAATATACATACACAAGGTGCCTTAATTTGTTTATGAAACTTTTGGTTTATCCCAATACTAATTTCGTGCTAACCTAATGCAAGGGCGGAATATAATATTTGGAAAGTGATTTTGAATTCACGATCCAGAAACTTCCAAGTCTTTACAACCACAAAACCCAGATTCCCTGACATGGATTAATGTTGTTCTACATATACTTATCCGTTATCTTTTGATGAGAACTTCTACAAGACCATTTTTATGTATACACATGGGGGTATAAGATGTTCTAGATCAATTTCAACACATACGCAATAATCATGAAATCCTTATGATGTAAATTCTCCAATATTCCAAATCATATAGACTTGATAAGATAATCAGGTGGTGAACCCTTAAACGTATAACTATTGCTACGAGTGCAACATTTCATATGGACAATTATATGACATGCGTTCATCATGTCAAAACCAAAACCGTATATTACTTTAATGGCCCATATTTTGGATGTTTAGGTCCACAATTATCACATTGTATTCGTCGTAAGAATGAAATATTTTTGTATTATACTCTAGCCTTAGGATGGTCTCACTCCTGTCCTGGCTAAAGAGTAGGGTTTGCAAAAGTTCTAGGTATTGGAGAGGGCATATAATGATGGTGGCTTCGCTTCTTGTACTGTAGAAATCACCGATTGCAATTTGGATAATTTCCTCATTTTTCCTTTCACTCGAAGAAGATGTATATGTGTATTTTTCAACAAACAGATCATTATGTCATGACCATGGTGTCCCACGTGGTCATGGCAAGACATATATGTCTTATCATCCCAAAGTTCTTTATTGGTGACAAAATATGATTCAATGATTCAGATAATCCACTACTTCGACACATTAGCTTATCTAATATATTTTCCTTTCATTTTTGTTAGATCTTATGTACATATAACCATTTCTGTTCTCATAATATGATTTCCATATGAAACCAATATCTTAACAAGGTTATACAATGCTTTAGCGACTATTAATGCCATTAGGCAAAAAGGAGGTGACAGTTTATTGTCTATGAATTTGGTTGGAGGAATTATAAACTATTAATTCAATTAAATATTATTCTATCTCTTAAGATTGTGTGGAGGTCATACAAAAAAGACATTCAAGTTCTCATCGATACATTCCTACATGGAACGGAGAATATTGAGAATTTTGTATTTGTTTTTGACGTATTTTTTTTACATCTAAAACAATTATATATTCAGTTTTATATGTAAATGTAATTCAATACTTGAATAAATTTCAAATAAACCTATATTCCATCAATTTTAAATATGACATAATTCATTTTCAACTTGTTCCCTTTTCGATAGGAGCAATTATTAGTACATTTCTTTTTTTATTGTCCATTATCTTATGGGCAGTAGTTGCATCTCTGTTCTAAAGATTTGAAAATCCTTCTCGACTCTTGCCATGACCCTGACCCTTTCCACGCTCTTGTTCACGTGGTAGGTAAATGTCAAGTGAGTGAAATTGTCTTTAATTCACCACCCTTTGGAGTTGTTTCTGCTGATCCATACTCTCTCAGTGATTTGATGATGATCCTTTTTACCTAGCGAAAAGTACTTAGTTTTGATTATTTAGTTTCAACGATCATCACTGAGTCTGTTTAGTGACCGCTGAACATGTATTGTAAATTTTAAGAAACAAGTATTCTTCAAGAAGACAAAACTCACACCACAAGAACCTTCAACAATGTCGAAGATAAAGCTAAAGATAGAGACAAACAGTTCTTGATCTAATGCGGTTTTAGTGATAGCAAGCCTGTCTACAAACATGTGTGAAGTCTGCTCAAGATTCAACCAACACTGAAGAAACTTTAGAGTTATTCCAGTGTCAGCGATCAAATGAATCTTATTGATCAAGATAAGTTTTTTTTTGTCTTATCCCCATGCATACAAAGGACAAACCCATACCTCTCAAAGTAAATCACTTGTACGAAGTCACCCTATTGTCTCCAAAAGTGCTTACCTACGTTGTGAATGACTACTGTTCATATACGGCCAAAAGCCTGTATATCTGAAGATAAAGGACAAGCTCACCTTTAGAAGCTTGCCACGTGCCTTGTACTATCTGACTTGCATTTAATGCAATGGGTATAAATAGCCATCAAGACTCTCCTCTCCAAATACCCAAGAATAGAGACACATACAAGAAGCACATATTTCCTAAACCTACGAAGTTACATTTACTTCAAGTGAAGAACATCAACTGAGCTTACTCTAAAGAAAAATTATTGCATCTTCTTTAGCAAGTCCTTTCTTTCTTGCTTTTCTGTATCTTGTGTGCTTTTTAGATTGTTTTAGATAAGTTCTGTATCTTGTCTTATTTTGCAAATAATCTGTAAATTATGTATTGATCTTCTCTTATCAATAAAGGATTTTAAAAAGTGAAATATTTGTGTGTTTATATTCATCCCCCCTATCTACAAACTGTTACCTTTAAACTCCTGTAGATTCGTCTGGGACCAACAAGTAGTATCAGAGCAGTGTTTTATTATCTCTTCATTTTTTTAAGATGATTTATCAACCATTTTCAAATGGCATTCTAAACACAAAAACCAACTTTCATGAAAATGACTCTCTTGACAAACCTCCCCGGTTCACCAGAGACAACTTCAATTTTTGGAGGAATCAAATGTCTCTTTTCTTAGAAGGTATGGATCTTGAGATTCCATACTATATTGAGAATGGACCTTATGTTCCATTCACAATATCTCTAGTAGTTCCTACAACTGCTACAACTTCCAGTATACCTGAGAGGCAGATTCCGAAACTCCCTCATCAATGGAGTGATGAAGACAAGAAGAAAACGATTTAGATACTAGAGCTAGATCTATAGTAGCCATGTCTCTTCTTGACGAGGTTTATCACTTTGTTATGAAGCTAAGAACCTCGAAATCCATATGGGACACTCTTTGTGTTCAATATGAAGATACATCTGACGTACAAGAATCGAGGAAGATTAACTTAGTAACATAATATGAAAGTTTTCTCTGTGAAAAATCTGAATCTTTATCGGAAGTACATCAACATTTTAATTGTCTTCTTTTCGATCTTAGGATAGTTGGAAGAGAATATTCCAACTCTGAGAGACTGGAAAATTTTTTAGAATGTTTTCCTGAAAAAAGGATAGTTATACCATGTGTCTCAAGATGTCTAAGGACATGTCCACCCTATCCCTTAGCACCCTCTATGGGATATTGCTTAATCATGAGCAATTCCATTATATGAAAAAGAATCTTCTCAGAGATTTAAGAGAAATGAAAATCTCTCCTTTAGTTTTGATTTATGAAACCTTTTCAGCGACTCCTCCTACCCCTCCTCCTTCTTCTTCTCTTACATCACTGAGTTAGATCCCTCTAAATATGAGGACTTAACAAACGCTAATTTATCAAAGTTTGATGAGAATCTGGCCCTCTTCACAAATTCCTTTAGAAGGTCTGTGAGAAAAAGTAATTTTCGCAGATCCCCTTCTCTGACTATCTCTGACAAGCCAAAGTCAAGTCCAATTGACAAGGCCTCAGCTAAAGGCTTTAAATGTTAACATAAAGGACACTTTGCAAGTGAATGCAGGTCAAAGAAAGCTGTGAAGTCATCTTCTAACACCTCATCCTCCTTCAGGCCTAAAGACAATAAATATCTGAAGCTGAAGGAGAAGTACAAAAAGATGAAGAACAAGCAATTGCTGAGCTCAAGGTTGAAAAGGCTACCCTTGAAGGATGGTGTAAAGCCTCAATTAAGGCTACTTAGATCATCAACGCTCATATTCCTACCAAGATCAAGAGTGGTCTATGATATTCTTATGACTAGGAAGATCGTGTCAGTAACCGGTCCATGCTTAAGTTTGGAACCTTTGCCTCTTCTATTCCTGACACTTCTTCCACTCAGTGCTCCTCTTCTACTAAGTTTCTTCTTGAAGGAACTTGTCAAAGTTCAAAATGCATGCACAATGGTAAAACCATTGTCTGCATTCATCCTTTGACCAAGAAAGACCACAAGTTGAAGAAGACTTGTTCAAAGCCTTCAACTTGTAGACTTCGACCTCTAGAATAAGGGTCTCTGAATATTCTCAGAGATCAAATTCAAAACTAAAAGTAAATCTTTCACCCAAGGTATCCAAAACTTCAGTAGTTCCTTCCAGAACCACTGAAAAAGGTATTCTTGGTGTTGGTCCATCTCATCTCAGGCTCTCAAGCCTTGACTTTTCTGGTCCTAAAGATTCTTTCAACTACAGGAAGTGTCGTCACTGCGGTGAGACTACTCCTGCTGCCAGTAAGTGTCCCTCATCTACCAAATCTGGTAAGCCACCTAAGGCAAATAAAGTAACTAAGACTAAAAAATCAGCCAAAGTGAAATTAACCACAAAAGTTGTTAAACCAACTAATGTGAAGACTGCCATTGACGCCTTGTCATCAGGCTCATTGAAGACCATCACTGATTCTAAGCCTACAGTGTTAGTGAAGAAAGATGACACCTCCATCTTTAACTCTGATGGACCCATTAAGAAATGGGTACCAAAGAAAATTAATATCCTTTCTATCGCAGGTAGTCAAAGGCATCTGATATCTTGATAGTGGATGCTCAAGGCATATGACCAGAGACAAAACCCTGCTCTCATAGTATAAGGATGAAAGAGGTCATCTGTTACCTTTGGAGGAAATATAAAAGGATATACCAAGGGTTTGGTATATTAACCAACGGAGCAACCATGTTCAGACAAGTTGCCTTTGTTGAAGGACTGAAAGATAATCTTCTCAACATCAGTCAACTATGTGATAAAGATTTCACAGTTAAATTTCATAAGAATACATGTTTTGTCTTCGACAAAGATGAAAATCTCGCATTGACTGGCTCTCGTCAAGAAAATGTGTATGTCATCAACATGGATTTTCCCTTCACTGAGAATAACTGTTTTCTTTCTAAAGCCTCATCAGACATGTCACACCCCGCTAAAGCGGAAACACGAGATGTAACAGGTAAGTGAGTCACAACAACAGTTAATAACTAACACCTTTCAAATTTTACAAAAATAAATTGAGTTTATCATCATAACCAAAATTTTCATAAATACATCTTTTACGAAACTTCTATTGCGAACTTAATCGGTCTTGTCAAAAGTATTCTCCCAAAATACATCCATTCTTACTTATTATCTGAAAAGCATGGAACATAAAACGAGTCAACTACAAAGAGTTGGTGAGCTCACGGGTTTTCACATGCATAAAACATTATAATGCATAAACCATTTATTTGCAAACTTATACATAAACTTTTTGCACTGAATAAATGTAAATCTACCACGATGTATAAACTTGAGACGCTACTGAGCCTTACCTGACCAACGTGCCCCATTATTTTACGAACGACCATAAGTAACCCCTACACTTACTTAGGTCTCACAGTTCGTAGTAGTACTAATTCAGCGGTGGTCCAAATTCCACATGATTAGACCAAGAAACCATAGGTAAGGTGCACCCATTTCTGGGTGGGACTGTCAACACAATAGCGGCTATCCACAATACCACGGCCCGGGAACGTGCCCGAGTTAACAAGTAGCGTTTACGGACGGGGACTTTATTTGGAAACATACTCCCAAACACAACAATTTAACATTTATTTCAAACTGCAAGAACAGTCAATATTTCATGACATAATAAATTTGACTAAACAGTTCTTTAGTCCGATGGTTTCAAACAGAGCTTGATTAAACAGTTCTTTAGTCCAATGATTTCAAACAGAGCTTGACTAAACAGTTCTTTAGTCCAATGGTTTAAATAAATAAACATGCATAGTTTGCTTAATCTCATGCTTTTCCCCCAATAAAATAAACAAAGCATTAAAAGTGGGGCCGTGAGAACTCACAGGTTTAAAGGTGAATCCAAGAAGATGACGTCTGGAGCTTTCAACGCCTGCCCTAACTTCCTAAACAGACCAACATCCCGTATTTAGATCACTTATGGGTCCTTGATAAAGATAAAGTTAAGTTGCATCCCATGCAATGCCATCGGGTTTTTATAAATTAAAGTTGACATTTTATTATTTATTCTAAAAATAGTCCAAAAATTATATATTAAAAGAAATCGAAATCCTTTACTCAAAAGCTGATTTTTGGACAGATTATACATTCTGTTCCAAATATTTTTGGGTTTTACCAATCTCTAAAAGTAGGAACCTTCCAAAAGTCATTTTTATGTCCACTTTTTACATCATTCCAAATCATGAGCTAAGCCGACATTTTACAAATACCAAGAAATTTGAGTGAGTTTAAGTCTCTCATTAATACCCTACAATCTGGAGTTACACAACTCCCAAAACAGATTGCACATTCTACGAGTAATAGTCTTTTGGGGTCTAAACTCATCATTTTTCAAGAATCTTAACACCATTTTCAAGTTAACAAAATAAGTATAATCTCCAGAAAGAATATTTTCCGATTCTATTGAGTTTTTGAGGAAGATAGGATAGATTAAAGATGCATGCAAGACCCTATCATAATCCGAAATATGCCTTTCATGAATAAACTCTACATGCAAAAGAATTTCCCCTACTTTAGTAAAGATCTGAGAACATGGATCATAGATTATCGTCCATTTGAAGACATTTTCATGTCTTTGACGCATAATCTCCCCCCTCTTACTTTCTAGAAATTTGAGTTGCAAGATCGAGATGTAGGAGAAGAAGGATGAAGACTCTTATTGTTTTGCAAAAGTAAGATAACTAGTATCATACCTTTTTCTTATTTTCTTGAGGATCTTCAAGATTGACAAAATTCCTAAAGCTTGCTTGATGATGGAATCGGCTGGAGGGTGGCTGATTTTAGAGAGATATGAAAAGTTTTAAGCTGACGATAATTGAAAAATGAGAGTTTTTCAAAGGGAGTGGGTTATTTATATGAGGATTTTAAAGAAGGTAATGGGCTGGCCCCTCAAGGCCCAAACTCAATAAAACTTTTTATTTTTCAAAATAAGAATAAACCCACTATATAATTTACCCAAAYATAAATAAAATGACACTATTAATTTCCAAACTCCATCTTTTAATAAATTATGTGGACATTCAAATGAGATTTTTTTTAATTTAAAAGTTTATAATATCAATATTTATTTTAGTTGGAACGTTTCTAAATACTTGGCATTACACAAGTTAACTTTATCAGTTGCCTGCTGAGGCGTGATCTTCCAAACTAAACTTGGGAACTAAGTCAGATGAACTCTAACCACCATGACTAGATCCTAATAAATTTATAATTCTAAATATAGGATCTATAATAAAGTGCTAACCTGAGGTTTCTGAAATGACAGAATGTCACAAGACATCAACAAGCTGTGGCATAAACGGTTTTCTCATCTTAACTTCAAGACGTTGAATGAGTTTTCTAGAAAAGAATTCATCATTGTCCTTCCTCAGCACTCTTTTCCAAAGGAATCTCTTTGCTTAACGTGTGAAAAAGGAAGGCAGACAAAGGCTAGTTTTAAATCAAAACAAGTTTCTTCAGTGACTTCTGCACATCAACTACTGCATATGGATTTGTTTGGCCTTGTCAACATACAATACATAGCTGGAAAGAAATTTACACTCGTTATTGTTGACGTGTTTTCTAGGTATAGTTGGGCATTCTTTCTCAGATCCAAGAGTGATGCACTTGAAGAAATCATCTCATTCATAAAGCACATAGAAGTACTGAATAACCTAAAAGTATGCTCAATAATGAGTGATCATGATACTGATATTAAAAACAGTACCATTGTAACTTTTTTAAGAATAAGGGAATATCACACAACTTATCAGTTATGAGAACTTCACAACAGAACGGGGTTGCTGAAAGAAGAAATCGAACGATAATTGAAGCCTCTCGATCTATCATCAACAACTCTTTTCTCCCCACTCAATTCTAGGCTGAGATTCAAGAAGACAACCTATGAACTTTTCCATGATAGAAAGCCTACTATTAGCTTTCTATATATCTTTGGTTGTACTTGCTACATCTTAAACAACAGAGAAAACCTTAGAAAGTTTGATCCTAAAGTTGATGAAGGAATATTTCTTGGATATTCTTCAGTATCGAAAGCCTTTAAAGTGTTCAACAAAAGAAGACAAGCAATAGAAGAAACTATTCATGTCATGTTTGATGAATCTCAATCAACTAACTCTAAACCTATCTTTGATGATAAAGAAGAGTTAGATAATTGGATGATATCTCACTTTGGAGAACCTCAAACTTCCTTCATTAATCAACCAAATGCTGATATTCCTGAAGTTGATGATGATCTAGATATTATCCCTGACATGAGTAATAACGAAGCTGAATCCTCTTCAGTGATTGTGGTCATTCCTATTAGTCATTTACCCTTTTTTACTTCAAATACTAATCCTTCAGTTACTGAGTCTCTTTCAGTTAATAAACCTCTCTCAGTAGACGAATCTCTCACTGAGGCTCCTTTAGCAATTCAAGTAAATGCTGAAGAATCTCTTGCTGAAGTCTCCTCCTCTGTACATGAGCTACCAATCTTAGAAGATGATAATTTATGTCATCTATCAGCACACCTATGGATGAAGAATCATCCCATCAATCAAATTCTTGGTGGTCCAAATGCAAGTCTTTAGACTTGGTGAGGTGTAGGTAATATCTATCTTTTTGTCAACTTTATTTCTTTAGTTGAGCCCATGAAAATCAATGAGGCTATTACTGACCCATGTTGGGTCAATGCTATGCAATAAGAAATCATTGAGTTTGATAGAAATAAAGTCTGGTACCTTGTCCCGCGTCCATCTAACAAAACTATTATAGACACCAAATGGGTCTGTCGAAACAAATTCGAGGAATAATACGTTGTGTTGATCCCAGTTCTCTCAATAACACTAATAATTAAGTTACGAATAACCAAATTATAGTGTTTGGATGAATAAAATGATGAACACTCAAGAACAATTAATACACGTTCTAAGAATATATTTCAGTGTCAAAGATTTTAATTTATTTCAATAATATGAAAAACGTAAAAAGAGTCTTAGATTACAATAGGCCTAATCACCTATTTATACTAGTAATCTAACTAAGAAGATAACTATCTAGTGAGACTATTTAGCTAATCTTCTACGAACAGATAAAGTTTATCTAAACATGGATAAACATAAAAACAAGATAAACTTTGTAGAATCCAGCTGTTGATTGGTCATCTCCAGCTGTCTTCCATGAGTTATGAATTCAACCATATCTTCATATCTTCATTGCTTGCCTCTGGTTGAACTAGTGAAGGAAACTCCAAGTGTTAGTACCCAGAGGGGTTATGAAGATGCACTTTCCATCGCATCTCTGGTCAGTTCATCGACCCTCTGGATGTTCTTCAGACTTAGCCATTTTTCCTTGAAGTCTTCCATCGGCCTTCTGGTTCTTCATCACTTGTTTGTCTTCATTACTTCCATCCATAATACTTATGGGGTCTAACAATCTCCCCCTAAGTAATGAAAGAACAAACATTAACTATTCTAGGAACATTTAAAGTATGAACGAAGAACAAAGGCTATTCTAGAGAAAACATCTTTTGCCAAAATTTCATTGGAACAAAATGATGAATTCTTGTAACGATGAAATGAAAGAAATTACAATTCAAAACATAAGACTACATTCAAGGTCTCCTTTGTGATATATCCCAAAAGCGCATTAACAGTCCTCTGTATTGGACAACTGTAGAGATCTCATGAATTAGTCGCTGTCCATCTTCTATCGGCACATGAGGTCAGCCTAACCTGTCTCTGATGGCTTTCTGAAACCGTTCAAGTGTTTCATTTGAGTACTTGAAGGCCTCAGTCAGCCTAAAGAATTTCTTCGTCCCAAACTCATTTTTATATACCAGACCCAGTTCTGGTTGAGTAAGTACAGAGGCAGACCTCCTCTCCTGCAAGCTAGGGAAGTCTTTATCGGGTGGAGTGCAGGAAAGTTTGTCGATGCCAAGTTAAGAGCAATCTCAAAGTCACTCTTGGCTCTATGTTTCACCAAGGTCTCCATCGTCTGCACGATCGCTCTATTTGCCATCCCAAATCGTATGCCCTGATCCTGTCGTTGAGTGTGTATGCATAAAGCTCGATCAAGTCATAGGGATTGAGATTGATCAAGTCATTGTCATTAAAGATGCTGATTTGACCGTGGACTCGCTCCACTATGTACTCGATATACCTAATGACTCTGTTGGCGAAGGTCCTCATTTTGATGTCCATGACCAACCTTATTCCATCATTTGAAAAGACAGCCCTTGGTGATTGGGTAGTCTGTCCAACAAACCTATGGCGTAGGAGGTCCATGAATTTTGGTGAAAGTATTGGAGGATTGAGAGTCAAACCTTTATCGCGATCATGATATAGATATTGATGGATGTTTTCCATCATGATGGGCTCCCTTGGTGGCACCTCTGGACGTCTCCTAAGCGACTCCATGTTGGCGATGATTTCATCGACGACCCCTTGAGGAGGGTGCCTCGATAAAGATGGAACATCCGCTTGCACCTGGGTTTGTTGGGTTGTGGGTTCTGTTTGGGCTAAGGGTTGAGAGTGGATTGGTGATGGAATGGTTTGGGTTGGTTCGGTTTGAGGTAGTTCGGGTTCATTGGGTTCATGGTGGGTGGTTTCTGGTTTTTGGGTTTCTGTTTGGGTGGTTTCTAGTTCACAGGATTGTGTTCGGGTTGGAGGTTGTTGTGATGATGAGGGTTGGATGATTGTGGGTTGTGGTTGTATGGGTAAGGAGGTGAAGGGTTCTGTTGTGCGTGGTGTTGGTGAAGGGGTTAATGGTAGATTAGGAGTTAGTGATGGGGTGAAAGGTAGGTTGGTTATTGGTGGTGTGGATGGTTCTTCATCGGTCGATGAGCTCAACTCGATGGGTTCTTGGGAGGTGGCGAGGGGAACATGTACATTGTGTACATCGTCAAAGGGCTGAGCCTCTGGTTCCCTTGCTTGGGTTGATGGTGGAGATTGTTCTTGTGTTTGGGGTGGTGGTGATGGTGCAGCGGATTGCATCGGGTGAGCAGCCGCGGCCTCGTTCTCCTCCTTATGAGGTCCAAGACCTTAATCATCGGGGTCTGGATCCTCATGTTGTGGTCTTTTTTGCGGGCGACTGCTAGAGCATGAAGCTCTACTCCTCTTCTTCTTTTTCTCCTTCCTGAAGGTCGCTAGATACGCCTTCAGGGCTTGTTAACGTCGACTCTCCTCTATCGAGTGAAGGAGAGAGTTGGTGCGTGCCTGTTGATCGGCAAGGCTTTGGGAGAGAGCCTTGGTTGTTTGTGCAACATGATGAATGATTTTTGCACTTATCTCATTGAAGGATGAGATAAGTGGCTTCGACAAGGCCCGTAGATCAGCCTTGGTGGTGAACTCCATGGTGGATGATGAGGCAAGTGGGGACACGATGGTGGATATGGATGCGGGAGGTGGGATGGGAAGGTTGGCGATGATGTCCTTCAACTCTGCAGCGAAGGAAGAAAGAGCATCATCGAAGGATGGTACTTTGGTGGGTGGTGGAGATGGGGGTGGTTGTGGTATTTGGGATATGATAGTGGCTGGGAGTTGGGTTAGGGTGGTTTGGTTGGAGAGGGAGGCGAGGGTTTCATCGATTGATGATGTTGGAGGTGGTGTTGGTTGAGGGATTTGGGAGATTATGGTGGCTGGAAGGGTGTTGAGGGTTTGGAGGATGGTGTTTATCTGGGTGGTGATGGAAGCTAAGGTCTCATCGGTCACAGTTTCCTGGGCCGTGAGGGTGGCGATGGAGTTCATCAAAAGTTGGTTTCTTTGGGTGGCAAAGGCGAAGGAGGTGTTATGGTGTTGGGTGACAGTTTGTTGTAGAATTTGGAGACGGGTTGTGTTGTCTCTTGTTTGGCTTTCGAGGGTTGCAAGGGACTGTCGAAGGGGGGTAAAATCGATGGATGGGGGGTTGTCGACAATCCCTTGTATGATGAGTTTTAGGTCTTCCAAGGACCGTTGAATCGAGTTTGCAAAGGCTTGGAATTCAGCCTTTGTGACCAGATCAGCCACAGGGGTAACCTCTGCAGCAACGGATGCTGCAGGTTGAGCCTCAACTCCAGAGGCGCCCTCAATGCCTTGTGAGAATGTTGGCATTGAAGGACTTTCACCAAGTCCTCGATAGCCCTCTAGTGAGGAGCTATCTCCGGATGTTGCGACATGCTCTTCTTCTTCTTCGGCTTCAGAGGTTGAGGAAGAGAAGTAGATGTGTTTCCCCTTCGCTAGATCAAGTATCGAAAGGGGATGTGCATGAACGGGAGATCTCTCTGAACGATCTTGTGGAATTGCAATGCCAGAAGCAACACATGCTTCTGGGTGTGTGATAGGAGGTGTCGAGCCATGAGGCGAAGTGGCTCTTATTTCTTCATCGCCTCTCTGTTGAGAGAAGGGCGATGGATAGTGAGGTTTCGCGGCTTCATCATCTCCCGAGGCCCGAAGAATGGCCTCTGGATGGCTGGCTAGGTGAGGGATTGGACTGGGTCGTCCATGTTAAATACCCCTTTGGCCTTGATCGCCAGGGTAGTGGAGGTGGTTGCCTTTTGGATAGTGGGGATGGGTATTGTATGTGAAGGGCCAGGGGATGCACGAGGAGTGTCATCATCATCATCATCATCATCATCATCATCTTCATATTCCGATGAAGACGACTCTTGTGCTCCCTCGTTGGTGTCAGGGGACGGCTCTAAGTGCTCTGGGTAGCTGTCCTCGGTTCTTGGGACAGCAGAGAGTGTTCATAGTTCTGCCTTATCTCAGGCGTCACTGGTATGACGCTGAGCATGGCTCGTGACCGTGGTGTAGCCTTCTTTGGCGATCGTACGGTTCATCGGCCGATAGATCGTGTCTCCTCATTGCATCTTTTTTGAAGAGATCGAGGAACCTAGGGAAGAGAACATAAGTCAAGGGCTTTCCTGCGGCCTTGAGCTTACATTTCTTGACTACCGCTGCATGGATCTCATTGTAGATGAGGAAAGCGTAGTGTGACAGCCGTCAAATTCGAATTCCCAGGTTAGCTCTTATTAAGTTTGTATTAGTGTTATTGAAGATAATTTATAAGATTAGGAGTTAGTTAGGTTAGTTTGGTCGAAAAATTTCTAAGAGATTCCGGTAGTTGGTTAGAAAGTCCGGTTCCGATCAGAAATTATCTGAAACGTCCCATACAGTACCAAATGCTCTAATTTATACCCAATTTATATAAAACACTAAGTTTTAGTGTTTTAAATGTAAAACTTTTCTATTTAAATGAATTTAGTCATCATGGGTTTTTAATTTGAAGAAAAATGTCAAAATTGAGAAAATGACATTTTTTTATGCATTTTGGGCTTTTGTTTTATAAAAAAAAATTTATTATTGGGGGCTTGGGCTCCCATGGCTGGCCTCCTCCTATTACCCACATATAAATATCATCATTTCTCCAATTACAACTCATTTTCTCATTTCAAATTTTGAAACTCTTCTCCCTCTCTCTCTAAACTCAAGAGTCACCTAAGAATCATCTTCTTCATCCTTCCAACTCCAGCCAATTTCTTTATATTTCTCCATCAAAATTGAAAGGATCTTGAAGATATTACATCCCTCTCATCATAAATCAAGGTAACAACCTCATCTCCATCTTTTTCTTGCAAATTTTGGGGGGCAAAACCCACTTTTTATGCATTTCTATCTACTATCTTCTAACCTCCGAAAATTCTGAGTTTTAAGGAGAGATTACACACCAAAAACATGTAAAAATGTTCATATGACGGTGGTAATCTATGACCTAAACATTAGAACTCAAGAAAATGGGTAAAATCATGTTGCATGTGGGTTTGTTTCTCAAAAATGATATATTTTGGTGCTGACAGATTATGTGCATGTGCACAAATCGTCTATATCTTGTAAATGACATGTTCAAATGTTATGAGATTTCTTCTAAAAGTTTATTTATTGAGTTAGGGTTGTAATCCAATTGGTCTCACTCAAAAATATTTTGACTTTTGACTCCCTAAATACTCAAAACATTATATATGTGCATCTAAGAGTTTTTCAGTAGGTAAACCCTAATTTAATCAGTCATAACTCTCTAGATAATCATTCAAAATTGTTTATTTTTCTTCTGGATGTTATTTTAATGAGTTACCTTTCAAATGCCACCGATTTCATTCAATATTGTGGTGATTTGAGGTTTTAACTACTCAAAACAAAGTGAACATGCAATCTGTCCGAATCTGACAGATTTGTATATGTATGTTCCAACGACCATATTTCTTTCAAAACTCGATGAAAAAGGATGATTTTTCTTTTGAAAGTTAACTATATGGGTTATCTCTTGCATGCAAGTGGAATCATATGAAATTATGGAGTTTTGATCTCCAAACACCTAAAACACTATAGGTGTGCAAACTGTGAAACCACCAGTAGGTAACTCCTACTTTGTATGCTAATATCTCTCTACTTATTTGTTCTTAGTGTATGATTCTTCTTCTAAAATGTTCTTTTATGAGTTAGGGTTCGTATGAATCCAGTTTCACTAAAAAAATATGAAGTTTTGAAGCATTAACCAATTTATTTAAGTTAAGTGTGCAATCTGTCAATTAATGATAGATGTGTGCATGTAACTTTATAGTACCATATCTTTCTCTTAAATCATCCAAAATGAGTGATTTTTAGTTTGAAAGTTTCGTATAACTGTAAAGTTCGTAATCCAACTTGAATTTCTGCAAAACACTTAGTAGAACTCTTTTAATGAGTGTTTTACTAACATGGTGTATTCTGCCATATTAGTTGTTATAAGTTGTATTGCATAAATTATTTGAAGCATTATTGCATGTCCAAAATACATGAAATTTGGTCATGATTACTATAACTCAGTGCTATAACCCATGTAAAAAGATAGGAAATTATCTCATTTTTGAAGTCTCTTTATTTTGATCATTTTTAAGTATCATAAGTTTCTGCCCAGCAATTAGATTTTGGGATTATTTGATTTTGTAAATTTTGATCTTTTTATTGGACTATAGCATTACTTCCTGTATAAATTACTATATTAACGAGCATATGGACATTATGTATATTTGGACTATAGATAATCAAGTTGGACATAAGTAGACACTTATGGACTTAGGACTTATTAAACCCCATAGGTAGTGTTAAATCAATAAGTGATGGTTTTGGATATTCTTATTGATAGGGAATCGTTGAACTAGTGCAGTGATCGGGTCGAATCTCTATTTTGCAGAGCATTACGAAAAGTGAGTTTCACAGCCTCCTTTTTACCATTTTTCGCGTATTTGGGGTGGAAAGCATAATTAAAGAAATGTTTGATAGATTTATATTGATATATGAATCTTGTTGTGAGCAATTAAATGTATACACTATTGATGGTATGTTGAGTTTGAAAGTCCCCGTTTGTTAACTCATTTTGAGCCTATGATTCTTGTGGGTAGCGCTATTTGGTTGTCATGCCCACCCTTTTGACTGACGAGTAGGGGTGCATTTGGTCATTAAAGTATGCTCTACACATGTGACTCGAAGTAGTCACCGTTGAGGTAGTTCGTAAGAATGCTCTATCCATGTGGTTCGCTACCACCTCTAAGGTAGTTCGTGGGGCGTTGAAAGTTGTTTAGGTGTAGTAGTGGCTCAACAATTTATATCATGTGTATGATGTTGCTTTTAAAATATTGCTCATAAACTTATAACTGGGATTTGCTGCATTTGAAATCATTTTGTGCATATAAGACCTGTGAACTCACCAACTCTTGTAGTTGACACTTGTTTTGACGTGCTTTTCAGGGGTAAGAAAGAATCAAGGTGGCACTTAAAAGAAGCTGTGTCACAACTATCACCTTCAAATTTATTTTGTGTTTAATTTACAAACTTGTCTTTGGAATTGTAATCTTTGGTTATGATGTAATAAAATTTTAAATGTATGGTTGTGTTATTTATACTCTATTGCTATGAGACTCTACCTGCCATACCTCGTGTTTCCGCTTTAGCGAGGTGTGACACGTAGTCCAACGGTAGGTTGAAGAAGAGGCCGTACATAATCGTCATGATGTTAATGTTGCCTTGATCCATCGACCCCAGTTTGCATGTGAGGGCTCTGTTCAATATGGAAAAGAACATGTTCCATATTGGGGGCAAGAACTGCCTCTTGAAGTCAAAGGCGTTGCATGGGTTACGATTGTAACCTAGCATTCTGATGAAGCGGAGGATGTCGGAACTTATGGGTGGCTCGGCGTATAGTTCGATGACGAGTTCTTGGCGAGTTGGAATGCAAAAGACTTTTGAGACCTTTGCTCGTGAGATCTTGACGGAGCAAACCATATCGTTTGGGGCGTCTATGTCCCCCATGATTCCATGGCTTTGTGGGTAGAATTCACAAGTTTTCCAGTATTGTTGGACGTACTTGAGAGGTATGCCATTGTCAGTTAATGTCAAGGCTGGTTGGAGGATGCAGTTTTGGAAAAATTCGATCATAATGGCAAACCTGTCTTCAAATAGGTTGGTACGTAAGTCGATTACGTGATTGTTTGGCTTGATAGGGAGGAAAACTAGTGCACGGCTGTCTGCACCGGTTGATTGCACATGGCTATCGTTGTTGTTTGATTCATGGGAGGCGGAGGAAGCCATTGCTGTTTGAAGTTGCAGGTTTTTGCTATTTGCTGTTCGTCTTAAGTAAGTTGCAGGTTTAGAAAGCATAAAGAAGAAATGGTTGGGGAAGATGAGTATATAGGTGGAGAAGGGGAAAGGGCGTTTGATAAAAATAATGTTTAAAAAATAATCATTATGGTGGGAGACGTTTGGGTTAAAGGTGATATGGTGGGGATCGTGTGCTGTCTTGACAGTGTCATGCCATTAATGTTGGAGGACACGTGTCAATATGAGGATAGTGGATGGGTAATTTGAAGAGGTTTATGGGGAACAGGCTGTTAAGATGGCAGGCTTTTGTGTAAGATGACGTTTGGATTATATGGAATAATTAAATAATTATTTCAAATAATATCTCTTGAAATATCAATCCAAAAAAAATTATATTTACAAATTCCATCTAATTGTAAGATTAATACTTATTACGAAGTTTTGGTCTTCTAAAAACCCATGTTGTATAGTTTTTAGTCACAAAAGCTGCAATTTTGTATAATCTTTTAAAAAAGTTTTCAATTAAGATGGGTTTTTGGATGAAAAGGATTTTGTCATGGAACAAGAGACGCTCTGGTTGGTCATGAATCTTTGGATGAGGAACCAGAGGTCTCTAGTTAAGCGTGACCTTTTGGATGACGAACCAGAGGTCTCTGGTTGAGCATGATGAATAAGTTCATCGATGAAATGTTGGGTTGTATGAATAATAAACCTTGGATGGTCAAACCAGAGGCTCTGGTTAAGCATGGACAACCCATTATTTAGGACCAGAGGGGCCCTGGTTGAATACACATGATTTATTCATTATTTATATAGCATTTTTGGTTTCTAGAGGCTCTGGATAGTAGAACCAAAGGCTCTGGGATGGAAAATGCATACTTATGCAATAAAACTCTTTATGATGGATGAAAAGCTCCCCCTCAAATGATGCATGGGGATATGGATTGAGTTTAAAACTCCCCTTAGAAACAATAAGGAGTGGATTGGTTCTTGTTCTTGATCTGAAGACACAGAAGAAGTAATATGAGTTTCAGTAAGAGATGTACCTTTAGCATTGGAGACTTCATATTCTTCATCGGTTCTAGAAGTGGATTTTGCAGTAGGTGCATGTCCAGATACTACTTCTTCTTCGAAGATATCTTCAAATAATTGAGCTAACTCTAATTCATTGGGTTTGCCAAGTGATGAATCAGATGCTCTTTGTTGAAGTCCAAGTCCTGAACTATTGTATTCAGAAGTCATTGGTATGGAGTCATCAAAGGACAAATTGATGCTTTCTATAACAATCTTTGTCTTTTTTATGTAGACTCTGTAGGCCTTTGCGGTTTGAGAGTATCCTAGAAAGATCCCTTCATCAGCTTTCTTGTCGAACTTGCCAAGATATTCCCTATCATTGAGTATAAAGCATTTGCACCTAAAGACACTAAAATACTTGACATTTGGTCTTCTTTGATTGATGAGCTCATAGGGTGTCTTCTGGTTCCTCTTGTTGATGATGGACCGATTCTAGGTGAAGCATGCAGTAGAAATTGCTTCAGCCCAGAAGGTGATGGATAACTCCGATGAAGCAAGCATGGTCGTTGTTGCTTCCACGAGGGTTCTGTTCCTTCTCTCTACCACACCACTCTGTTGTGGGGTTCTGACTGCTGAAAAGTTTTGTGTGATTCCTTCATCGATGAGGTATTTATCGATTCTAGCATTTTTGAATTCAGTTCCATTGTCGCTTCTAACTTTAATGAGCTTTCGTTGTAGAAAGACTTGGAGTCTTTTCATCACACCAATGAGTAGGTCAGGAACGTCTGATTTCTTCTTCATAAACTCAACCCATGTGTATCTGGAGTATTCATCAACTAGTACCAATATGTACTTCTTTCCTGAGAGGCTTTGTGTAGATATGGGCCTACATAGATCAATTTGGATCATGTCCAAGGGCTTGGTGCAAAAGGTATATGACTTTGTTCTATAAGAGGCCCGTTTTAGCTTTCCCATCTCGCAGGTTGAACATAGACGATATTTTTCAAAGTTGAGATCAGGAATCCCCTTGACCAGCTTCTGTTTGGCTAGCTTTCTTAAGACATCAAAATTCAGATGTGAGAACTTCTGGTGCCATAGCCAATTTTCATCGCTCTCATGGGATACAAGGCAAAATGTGTCTTGTCCCTCAGAGGATTGAAAATCCAGAAGATAAAGATTCCATTCTCTCTTAGCCTTGATGATGGTTTGACCGAGCTTTGTTTCTATGATACAGAAACCCTTGTGAAATCTGACTTCAAGACCCTTGTTGCAGAACTTGCTTATGCTTAGTAAGTTGTGCTTCAAGCTTTCAACATAAGCCACTTTGCTGATGGAGATGTTGCCTTTGATGAGAGTTCTGTATCCCTTGATGGTACCCTTGCTGTGGTCTCCAAAAGTGACAGAGCCTCCAGATTTTCCGATGAAGGATGACAACTGACTTTTGTCACCAGTCATGTGCCTGGACCAACCTGAATCCATGTACCATGGTTGCATATGCTGGTCCTGCAAGACAAATTAAGGGGTTTTAGGTACCCATTTCTTAATGGGTCCACGTTTGTTAGTGGGAGATACCTCTCTCTTTTCATCACCCTTGGCCTTTGCAGGCTTGGGTTTGTTAGCATTTCCCTTGCCCTTAGACTTGGGCTTTTTCACGTTCTCATTGGATTTAACTTTATGGCGATAAACGTGTTGGGAGAATATGCAGCGATGTGTCAACATGTGATTCCTCGGGTTTTGTAAAAGAGCAAAACATTGACAATTATGATTCTTTGGACATGAATGTTTAACGTTCTTTTTATTTGCTAAAAATGAAGAAGTAAATGCAGGGGATGTAAATCCCGTCCAAGCATCTGTTCTTTTTACAAACTTCCTATCTAGTTCAGATTTTTTATTTGA
>NC_037529.1:16885276-16888646 GCF_001531365.2 Cynara cardunculus var. scolymus
AACGTTCTTTTTATTCGCTAAAAATGAAGAAGTAAATGCAGGGGATGTAAATCCTGTCCTAGCATCGGTTGTTTTTACAAACTTCCTATCTAGTTCAGATTTTTTATTTGAAGAGGTCTTGGTCTTTACTTCTTTTCTCCTGAGGAAGGACTGCTTTTCTTCAGCTGAATGAGAGAAAAAGTGGTGGTTAGATTTCTCAGAGGCAGGTCACTTCTATTTTTGCTCATGAGTAAACTTAATGAACTTAGAAGATATACTAGGGCCTTTTGAGTTATCGTTGGTCGATTTGATATTTCTCTGCTTTCCCTTTCCTTTGTCAGAAGATTTCATCGATGGTGGAATATCATATTTCATTGAGGGTTTGAAGTTTTGAGGCTTCTTATTCTCAATGATCTTTGGTGATTCACAAATTATCTCTTCTTCAGATTCAGAATCAAGAAAGTCTCTCGCTGATTTCTCGAAATCAAAATTAGCATGGATGTTCGTGGGAGGTGTGGGTTCAGAGGTTGATGCTTCAGAGTTATCTGCTTGAGGTTCCATCGTTTCTGACTTAGATGAACTTCCAATGTTACTTGGATGGTTCATTGATTCATCAGCTGACGGTTCCTTATTAGGATTCTCCTTTTCATCAACAGTACTTGCTGATGAAGTGGGATTGACAACCAAAGACTCTTGTTTAACCATAGGGTTTCCATCGATATCTGATTTGGAGGTGTCATTCCTTTCATCAGAATTCTTACATGTACTGCTCTCGTACACCACGTTTTCAAAATCCTGTCTTAAAATGATAGTTTTTCCATCAACTTTAACTATTTAAAATTTGCTTTTGGTTTTCGGATAAGGTCGGGTTTCTGAATGCATCCAAATTTGAAAGTGGATTCAAGGGTGGATTTCTTTGATTCGATGAAGGAGTACAAATCATTGAATCCAATCCCTTGAGTATCCGTTTGACCGTTTTGTTTTTCATAAACATTTTGGGCATCCCTATATTTCTTCATCAGAAGTTCACTGGTTTGAAGCTTCTGGTGAAGAACTTCCCTTTCTTTTTGAAAGAAATATTTGAGAGCTACTGAGTTAAGTTTCTCTGCCTCAGATTCTTTTAAGGCCTTAGTTTTCTTTTCTAGGTCTTTAGTTATTCGCTTGTTTAATTCCAGAAGTTTTTCTTCCTCTGATTTTTTGAGAGTGGCGATGCGAGTCTTTTCCTTAGTGAGTTCGGCTTTTTCGTCAATTAGAAGATCAGTCTCTCTTTTGTAGAAACTGACTTCTTTTTCCACTTTAAGTCTTTTAGATTTTTCAACATTTAATTTTTCTTTTAGTTTCAAGATGTCTTCTGAAAGCTTTATTACCCTTAACTCTAGCTCAGATGGAGCAGAGTTGGTTTCATTGGAAGTAGACTCATATTCCTGATCATCAGAGTCAGAGGCGGATTCTGCATTGGACTTGGCCATCAGATAGATGAGTACTTTATCTTCTTCATCGGATGAAGAATCAGACACCCAATTTTCTTTCTCAGCCATCAGGCTTCGCTCTCTAGGATTGTACTTATATTTATTCTTGTAGTAATCAGCATCCTTTATCAGTTGTCCTCTGCATTCTTTTGAAAAATGACCGATTTTTCCTCACCTAAAGCAGCAGAGGTGATTTTTCCTTCCATCTTTGTCCTCTTTCTTCTCCTCTCTTTTATCTTCTCTTCTGTCTTCTCTCTCTTCTCTTCCATCTCTTCTGTCTTCCCTCTGATAAAATTTCGATGGCTTCCTTTCATAGGATGGCTGGTACCTTTCCTTCTTGAATTCTCTTCGTTCAAAGGGCCTTTTGAGGAACTTTTTCTGGAACTGCTTTGTGATCAAGGCCAGAGATTTAGCAAAGGATTTGATATCATCATCTGATTCAGATGTTTCATCCTCAAATTCTGATTCTACCACCAATGCTTTCTTTTCTTTCTTATTGTGGTCTCTGGTGGAGGTCCTTGAAACATCCTTTTCTTCAGCTGCAAGAGCCAGGGGTCCACCGGTGGACACTTTCTTCTCATGATATCGTTTTCTT
The DNA here is from genome assembly GCF_001531365.2 of Cynara cardunculus var. scolymus. Classification (NCBI taxonomy): domain Eukaryota; kingdom Viridiplantae; phylum Streptophyta; class Magnoliopsida; order Asterales; family Asteraceae; genus Cynara; species Cynara cardunculus. Next base: position 16,887,320 of record NC_037529.1, read on the forward strand.
GTGCAGCAAGCGTTCCGTATACATCATGAAGTGACCAGCTGTCTAAGTCTTGATTAGCTTGAAGGGACATCGACAGTTGTGTCCATTCATCGTTGAGACTTTTAAGGAACAAAACATTATTTTCTTCCTTCGTCCTAGAGATATCGTTTCGACGACATTGATTAATCAATGTGTTGAAACGATCATATGTTTTCTGAATTGGTTCATCAGGAAGAGCTTTGAAGTTTGTGTATTCGTTGAGACATTGGGCTCTCCGATTCTTCTTAGTCTTTGCTCCTCCTTCTAATTGGCTTGCCAGCTCATCCCAGAGTTCCTTCGCTGTGGAACATGCATCAAGGGATTAGAAGATTTCATTGGGAATGGCCATGATTATCAGTCTTTTGGCCTTTTTGTCAGTCTCCACCCACTCTATGCAGGGCCGTCCCTAGGGGAGGGCGGCACGGGCGCACGCCCAGGGCCCAAAAATATCATGGGCCCAAATTTTCCCCTTAAAATATATAGTAGTCTAAAAGAATTTAGTAAATTAAAGAAACCAAAAAACTGTAGCATATAATAAGAGAGAAATAATTTAGTAGATAATAAGGGCCCAAAAATATATCAACTAATTACATTGGAGAAGAAATAAAAAAAATTAATTGGTCATTCATTATATGCTATTGTTTATTGCCCCTCTAATTTTTTTTTTCTCCAACAAGGTCCAATGATGTTGGCTATTGCTATCTCTATATGCTTGATTATTTTCGTGCTTCAACAATTCAACGTTAAGATCATGTGCTTGCTATTGCTATATATTTTTGTTAGATAGTTTTATCAATTTCTATTTTTATTGACTATTGMTATTTGGTTATGTTGTTCTAATTGYTTTTGTTGACTATTGTTATCTATTTTTGTTTCTACATAAAATATTTTACTTTTTTTTTGACAATTAATCTATTGTTATTATGATTTATGACGTGTTTCATGATTTTGTGATTAATCAATAAAAATTTTATACTAGATGTATTTAGTAATGTCTTTTATATATGTCATTTTTCATAAACTTTTAATATTAACATCTTATTTTAGTTGAGCAAAAAAAAAAATAGAATTTAAATATTTTCATCAATTGTTTGACTTATGTATCTTTGATTGGGATTCCACCACACCACAAGATTCTATTTAAGTGCTCAAACAATCATTTGTTGAGCTTGCATATTATATGTTTAATTCATTATTTATTTTTACTAAATCTCAATGGATCATCTTTTCTTTCATATTCTTATTATTTTTATTTGTCTACTTGTCGATATTACCTTAATAATCTTCTTTATTATTAATCTCTCATTGA
>NC_037529.1:16888736-16918855 GCF_001531365.2 Cynara cardunculus var. scolymus
ATATACTCTTGGTTTAAAATTACCTAATAAGAAGTACGTAAATTTAAGTACACTTTTATATATCTATAATAAAGATAAATAAGATTTCTTTACTCAGTAAATTATTAGCATTTATTGTACTCAATTTTATACTAATGAAAAACATCTATTGAATTTTTTTTTGTATTTACCGAATGTYACTACAAGAAAAGTGAGCTTTGACGATGCGCCTTTTAGCGATGACATGTGTCACAAGTTATAGCGACGACATGTTTTTGTTATAAACTATTTCTAATGATAAACGGACTTTTAGCGACAACAAAAGTCGTTGCTAAAAGCCTTGTTTCTTGCAGTGGGGCCTCTGTTTTTATGTTYGCCCAGGGCCTAAAAAATGTCAGGAACGGGCCTGACTCTATGTCGTCTTCATCCCAATTCTTCTCATCCTTGGGCATGTAATAGGCAGGAATTTATGCTGTGGTGTTTGTTCCTGGGACTCTTGGAACAAGAGTCTGTGGAAGATAGGGACCCTCCATGACAGATTGCAGAAGATTTCTATCCATCCATATCCTCCATTGTGGATACTCTTCTCTTTGAAGAGTTGGAGGTTTGGTGAGGGAACCAACATTATAAGCGGAATTCCAGTTGGCCATTAAGATTTTGGAAGAGAAAAAATTTACCTTTTTAGAGAAGATGTTTTTATGAAAAACGTGAATTGAGAGATTTTTTAATGATCGTTTGATTGGTAACACAATCAATTGGCTCTGATACCAATTGTTGATCCCAGATCTCTCAATAACACTAATAATTAAGTTACGAATAACCAAATTATAGTGTTTGGATGAATAAAATGATGAACACTCAAGAACAATTAATAAACGTTCTAAGAATATATTTGAGTGTTAAAGATTTTACTTTATTTCAATAATATGAAAAACGTAAAAAGAGTCTTAGATTACAATAGGCCTAATCACTTATTTATACTAGTAATCTAACTAAGAAGATAACTATCTAGTGAGGCTATTTTGCTAATCTTCTACGAACATATAAAGTTTATCTAAACATGGATAAACATAAAAACAAGATAAACTTTGTAGAATCCAGCTGTTGATTGGTCATCTCCAGCTGTCTTCCATGAGTTATGAATTCAACCTTATCTTCATTTCATTGCTTGCCTCTGGTTGAACTAGTGAAGGAAACTCCAAGTGTTAGTACCCAGAGGGGTTATGAAGATGCACTTTCCATCGCATCTCTGGTCAGTTCATCGACCCTCTAGATGTTCTTCAGACTTAGCCATTTTTTCCTTAAGTCTTATATCGGCCTTCTGGTTCTTCATCACTTGTTTGTCTTCATTACTTCCATGCATAATACTTATGGGTCTAACACGTTGTAACCCGCAACAAGGCTGGACTTGTTGCTCTGGGAAAAAGACAAGAAGAAGGCGTTGATTAACCCGCAACAAGGCTCTACTTGTTGCACTAGTGCCTAGACTCGAAGCAATTCGACTCTTTTTGGTCTATGTTGCCCATAAGGACTTCAAAGTCTATCAAATGAACATTAAGAGCGCTTTCCTAAATAGAAAACTTCTAGAGGAAGTTTATGTTGAACAACCTCCAATGTTTCTTGACTCTAAGTATCCAAATCTTATCTATCGATTGGATAAAGCTCTTTATGGGTTAAAACATGCCCCTCGTGCCTGGTATGACACCCTTTCTTCATTTCTCATCTCTGAGAAATTCGTTCATGGAAAGATTGACCAAACCCTATTTCTTAGGAAAGTCAAGGCTCACATCATTCTTGTCTAGATTTATATCGATGACATTATATTTGGATTCACTAATCCCTCTTTGTGTTTTAGTTTCTCTGAACACATGAAGAAAGAATACAAGATGGGCATGATGGGAGAACTGGCATATTTTCTCGGTCTTCAGATTAAGCAATATGAAAAAGGAATTTTCATAAGTCAGAGAAAGTATATCAGGGGTATGTTTAAGAAATTTGACTTAGCTAAATAGTAAATTTGTAAAAGTTACTGCCTATAGAGGAATGATCGGCTCCTTCCTGTATCTCACAGCTAGTAGACCTGATATCATGTATTCTACTTGTCTCTATGCATGATATCAATCTGAACCCAAAGAATCTCATATGATTGCCCTAAAACGCATTTTCAGATATCTAAAGGGTACTCCTAATCTGGGCCTTTGGTATCCTAAATACTCAGGTTTCAACCTAATAGGTTATGCAGATAATGATTTTACAGGTTGCAAGATAGACAGGAAGAGCACCACAGGAGGTTGTCAGCTTCTTGGTTGAAAGTTAGTGAGTTGGACAAGTAAAAAGGAAAACTTAGTGTCCACATTAACTGCTGAAGCTGAATATTTAGCCGCTGGAAATTGTTCTGCCCAAATCTGTTGGATGAAAAATCAGCTCAGTGATTATGACCTTCAACATTCGGAGATCTCTATCTATTGTGATAGCATTAATGATATTGCTATTGGAAGCTATCTTGTACTTCACTCTAGGACAAGACATATAGATATCAGATATCATTTTATCAGAGATCATGTTATGAATGATAATATTGAACTCCACTTCGTACCCACTAAGTATCAACTAGCTGACCTATTCACTAGACCTATTGATGAAACACGATTCAATATTTTAATCAGCGAATTTGGAATGCTGAACGTTGAGGATTAACCTTCTCAGCGCTAAGCATAGTCAGTGCTACAAAGTGAAATGATTCACTGTTTCTTAAATGACGTGCAAAAGAAATCATAATTGCACATTTTTTCAAAACACAATTTCCTCTCTCCCCTTTCTGTTTCATTTCACCTATAAATACCTCTCTTACCTATTTTTTTTCACTCTCTATACTCTCAAAATTATACACAAATTCCCTTTTTATATTTTGCAAAGCAAGAACACCAAGAACATTTCTTCAACAAACCAGTTCTTCTATCTTTCTCTAAAACAGGTTTGTTTTTCTAATTTTTGGTCATTGATCTTCAAAGAAACTTGTTTGTATTTTAATGTTCTCTTTCTTCTTTAAAATACAAATAACATAAGTTATATAAATCCTTCTTTTTCTTAATTTATATCAACTGTATTTCTTAAAAATCTTCTTGAACCCTATTTCTTTTTTTGTTTTTCAAATGAAAAAAATGATCTTTCAAACTTTTGTTCCAACAAGCTTTGTGACGACAATTTTGTGTATTGTTCCGAGTTTTTGTTCTTAAATAGAAATGACATGTGCAATCCCATTTTTAAGGAGTTGAAGGAGTAGGCATTATTGGTGGGGAGGAAGCAATAAATTTGGGTATCAAATGTTAACTTTGGTATTGAAGAATGCTCATTCAAATCAAACAACCATGTTGATCTTTTGGAGATCCCCGCAGACAAATCTCACTTTGCGTATGACGCCTCATTCCTTAAAAAAAAGCATGCTAGGATATGCTCTCACCTTCCAACCAATCATGGTGAAGGACATCCTGAGACAATTCTGGTACGCTACCGAGGTGAAGACCTCCAAAGACAGGTTTGGAAACCCCGACGTCAAGATCTTCTGCCAGATCAACAACATGATGTTGAGCTTTGGTCCTGCAACGATTCGTTCTACCTTGCAGTTTCTAAGGATCCCTCCCTATGCCAGCGACCCGGATAGTGAATACATTGTCATGTTTCTAGACGATATTCACCATGATTGGCCGATGAAGGAAGACTCCGATTCAGAGCTCAACAATTCTATGACCAAGGTTGAGAAGAATCGGATGTCTGCGGCATGGCAATACCTGTTTTCTCACTTCATTCAATGCATGGGTGGGAAAATCGGAGGCCAAGACCAAGCGAGCAATGGTGGCATTTCATTGGCTATTCAGTCATCAGGAATGTCAATGCTGACTTCGCACAACTTATCTTTGATGACCTGGTGCTAAAACTGAACAAGCGCTTAAGGGAGAAGGTGGTCCCTTACACCAGGTTCCTGAGCGAGATTCTAGCCAGAATCCCGTATATAGACTACCCCACTCAGAGTGAACTTCTCGTCTACAGGCTTGGATTAAGGAATCTTGATCACAAGCCCAAGCCTTCAGATATTGGTTTACTTCTTCACATACTGAGGATAGCCGATACTCCTCTTCTCTTTTCTTCTTCTTCTTCTTCTTCTTCTTCTTCAGTAGCAATGACTTTGGCCCAACCCCCAAACTCTACCCCAGCTACTACCTCCCTATCCTCTCGAAAGAGGACACGTTCTGAAGCCACTTTTAATTCTTCAAAGAGGGTTAAGAAAATCCATAAAGAGGGAAGCCCTCTCAGCTAGCTGAGACCTCTTAACATGTCTCATCTATTGAACTTCGCCTTAACCTCGAGGCATCTGTTGTCACCCTCCATCCCTCTTCATCTATATCTTCTATGGTTGTCGTATGTGTGGCACATACCCCAACCATTTCAGTGACTCAACTCACTGAATGTGTGATTTCCAGCATTGCCACTACAGATCCTCCACTTATTTTCTCAACCATTCTCTTATCCTCTCCTTTTTTGGTCTCTATTACAAGAGCTAATGAACCAATGGTGGTTGTCCCCACTATTGGTGAAGCTATCACCATAGGACCTGAGGATGCTCCTCTTGACTCCCCTTAGCAACATGTGGTTGATCCTCTCGACAACGCATTCGAGAAGTTTGTCCTCAATTGTAATCATTCGGATATTACTGAGGAACCCTCAAGTATACACCAAATCCTCTCCCTTTCTTTCTATGTTACTAACCCTGAGCTCTCTCATGCTCAGTGATCTCCTCTTTATGCAGGTCCTATGGAGACCGAAACCTTAGTCACTGACACTGATGTGTATGATATGGCTGGGGACGTCAAGCTGCTTCTCCCTGTTATTGCGACCTTCCTTGAAAAAATGGATGAGGTTTAATAGGGAATGACCTTGAAGGAAGACCTGACTCACGATCTCTCTGTTGTCCAAGATGAGATACGTGAAGTCAAAAGTGAGATGAACTGCATGAAGATGGGAATCCAACACAACTTCGATGCCATTGATGATATATTTATAAAGGCTGAGGATGTCTTGGCTCAACACATTACCAAGAATGGTGAGCTCCTTGAATGGATTTTTCAGTTTCTACACAAGCCGGAGCCTGTCCCTGAATCTTCCTTCAATGTTGCTGATTGCCATCAGCTAGACATGGATGCTGAGCTTAACCTTCAACAAGCGAAAGTTCTTGTCTCCATAAAGAAGATGCTGAACAACCTGGATTCTCGCCTCCCTCTCTCTGTTGATGATGATAAAGAAAAGGGGAAAATGCTGCTAAAAAAGATGTTGATATCGTGGTCGTTGTTGACGGTGAAAATCTTTCTTCCACCTCTGCATTTCAAAATGCTGGTGATGAAGGAGAGGGTGAAGTTGAGGATGATGAGGATCCCAAGATCCATGACTCAGGTGCTAACCTTGGTTAAAATGACGAAGACGATGATGATGATGATGATGATTTCTCCGTCCAGGTCATCCGAAGACAACTTACTAAAGAAATCTCCTTCAGGGAACCTGCTTCCCAAGAGACATATCCTCTCACCAGCACTCCTACTCTGGAAAAGGGAAAGGAGTTGCTGAAGACAACTTAGCCCCACTCCTTGGGGCGTTCAACTATCTTGAGGACGCAAACACTTCAACCATGTTTGTACCCTCCACCTCAAAAGTTGAATCTTTTTTTCTCTACCTCCTACCTCTAAAACCTTATCTCTCTCTGCAATATTCGATCTTAACCACTCAACCCATCTTCCCTCCCATTTTGAAGTTCACGAGGATGATGAAGATGAAGATGAAGCCTGCAATCTCACCCCTAGGAAGTTATAAAGACAACCTGTATGCTCCAAGGTTGGAGAAGATTTAAGGATGGCCGCTTCTAAGTCAACTTCACCAATCCAAAGTAAAATTTCCTCTTCGTACTTGTGAATGTGATGAGTTTGACTCTTTCTCTGAAGCTGAATGCGAATAATCCCTAAAAGCTGAACAAGAGCTGAAGCAACAACCACAGCAACTGAAAGACAGTCTGGAGTTAGCCAAGACTCTAGCTGAAGAAGCTCATGAAGAAGGGATGTTCACGCATAATAATCCCCTCAATGCTCAAGCCCTACTCTTGGAAGAAGCTGAACAGAAAAGACAAAGGGTGCAGATGCTGAAGGATCATGACCTAAATTGGTGTTGAGAAAGGATCGAAACAAGATTGAGCCCTCACAGAATTTCAAATGTCACAATCAGTGGACTAATGAAAGATGGTGGCCTTCTAGTTTCTATGGTCATCTTTCAAGAGAACAACGATGCTGTTATGGAGTATCCCTCCTTCCTCAGCTAGTATGGCTTCTATGAATGGTTTGAGATTTGACAAGCAATTCAAAAGTCTAAATCTAAGCATACGTCTTACATTGAAGAAGTTCTTAATGAACTTTTCAACAAAGTGTCAAATATCATNTATTGCGACCTTCCTTGAAAAAATGGATGAGGTTTAATAGGGAATGACCTTGAAGGAAGACCTGACTCACGATCTCTCTGTTGTCCAAGATGAGATACGTGAAGTCAAAAGTGAGATGAACTGCATGAAGATGGGAATCCAACACAACTTCGATGCCATTGATGATATATTTATAAAGGCTGAGGATGTCTTGGCTCAACACATTACCAAGAATGGTGAGCTCCTTGAATGGATTTTTCAGTTTCTACACAAGCCGGAGCCTGTCCCTGAATCTTCCTTCAATGTTGCTGATTGCCATCAGCTAGACATGGATGCTGAGCTTAACCTTCAACAAGCGAAAGTTCTTGTCTCCATAAAGAAGATGCTGAACAACCTGGATTCTCGCCTCCCTCTCTCTGTTGATGATGATAAAGAAAAGGGGAAAATGCTGCTAAAAAAGATGTTGATATCGTGGTCGTTGTTGACGGTGAAAATCTTTCTTCCACCTCTGCATTTCAAAATGCTGGTGATGAAGGAGAGGGTGAAGTTGAGGATGATGAGGATCCCAAGATCCATGACTCAGGTGCTAACCTTGGTTAAAATGACGAAGACGATGATGATGATGATGATGATTTCTCCGTCCAGGTTATCCCAAGACAACTTACTAAAGAAATCTCCTTCAGGGAACCTGCTTCCCAAGGGGACATATCCTCTCACTAGCACTCCTACTCTAGAAAAGAGAAAGGAGTTGCTGAAGACAACTTAGCCCTACTCCTTGGGGCGTTCAACTATCTTGAGGACTCAAACACTTCAACCATGTTTTCACCCTCTACCTGAAAAGTTGAATCTTTTTTTTTCTCTACTTCCTACCTCTAAAATCTTATCTCTCTCTGCAATATTCGATCTTAACCACTCAACCCATCTTCCTTCCTATTTTGAAGTTCACGAGGATGATGAAGATGAAGATGAAGCCTGCAATCTCATCCCTAGGAAGTTATAAAGACAACCTGTGTGCTCCAAGTTTGGAGAAGATTTAAGGATGGCCGTTTCTAAGTCAACTTCACCAATCCAAAGTAAAATTTCCTCTTCGTACTTGTGAATGTGATGAGTTTGACTTTTTCTCTGAAGCTGAATGCGAAGAATCCCTAAAAGTCGAACAAGAGCTGAAGCAACATCAACAACAACTGAAAGACAGTCTGGAGTTAGCAAAGACTCTAGCTGAAGAAGCTCATGAAGAAGGGATGTTCACGCATAATAATCCCCTCAATGCTCAAGCCCTACTCTTGGAAGAAGCTGAACAGAAAAGACAAAGGGTGCAGATGCTGAAGGAYCATGACCTAAATTGGTGTTGAGAAAGGATCGAAACAAGATTGAGCCCTCACAGAATTTCAAATGTCACAATCAGTGGACKAATGAAAGATGGTGGCCTTCTAGTTTCTATGGTCATCTTTCRAGAGAAYAACGRTGCTGTTATGGAGTATCCCTCCTTCCTCARCTAGTWTGGCTTCTATGAATGGTTYGAGATTTGACAAGCAATTCAAAAGTCTAAATCTAAGCATACGTCTTACATTGAAGAAGTTCTTAATGAACTTTTCAACAAAGTGTCAAATATCATCGAGGTTTGTCCTCTGCCACAGAAGTCCTCTCGAAGAAGAAACAACCTTTTTGCTCCTAGAGAAGGTTCGTCCCACAGAAATGAGCATTAAGCAAAATTCTCAGTGAAAGAACTTTTCAAGAACAGGAATAAGCTAAATATCTCAATGCTGAATCTGTCACTGCCTGAAAATAGACCTTTTATTCCCAATACAGTGCATGTGAAACCTGAATAGGGACTTATGTTCATTGACTATGATGGTCAATACAGGTTTTAGCGAGTATCTGAGTTCCATCTCGTCCCAATAGATCAATTAGAATATCTTCTAACATGGTTGAATGAAAACCTTTTTTAATAGATGATGGACCGTAGGATTCGAAAGAAATACTCAGAAGAAAGATTCGAGGAGAAGATGTTCCTGACTACATCAACTTCGAAGATCTAGATTACAAACCCTTCAATCTTGTAAACCTTGTATATCTTTTACCTTTTCATTCAGTGTGTAGCTTTTATTTCTAATGTCTACCAAAACCGATTGTAATCCTTTGTAATATTTTGTCTTGAATGATATTTCATTATTATGATTGGTTCACTAAAAAAGATTATTGAAAAAAGTAAATGAGACATGTACTTATGAGTGTTCTATTTATCTTTTATATTCTCTGACACCTTTCTTGTCAGTGAATATGCTCTCAGTGTTGAGTTATTTATATTATGTAATTTCATTCTTTCCTTGTAATCCTTTACAAATAAGTGAATTTTCATAATAAACCCTATCACTGAAAACGATCCCAAAAACAGTAAAAAAGGACATGTATTTTACAAGTACCTTTTTCCATAATGTATCAATTAAGCAATTTTCTTTATGTTGCTTTGTCATCATCAAATAGGGGATATTGTTGATCCATACTCTTTCAGTGGTTTGATGATGATCTTTTTTATCTAGAGACAAGTACTTAGTTCTCTTTATTCAATTTCAGTGATTATCACTGAGTCTATTTAGTTATTGCTGAAAAAATATTGTAATTCTCAAGAGACAAGTATTCTTCAAGAAGACAAAACTCACATCACAAGAACCTTCAGTGATATCAAAGATAAAACTGAAGATAGAGACAAGTAATTCACGATCTGATGTTGTTTTAGTGATAACAATCCTGTCTACAAACATGTGTGAAGTCTGCTCAAGATTCAACAAACACCGAAGAAACTTTAGAGTTATTCAAGTGTCAGCGATCAAATTAATCTTGTTCAAGATTAGTTTTTTGTCTTATCCCTCTGCACAGAAAGGACAAACCCATACCTCTCAAAGTAAATCACTCATACAAAATTACCCTATTGTCTCCAAACGTGCTTACCTACTTTCTGAATGACTATTGTTCATATATGACCAAAAGGCTGTATATCTGAAGATAAAGGACAAGTTCACCTCTAGAATCTTGCCACGTGCCTTGTTATATCTGACTTACATTTAATGCAATGGGTATAAATAGTCATGGAGACTCTCCTCTCCAAATACCCAAGAAGAGAGACACATACAAGAAGCACATATTTCCTACCCTTGCGAAGTTACGTTTACTTTACGTGAAGAACATCAACTGAGCTTACTCTCAAGCAAAGTTATTGCATCTTCTTTAGCAAGTCTTTTCTTCCTTGCTTTTTTGTATCTTGTATGCTCCTTAGATTGTTTTAGATAACTTTTGTATCTTGTCTTATTCCGCAAACAATCTGTAAATTCTATATTGATCTTCTCTTATCAATAAAGGATTTTAAAAAGTGAAATATTTCTGTGTTTGTATTCATCCCTCCCCTTCTACAAATTGTTACTTTTAGACTCTTGTAGATCCGTCTAGGACCAACAATTTCCACCTATAACGTTTTCATTATTGACCTTAAGAGCTTTTTTTGTTCTAACATTTCTAGCATTGTTATTTGAAAGAACCTTGTTATAAAGAACCTTGTTATGTCTATCAACCACATGCAGTAGGTAGATGAGTTTGTCAAAATGTTACATTCCAACTTATATTGGTTCATTAATATTTACTGATATATGAAAGGTGGAAATAAAGTTATGAATCATGTAATCTTCTGTGAGTTCCTTGCCATGAAAATTGAGATGAATTTTGAGACACAACATTTCTTTGTTGAAATCAGTCACCTTCTTATAATCGAGTGAGTTTCATTCCACTATATGATTAGTTTGGGAAGTACATCCTAATCAATACTCCTGATTTTCCTTTTCAAGGCATCCAACGGTTCTTGGGGATTATAGTTTAGGATATTCTATATAAAAGGTTGTGACTTATGTGTCATCTCAAAAATCTCAAGTTATTTACTTGTACCTTAATAGTTGACTTTTAGGGTCAATGCGTTTTGATGAGTGTTAGGTATATTATTGTACATTTCCAACAGAAGTAGTCTTTCTATTGGACATCATCTATGGTACTTAAGTTCTTTTGAGTTTAGGACATCGAATCCCAGAATTAAAATAAAGTGGAGAGAATGAATATGTAATTCCCAGTAATCAAAAACCTTTAAATATGGACGATTACCTAGAGATAAAGATAAGCATGGAAGGAGATTTACTCCATAAATAACTCTAAACGTTTATGTCTATCTTTATTTCCACATCCTTTTGACGATGACATATTTATCCTACAATATTTTTGAATATTTATAGAAACAAAATATATATTAGAGTAAATTGCAATTTTGGTCCTCGTGGTTTGTTGTTTTTCTTGGTTTGAGTCCTTACAAAATTATATTGCAAAACACCCTCGTTATATGCAAAAGTGCTTGGTTTAGATCCTTGAGGCTAACTATGTTAGATTGCCTATGTTAAACACCCTCATGTGCCTTGCATGCTAGGGTAAATGGATCATTTTGCATTACTCTCCTTCTTTTATCCTTTTAATCGGCTAAAACCCTCACTCGTGACCTCTATACCCCTTTTCCTTTCCATTTTCTTCGATCATCCTCTTCTCTCATTCTTGTCCGGAAATTCACTCGACACAACCAACATCTTGTCTTCTCCTTTCTCCCTTCTCCCACCTCTTTTTATTTATCCCTTCTCACTAATGAACAACCACCATTGCTGCACCACCACCAGCACCTCCACCACCTTCGTCGATGCTTCTCACTTTTCTCTATCTAAATCCAGGTCGATTAGACCCTGATCCGACGATGATTTGAGTGTAGATGAATGACATCCAAGCTTTATGTTTCTGTTGATTTTAAACGAATACCAGATGGAAAAAGGGATTTGGAATCGCTTCGTTCTACCGACAGTCCAGAAGGGCAATCTGATGGAAACTGGAAAAGAGAAAAGGTTAGAAATCGAAATTGATCAAATCCACACGTTGGCTTTTTAAACAAAGGGATTTCAAAGCGACATCTGGAACTCTATTGCCTCTATGGTGGAAGATTGGTTGTTTGTGGCACTCTCCATAAAAGGAGAAGAGTGTTTCGAGGAAACAAGGGAAGGAAAACCGACTGCCGTCATCATCGTCTTCGGGAATGATGCTGAGTTTTTGAAAGCATTTTTGATCAAAGAATATAAGATCATAAAAAAGGCAATGGAAGAAGAAGAGAAGATCAACGAATTGACTATAGCGTTGGTTTATATACAAAGTTCTATGGTTTTATATTTCTTTTTTGTCTTTAATCAATATGTAATTGTTGATTCTGGAATTTTAACCGAAAACCCAGAAACTATTTGACTGGAGGGCACAGACGGACCTAGGTAAGTGGCATGGGTGGCACGTGCCACCGTATTATTTCTCCGCCGAAGGGTAAAAAATTTAGGTTTGTGAACGGTGCTACCGTATCGTTTTAGATGGTGCTACCGTATTTTCAAGAATTCCAAATAGTGCAACTAAAACCAAATAAAACAAAACCCAAATAGCCAAATCAAAATTCTAAAATGCAAAGCCCAATTGCCAAACCAAATCAAAAATTGTTCTAAATTAAACAAAGCCCATAATATATCAATTAATAAAACAAATGAAATGATAAAGGCCTTACTTAGGCTTAGCCCAACAGCCCTTAAGGCTTAAAGCCTTAAACCATACCAGTCGGCCAAGGTGATTTGATTGGAACGATTAGAACGATTCAGACCAGTAGCAACATCAATTGAGCAACAACGAGTCACGATTTGGGTGATTCGACTGGAATGATTCGGATGATTCTTGAAGACTCGGATGATTCTCAAACGATTCTCGAACGATTCTCACTTCAGTCACTTGTTACATGGCTATTTGGTGACTTTGATCTCTATTTTCAAATTTACTCATTTTAGGTATCCATTTTTACTCTTAATCTTAGATTACTTATCTATTGATCATCAATACAATTTTACATTATTCTAGTTCATAAGTTCATTAGTAATTAGTTGTAGTTAAGACTGTTAAGTAGTTTTAGTTGATTACTTGATTACTTGATTACTCTTAAGTTAAGTAGTTAACTCTTGAATTTGATGATGATCCATCGCTCTGCTTGACTACTTGAATAATGATCATTGATTTGCTTTAATAATGATCATCGCTCTGCTTGACTGCTTGAATAATGATCAATTCATGACTGTTTTTGACAAAATGGCAAAATACAGATAATGTTAGAATGATCAATGATGGTTTGTTCACTTCAGTAGACAGTAGTTTAGTACTTTAGTTTGATCAATGATCATTGATTTGCTTCATTAGTTCATTAGTTGATTACTGAGTTTAGTTGATGATGTTCAGTCTTCAGATGTTGATTAGATTTACATTACTCATTGCTGATTACTTGATCATTGCTTTATTACTTAGATTTACATTACTCATTCATTATGGAAAAATATTTGAAACGAAAAGCTTCATCAACCGGTAATAATGATGTATCCAACAATATGGTTGATGTTAACGATCTTCCTGGGGATCCATTAGAGAGACCCAAAATTATAACTTATAACCCAAATCAAAGAGATAAAATTAGACGAAAATACTTGGTAAGGGGTCCTTGTCAACCACGAGGTCACATCGTTCCAACCAAAGTTATAGGGGCTAAAGCAAGACGGTTTGTTGTTACTTGGTTTGATCAATTTAAGTGGTTGGAATACAGTGTAAAAATAAATAGAGCATATTGTTTGTCTTTTTACTTGTTTAGAGACCAAGGTGGGAATCATAAGATGGATGCATTTGTGACAGAGGAATTCAATAATTGGAGTAAAAAATATAGACTTACGCTTCATGAGGGTGAGGTTAATAGTTTTCACCATAAAGCTCTTAAAAAATGTGAAGATTTGGTTAACCAAAACCAATCAATTGTTGTTGCCCTTCGTAAGCAAACAGAACTCATGAAGACCGAGTACCACATGCGATTGAATGCTTCCGTTGAAGTTTGTAGATACTTGTTGGAGAATGTTTTACCATTTCGTGGCAATAATGAGTCGAAAAAGTCTATGTACAAAGGGCTTTTCTTGGGGACTTTAAAGTTAATCGGAAGAACAAATGGTGATATTGAAAAGGTTATATTACAAAATACCCCGAAGAACAATCAATTGACATATCCAAAGTTTCAAAAAGATCTTGTTACTTGCTTTGCAGAAGAGGTGTTGATATCCATTATTGGGGAAATTGGTGATGATGTATTTGCTTTGTTGGTGGATGAGTCTAGTGATGTCTCTAGGTAAGAGGACAAGGTTATGATGGTGCTAGCATTATGAGTGGTAAGTTTAATGGGTTGAAAGCTTTGATCTTGAGTGATAATAACTCGACATTTTATATACATTGTTTTGCCCATCAACTTCAGTTAGTAGTTGTGGCGGTTGCAAAAAAACACGAAGATATTAAGGACTTCTTTGATTTGCTTGCCTCGGTTGTTACTGTTGTAAACTCTTCATGCAAACGAAAAGATATGCTACGAGAAAGTCACAAAGAGAGAATTCAAGAAGAAATTGGAAATAACGAAATTGAGACTGATAAGGGGTTAAACCAAGAGATTTCCCTTGTACGAGCTGGAGATACACGATGGAATCCTCATCTTAAAACAATCGTGAGTTTGATGGCTTTGTTTCCGGAGGTTATATAGGTGCTTGAATATGTCGAAGATGATGGTTATAATGGAGCTAGTTGGATTCACGCAAGAGGTCTTTTATCATACTTAAAGACATTTGAATGTGTGTTTTATATGCATTTGATATCAACGATCTTAGGGTTAACAAATTCATTGTCTCAAGCTCTTCAAAGGAAAGATGAAGACATCTTGGAAGCTGTTGATTTGATAGGAACAACCAAAGGTCAATTACAAATGTTCAGAGAAAATGGGTTTGATCAATTTTTGGAGAAATGCTACTCTTTTTGTGATAAACATAAGATCGTCAAGTTGGATACGGCTGAAGCTTATGTTAATACAATAAATCCAAGGAAGAGGATGAACATTAATCAACATTACTATAACTATGATATATTCAAAACTGTTTTGGATATGCAGATCTGAGAGTTTGGTGATCGTTTTTGTGAGATAAGCGCCAACTTGCTTTAAAATATGGCAGCTTTGAATCCACGCAAATCGTTTTTTCAGTTTAACAAATCAAGCTTATTGAAGTTGAGTCAGATGTATCCCCGAGATTTTGAAGACAAGGAAAGGATCATTCTTGAGCACGAACTTGACATCTACAATCATTCTGTTTATAATAATGTCAGATTTGCCAACTTAAACGGTATTGCCGACCTCGCCAGATTGATGGTGGCAACAAGAAAGCATCTTTCTCATCCTTTAGTCTACCGGTTATTGAAGCTAACACTGGTTTTGCCTGTTGCAACTGCTATGGTTGAAAGATGCTTTTCGACGATTTAAGTTTCTCAAGACATATTTATGTAATCGAATTGGTGATGACTTTTTGAATTCTGCTCTCATTTGTGCCATAGAAAAGGAAGCACATAATAATGTTAAAAATGAAGATGTCATCGATCGTTTCAAAAAGATGAATGCACGCCGAGGACAAATTTAGGAGTTGTTTCTCAATTCTATAAAAACCATACTTTTTGTAATTATTTTTTGGTATATATTGACCGTTTTCAAAAGATAAAGACGCGTCGGGTACAAGTTTAGGAGTTGTTTATCGGTTCTATAAAAACCATATTTTTTGTAATTATTTTTAGATGTATATTATATTATATTAATTATATGGTGCCACCGTTTGAAAAATTTTCTGGATCCGTCCCTGTTGGAAGGGAGTGTATCTCGATGTTTGGGAAGGGAGACGAGATGGGCGATCACTGATCAACTGCGGCTTTGGTTTTTTATTTCACCGATAATGGAGGTTGCGGGTAAGGATGATTGTGTCGTGTGATAGTGGGAAGCAACAAAATAGGGCTTCTTCTTTGGTTTTTGGTTGTCGTCAAGCATCAAAACAGGGGTTCACCCGATTACACAACCACCATGGGGTATTGAGGAGAAAAAGAGGAGACAACCAGAACTAGAACTAGATGGAGATGTGGACAAGGGTGGATTATGGGGTCCATTTGTTTTTTATTTTATTTTATTTTCTAAAAGAAAATGAGAAAGAAACGTAGAAAAGACCAAAATACCCTTATTTGATGGTTGAGATTTAACTCTTGTTAGTCTGAGGGACCCATACCAAACACTTTTTCTTACCATGAGAGTTTTGTTGCAATAAAAATTTTGTAGGGACCCAAACCAGAAAAAACAACAAACCTCAAGGACTAAAATTGCAATTCACTCTATATATTAAAAAGAAGTATATATTGTTTCTCTTTCATGATATGACAAATTTTTGAATATGACAGATGAACCATTACAACAACTTTTTGAAAGTTGAACAAGTCTTGGTCATTGTATAATGAAACCATCATTGTTCACATGTAAAAATACATAAACGTGTAGGTCAACACCCCAAGAGCATTAGATAATTCCATTACATTATAATATTATATATATACTCCTTAATTAATTCAATCTTAAAAGTATTCAAAATTTCTCCCTCGAGAAATATTGCATCACTAATAATTTGCATATTTTTTAAAAATGAAAAAAAAATTGAATAATAAAGAGAAGTACCTCAAACGTAAATGAAACTTATAATATAGTCTTAAAAATATAAATGTCTATAAGATAATCGGAGGGAAGATATCGTTCATTGAGATACACATTAAATATAGTGCATTCATTTTATGTATAGTGTTCATCAGTTTACATCCAATCTTGTTGGATAGAATTAATCCAATCTAATCCAATTATTAATAGATTTTGAATTTTAACAATCGCTTATATATAATTAAGTTCGGACAACCAATTCGATCTATTTAACTGTGGACTTTTGATTAGTTCTGTCTATTTGTTTATTTATCTGATGCTGAAGTCTAAGCTGAAGTTGGCGTTGGGGTTGCCTTGTGTTGAAGCTGTGGATTGTGAATGAGATGACGATGGCGTCTACCGCATGCAATCACGAAGCTATAACCAGCTGCGTGGATGAAGAGAATGAGGCAAAAAACCTTGCCTCTTCCGATGGTGGGTTGCATATAATTATATATACATCAATGGACCAAACACAGTTATTTGGACATTCACTTCGTACACAAGAGAGTTTCTCGAGGTGAGGTGCACATTCTACACGTCCTCTCACGCAACCAAATTGCAGATTTTTTTTTCACAAAAGGGCTTCCACATACTTTTTGATGATTTCAGAACCTCTCAACATACGAGAGCCTCCCGCTTTGACCACAGGGGTGCATTAGCATTGTAATTATAGTAAGCATCTTAGCAGTTATGTTAGAATCAGAATTCCTGATTTCTAGTTAGTTTATTGTATTAGGCTAATCTCTCTTGTTTATAATGGTAACCTGTTATTCATTATGAAAGCAAGGAAGACAGTCCTATAAAAACGTATAAGGCGGAGGCCTAAGGCCCAATACAATATAAATGATCCTTACGACCCGAAATAATACAAGAGGACGTATAAGTTATATGTTCCTAAATACATCCCATCAATCTGTATGTAGTGGAACAATAGACATAGTGGTGTGATGTCTAGCAAAAGGCCCCCTTTAGCAACCAACTAACAAATGAATTGGTAGTCAATATGAATAGAGTAAAATGAAAAATCAAGGAAATGGTATTCATATTGAATAGACTTCAATGGTATTCATATTGAATAGACTTAAATGGTATTCATATTTTATAGACTTCACATATTAAACGTAAAATGAAAAATCCATGGAAAACTCGTCAACAAACACAAAATAATACACTACATAACAAAATGACTTTTTACCCAAAACCAAGGAAATTCCAACCTTGTTTATCGACCAGAAAATATGCGGCTGTTAAATTCCATAATTAATTCGTCAGATATATAGTCCGGGTATACGTAGTGAGGACCGATATATTATAAATGTGCCATACACTCCGATAAAATACATGTACAACAAACTGATAATTTATATTTGCTTTAATATCCTCTTGGCAGCGACTGCGACTGCAAGTGCGACTATAAGAGATGCTTGATTATAGTATATGGTCAATGATTCCATGTCTCCGTCTCCTTTCACGTTTTCTTCGTTGATTTCAGTTTTGTCTTTATAAACACCATTAGTTTTACCTACCTGTATCAATTTCACTTGTTGACGATAAAGAAAATTGAAAAAGTCAAACTTATTTTGGTAATTTGTATGGGTTGTTTGTTTCATTAGTCTATTTAAGCTGATAAATCAAATTCTTTTCATCACCAAAAACAGAATACCGAGAAGGAACCAGTTAGAACTAAGCAAGTTCATAATCGAGGTAACTATACTGTTTAAATTGAACTTACATTTTGGCTAGTATACTGTGTTTCGGAAAGTATTGCAGAGAAAAGATAACGTTTTGAATGGAAAGCAACGATTCTGGTCATGGAGATGCTGCAGATAGAATCTATGACACCATTGAAATACTTGTTGTCAAAGAGAAAAAAAGGAGACATGCCCATGAGTTTTTACCTTCCATTTACAGGGTTACAAAAACCCTTCGAGATGTCAGCCCAAATTCTTATACCCCTCGTGTGATCTCGATTGGACCTTTCCACAAAGACAACAAGATTTTGAAGGAAGCTGAGGTGCACAAGGTGGCTTATATGTTTGATCTATATGGTCGTTTAAAATCCCCACGTGAGCAAACCACGAAAGCATGTGTCAACATGGTGCTTAATAAAATAGACAGAATCAGGGCATGTTATGCAGGGAAGATGAAGACCTATGATGACCATGAATTTGCACAAATGATGGTTATCGATGGCTGTTTCATACTAGAACTCATTTACAGGTCAAACGATAGGATATATGAGAGCCCTTCGGTTTTTGTCAACAAGTTGCTCACCCTTTACGTTAAGCATGATTTGGTTCTGCTAGAAAACCAAATCCCTTTCTTTGTTCTCCAAGATCTCTTTGAGTGCACAATTAGGAAATTAGAACCTAGAGCGTCTCTTGTTAGCCTTGTTCTTTCATTTCTAAAGGATGTGAACCCCTTCCGACAAAAGCTAGTGCTCGATAATGATGAAGCTGAAACAAATCATGATCATATTCTTGGCGTTTTACAGAGATGTTACCAGCATGCACATGCCAAACCATCAGAAAATTCAAAAACAACATCGAATTCGGCTGCAGAATTTTTAAATGCAATATCATACTCGGTCACAGAACTGGCCATGGCAGGGGTAAAGTTTAAGCCTAATAATGATACAAAGTGGCTGCTAGCCATGGAATTCAAATTTTCCAGGGTTCATTGCTTTTGCTGGTCGTGGGGTAAGCCTACTTTCAGAATGCCTATGCTGCAAATTGAAGATTACACAGAGGCTGTTCTTAGGAACCTCATTGCATATGAGCAGTTCTCTCCTGCGGTTCCTGATGACGTCACATCATATGCTTTTGCCATGGAGAGGATATTAGATACTAAAGAGGACGTCCTCAAGGTAATAGAATCGAAAGTACTTACAAACAATTTGGGTTCTAGCGAACAAGCTTCAAATATGATTAACAGCATATGCAAAGAAGTTACAGTTAAGGACTTCTCTTACATCAAACAGTGGAAACAACTGGATGGCTATTACAACGGCTACTGGCCCAAAAATGTTGCGTGGTTGAGGCGTACTTATTTCAGTAGTCCATGGAGTTTTATAGCCCTACTTGCTGGATTCCTTCTTTTCGGTCTTACGGTGGCTCAGACCTACTTCACTATTCGCCCGATATAATCGCTGATTGCTTCAAGTTCATTTGCTGCTACCAATAGACTTTTGCTGTGGAGTTAATTTTCTTTCTATGTTCTTCTGTCTTGTACATTTTCTTTCATTTTTTTGTTATTTTTTTCTAATGTAAATCCACCACTAATTTTTCCTCTTATCTATCAATTTGGGTATCAATCTTGTTGGAACAAAGCATCATCACACAAACTAATAATTATGTTATTATTGTTGAAACATCATACATTACATATAGCAAACAAACCGAAACCTATATACTAAACCAAAGGACACATCCGTTCAGACCAACAGATGCGACACCCTTTCATATGACAGTTAAATAAATGTCATGTAACCCCTAATGGCTATAAACTAAATTAACGGTAACAGAATAAACGACCATATAGCGATATTAACGACTTTATGAAACCAGATTCTAGCTTAATATTTAACACACCCCCTCAAGCTAGAATGGTTTAACACCCAAACTTTTCTTCATGTGTGTGAACAGCCCCACTTGTAGTGCTTTTGTAAAACAATATGCAACTTGATCTTTAGAGACGCAGAATTCGATCCTTACTTCTTCATTGGCGAGCAATTCTCGTATAAAGTGAAACTTTATACGGATATGCTTGCTCTTGCCATGAAATACAAGATTCTTAGAGAGAGCTATGGCAGATTGATTATCACAGAAAATGGTTGTAGGTTCTTCCTGTGAATGTTCTAATTCCTTCAGAATGGCTCTAAAGCTTGGCATCCAGCAACAGATAAAGACATGTATTATGCTTCTGTTGAGGACAAAGCCACAACACTTTGCTTCTTCAATTGCCAAGACACTGCCCTGTCCCTAGATAGCAGTGCTTCTTCCATCATCCATACTGCCTCTGTAATAACTGTCGCTAAAGCGAACTAACTTGAAATTTTTTGATCTTGAGTAGGAAATTCCATGATTCACAGTCCCCTTAATGTACTTCAAAACTCTTTTTCCTGCATCCGAATGGCTCTTTTTGGGCATTTCCACAAATCTGCTAATGATACTTACTGAAAATGCGATATCAGGTTTGGTGGCAGTCAAGTACATCAGACTGCCAACCAAACTTCTATATAAGCTTACATCAATAAATTCTTCCCTGTCATCTTTGTGCAACTTGAGACCAAACTCCATTGGGGTAAGTGAAGGATTGGTTTGACTCATATTAAACTTTTCTAATAAGGTTTGAGCATACCTCTGCTGTGTGATCTTGATTCCCTCTAAATCTTGCTTTACYTCAATTCCCAGRAAGTAATGTAACAGTCCCATGTCGGTCATTTCAAATTCTTGTTTCATGCTTTCTTTGAATTCATCAATCAGCTGCTGTGAATTCCCTGTAAACACTAAGYCATCCACATAAATGCATACCATAAGAATCATACCTTTGATTTTCTGAGTAAAAAGAGTATGTTCTTGGGAGCATTTGTTGAATCCATGTACCATAAAATAACTTTCAATACGGCTGTACAAGGCTCTTGGAGCCTGTTTTAAACCGTATAAAGCTTTCTTTAAATGGCAGACCTTGTATTCCTCTCATTTCTTTATGAAACCTTCCGGCTGATCTATATAAACATCTTCTTCCAAAAAACCATTCAAGAAGGCAGATTTTACATCCATTTGATGTATTTGCCATTTATTTTGAGCAGCTAATGCCAAAACCAATCTAACTGGTTCAAGCCTTATAACAGGAGCAAACACTTCTTGGTAGTCTATGCCATGTTTTTGCTTATATCCTTTAACAACCAACCTTGCTTTGTGCCTATCCACCTCTCTTTTCTCATTTAACTTAGTCTTGAAAATCCATTTAACCCCTATGGGTTTATGTCCACTTGGAAGAGTAACTAACTCCCATGTGTTGTTTCTCATAATGGATTCCATCTCCTTGTTCATTGCTTCCCTCCATCTAGCATCTTGATAAGCTTTCTTGAAGGACACTGGATCTGCATCAGAGAACAGCACAAAGTCTGTTGTATCATTAAAGTCTAAGCTTCTTGGATTACATAGACATCTCTTAAGCTTCTGTATCCTCTTACTGGTGGACTTTTAGGAGAGCTTTCAGAAAGTCTTGTGCTACTTGAGTTTGGAGGCATGATGGGAGTTTCAGAAGTAGGAGAATGATGATCATTTTGTTCAGATTCTACATCTCTTTGAACTTGTTCTTTCTCCAGAATTTGAGTGCTACCTTCATTTTGAGTTGATCCATCACACCAACTCTTTCCTTCTTCAAATACCACATCTCTACTAACAATTGTTTGTTGTGTGATAGGATTATACAGCTTATAAGCTTTGGATATCTCATTGTAACCTATGAAGATGGCCTTCTCAGATTTGTCTTCCAACTTAGTTATCTTTTGATAAGGTATATGAATGTAACCAATGCAACCAAAAGTTCTGAGGTGACTCACAGTGGGTTTGTAGCCACTCCAAGCTTCTTGTGGAGTTATTTTAGATAATCCTTTTGTGGTGGTTCTATTCTGTAAATAGCATGCACATGCCACTTCTTCTACCCAGAAAGAATGATCCAGATTCTTTCCCTTGAGCATGCTTCTAGCCTTTTCCATTAAGGTCCTATTCAGTCTTTCTGCTACCCTATTCTGCTGTGGAGTATATCTTGTTGTCACTTGATGGTGTATACCATTTTCTTTCAAGAAGTCTAAGAAGTAAGTGGAGTTGTATTCCCCACCCCCATCTGATCTCAAAGTCTTGATCAGATTTCCACTTTGTTTTTCAACATAAGTTTTGAAGCTTTTAAAATATTCAAAGACCTCAAACTTCTCTTTTAGAAAGTATACCCATAGTTTTCTTGTGAAATCATCAATGAAAGTTAAGACATACATGTTTGCTCTTATTGACGGTGTCTTCATGGGTCCACACACATCAGTGTGGATGAGTTCTAGAGATTTTGAGGCTCTCCATGCTTCTGTTTGAGGGAATGAGTCTCTTGCTTGTTTTCCAGCCATACAACTCCCACATACTTCATCAACGTTGTTTATGATAGGCATTCCTTTCACTAAAATGTGTCTTTGCATGTAGCTTAAATAGGCAAAGTTGGTATGGCCAAATCTATGATGCCATAATAAGGAGTTTTGCCTTGTGGATGCATGCAATGAAAATAGACTGTCATCCTTAAAACTTATAGGAAACATCTTGTTTCCTGCCATGCTTATCCTTCCTACTAGTGTACCTGATTGATCTTTGATGTCACATGTGTCACCTTTGAATTGTAGTTCGTACCCTCTTTGTAAAAGCTGTCCCATGCTTAATAAATTGTATTTTAAGCCAGGAACATAGTACACATTAGGTATCTTCTTTTGACCATTCCTTGTGTTTACTAAGATGTCCCCAATACCTTGTACACTTAACCTTTTATCGTCTCCAGTTTCGACTTCTTTCCGTTGTGTGTTGTCCAAATTCGAGAAAAAATCCTTGTTTCTTGTCATATGGTTACTGCATCCGCTGTCCATGTACCATGTATCTTCAGTTGGTAATTCAAGTGTGTTTAAAATCATAAACATGGTATCTTCATTATCTTCGATGTTAACAAAGTTGTTTTCCCTTTCTTCTGTGATCCTTTTCCTACAAAATTTCGCAATGTGTCCAAGTTTCTGGCAGTGATAACACTGCATAGGAGAAGGTTTGCCTCTGCCCTTCCCCTTGAAATCCGTCTGTGATTCTCTCGGTTGAAACTTGTTTCTGTCTTGAGGGGTTGAACTACTTGGTGATTGCAATTAAAATGCCTACTCATATGGATTGCCATCGAACTATTCATCCTAAGTTCGTGAGATTGCAGGATTCCCAACAATCTTTCAAGTGACATAATAGAGATATCTTTTGATTCCTCTATCGCTACTACCACATATTCAAGTTTTCGAGTTAAACTCCTTAAGATCTTTTCTACAACTCTTCTATCTTCTATTATTTTACCATTGAGATGAAGTTGATTCAGAACAAGGATAGTTCTGTTGTAAAAATCCTCGATGGTTTCTGAATCCTTCATCTTTAAACCATCGAATTCGCATCTCAAAGTTTGGAGCCTTACTGTCTTGACTTTTTCTTCTCCTTTGTATGTTCTATGTAGCATATCCCATGCTTATTTCGCTGTTTTTGTTGTAAATATCCTCACAAATATCGTTAATCTACGGCTTGGTAGATTGTGAATAGTGCCTTCTTGTCTTTCTTTTTAAGTTCTCTGATTTCCCCTTCCTGTTCTTCGGTGAAATCGTTCAATTCTATAAGTTCATCAACACCTTGATTGATGATGTCCCACAATTCTTGAGACTCGAACAATACCTTCATCTGGATATTCCAGTGATGGTAATTTCTCTCATTTAATTTGGGTAGTCGATGATGATGAATGCTATTTGAAGTCAAAGCCATTGTAGAACACGAGCTCTAATACCACAATGTTGGAACCAAAGCATCACACAAACTAATAATTCTGTTATTATTGTTGAAACGTCATACATTACAAACAACAAACAAACCGAAACCTATATACTAAACCAAAGGACACATCCGTTCAGACCAACAGATGCGACACCCTTTCATATGACAGTTAAATAACTGTCATGTAACCCCTAACGGCTATAAACTAAATTAACGGTAACAGAATAAACGACCGTATAGTGATACTAACGACTTTATGAAACCAAAATCTAGCTTAATATTTAACAAATCATACTTCATGGTTTCCGATGTTTTTCATGGATTATTCCATCGTGCATCAATTTGGGTTTCATTAAAGTTCGTACATGATCTATGAACAACTGTTAGGTTTCACCTTAATAGAAATTGCAAATTAAAACTCACTAGGATAAGTGGTATTATTGAACCAGACAACTCCGAAAGACAATTCTACTTTATTCCTCTGAAACAACGGATGATTCCGTACTACAGTTCGATGGTGGAACTTTTGTTTTGTTCCAACAAATTCCCTTTATTTATAGACAAGACGAATATAATTAATGAATTAAAATGAAGTGGGTATGAGAAACAACATGAAAGATGTCAGCTAGCGCTGCTATTAATTAAAAAAAAAATGAATAGAAAGAGACATTGCAATCCAAATCTACTCCAGAAGTATGCTTCATTGGATTAGATATATAGGCATATTTGGTCCTCATGTTTGAAGACTCATCCTAACAGAGGTGCTAATTCAATAAGATGTGAATAGCATTTATTTGAAGAAGTCCTTTTATCCATAAAAGAGTCAAGAAAAATAGGGTCAAATTTAACCTAGCGATTAAAACACCTACAACAATTTCACGTCTATAAGACGCTAATTTTTTTTAAATGTCATAATATCTACTTTATAGGATCGAACACTTGTGCGTCATATGTAAAAGTGTTACAACAAGTTCATGTATCGTTTTTGGGCATCTTAACAACTTTTTAGAACATTTTTGAAATAAATTGTCCTATTAGCTCTCTTATAGAATGCTTTTGAGATATGTCCTATAAACACATCTTTCAGTTGGATCCGTGTTTCATATTTTTCAAATAATGTCGTTAATACGGTCAAGACAAAGTGAAGAAAGGTATTTTGGTCTAATCCATATAACTTGTAGATGGTTTGCCAGTTGTTGGTTAATTGGGAGGTGCTAGAAGGTTCTAGTTGGTTTGCTTATTGTAGTATAACTAGATGTACTCTTTGTTTTCTGTTTTTCATATGTTGAATTCCAACCTTATCT
Organism: Cynara cardunculus var. scolymus; assembly: GCF_001531365.2. Lineage (NCBI taxonomy): Eukaryota > Viridiplantae > Streptophyta > Magnoliopsida > Asterales > Asteraceae > Cynara > Cynara cardunculus. Next base: position 16,913,691 of record NC_037529.1, read on the forward strand.
TCTCTCAATTTTCTCTCTGCCATATATGGTATCAGAACAAGACGGCCTTATTGCTTGCTTCAGTTTTTCCATTTGATTAGATTCAATTTCATCTTCGCTTCTTCAATCAATTTCCCTTACATATTCGCTATTCCTAAATCCAATGATCAATCATCCAATCAAATTGTACCCACCATTGATGATAGGGTTTTATAATTTCTCTGGCGGTTGAGATTTCATATGGCAAATAAAGCTAATCCTAACAAGAACAAACCACTTGGTTCATATTGTGATGTCGGGACATATTAAGAAGCGTTGCTACGAGCTTCAAGGTTATCCGATTGGCTATAAAACGTAGCTAATGAGTCAATAACGTGAGTGAAAATAAAGGTAATTATTATTCCTTATCCGTTCTTGCACAAAAGGTTAGGTCAGATGGTTGGGTTGTTGATTATGGTGCATTGCAACATATTTTCAACGACCTTCACGAATTTGAAAATAGGAGTATCGGATGTGGCTCAAAGCGGTATTGGATCTTGTGATCAGCAAGCATCAACTTTCATCAAGAGACATAAGTGGAGGTCTTGGGTGCATGGCTGTTTATCCACCGCCAAAGTCTTGGTTCTTGTTAGCGGGTCGCTATAAAAGAACTTTTGATGGAAAAAGGAGTGCAGCAAGGTGATACGATCGCCCCCTTTCTGTTTGTTTTGGTTGCTGAGGGGCTGAAAATTGCGATTGACGAGACTGTCGAAAAAGGGTTGTTTCAAGGTGTTTCTCACCCTAACAATGGCCCTAACACTATCTATCTCAAGACTGGTTGTGAGATCATTTTTTTGAATTTGGTGAGAATTTTAAGGTGTTTTCATCTTGCTGCCATTCTCAAGATCAACTTCGACAAAAGAAAAGTAGGGGAGATTGGAGTTAAATCGAATGAGGTGTTGGCCATGGCTAGGAGGATGAATTGCAAAGATGGCTCCATTACATTTTCTTATCTTGGTATGCCAGCGCGAGCTAGAATGTCAAAGGTTGAAAGTTCCGCTACAACAAAATTGATTTTATAGGACGCCGCCAATTTCAAAGCGTCCTATTAGACTGCTTTATAGGACTCATCTTATAGGATCAAAAAAAGAAAGGGTCTTATCTAAAGTCGTTGCAATAAGTTTATAGGAGGTTTTTGGACGTCTTAACAAGTTTTATAGAACATTTTTAATACAAAGCGTCTCATTAACTATTTTATAAGACACTATTTGAAAAAAAAATGTCTTATAAAAATAAGTGTATTATAAAAAGACGGGTTTATAGGAGACTTTTTCAAAAATGTCCTATAAAATAGTTGATAGGACGATTTGTATTAAAACTGTCCTATAAAACTTGTTAAGACGCCAAAAACTCAATTGATGGGATGATGTTTCTGCTCTACCGCATTATGATGCAGTGGTATGGCAGAGGTGGCAGGACGGAAGAAGAAAAGGAGACTTTAAGGCTTTGGCATGCATTAGGATATTTATTATACGCTAACTGGTAGAGGATGATGTTCAAGTACAGGTCAATCGTATATGCAAGGAACATATGTGGATGAGGTATTATATTCATTCATCTGATATAACTCAACCTTAAGTTCCATTACTAATCTCGTGTATGTATATATTCAATAAATATGAACAGGTGTTACAGATTTTTCATATGGATTCGCATATGTATCTTTAAATGAATTTTTTCAATAATTCACATATGAACCTTCTTTTTTTACCTTCTCATGATACGTATATATATATATATATACTAGTTGTATACCCGCGTAATATGGCGGGATGTCAAATTTTCAAATAAGTCTACAACTAAAAATAAGTGCAACTATTCATCAAAAAATACAAAATTTATATTTAAATATTCGATCTTATAGGGAACCCTTAGAAATATTTAAACCTCGGTTCCTTATAGTGGAGTTTCAACTTGAATGTTGTTGGTGGTGTACATCAACGATTGTACCTTATGCATGTGAAGATGTAATTAAGAGATTTTTGAAATTTTGGTGGAGTACTTGGCTTTATAGGTTGCATTTAAGACTTTTGGTCTAAATGCTTATTAATATAGTATAGAGAGAGAGAGAGAGAGATAGAACGACGTGGGATCGTGTGAGAATAACAATTATATTGAGGATGATGAGAACACTTGTGAGCCTCTAGATGAATAACTTCTTAATCTAACTTGATTTTCCATCAAACACTTTCAATACCTTCAACTACTTTCATCAACCTCTATCTTCACATTTTTAGCGAGAAATATAACATTCATATGCACTACAAAACAAATGACTTTTTACCCACAAAAATCACAAAGGGAAATTTCCGTCGGAAATTTTCGACGAGTCATAAAGACCAATGTTCGGGTAGAATCCAATGTTTTTCAATAACATACCTATGGATCACCGAAAGAATATTTGGGTAATCTGTCACTGATTTGAGTTTTCCACCAACATTTTACCCACCAACTTTTATGACTGTTTTGGGATGACTCAACCTTTTAGCATCGGATTTCCCATGGAAAATCCGTAGGTAAAAAGTCTTCAATTTAGTAGTGATAATATGCGAACGAACCTTATATTGTGTGAAGGTGCAATGACTGGTCATCTTCACAGAAACCGGTGAAGGTAAACATTTAGGTCCATTGCCTTTGGAAACTTCACAAAATACAACGTAAAATTCACACAATATAACGGTACCCTTCAGGATTTATCATATTCCTCACCAAAACTCTTTTTTCTCTATTGATCCCAAGTCTGAGGTTAGGTTTTGAATAATATATTTACAACTTTAACCCTAAAATTAAATTTTCTAACGAAATGGCCATCTATTACCCTATTAGCACCGTTAGGTGTGTACAGAGACTAAATTCCAAAAAAAAAATTGATTTGACTTGTTGATAGACAACTTTGACTAAACACCGGTGGTGGGTCCCACCTTTACGCACCCGGCGGTGCGCGATGCATAAGGGCCCCACCCGAAAGGAAAAAGATTTAATAACTTTAATTTTTTTTCCTCATTTTCAATACATAACACTATTTATCCTCATTCTCAATAGAAAACACTATTTATTTTTCCTCCTTCCTAATACAACACTATTTATTTTTCTCCTTCCAAAACAAAACACTATTTATTTTCCTCCTTCCTACTACAACACTATTTATTTGTCTTTTTCTTTCTCAACCCCACTATATAAACAATTCAAATTTCATATTACGAACACAAAACCAACACTTAAAAAAAACAATATATATATATATATATATATATCCGAGTTCTTTCTCAAGGATCAATGTCTTTGATTGAAAAAGTTGGAGTACGTGTTTTTGGTGAAGATTCGGGACAGTTAGTCAATGACGTGGTAGATTATATTCCAGAAACGCAAAAAGTTGTTGTATTGTTGCCGATACACTTAACATTACCCGGTTTGGTCAATTATTTAGCTAGAAAATTAAACTTACCTGATTTTCATAATCGTTTTATATTAACATATAAATCTCTGTAATCTGGTTCGATTGTCGAGTTATTTGACACCGATGACACGAGACAATTTTTGGCTATTGGTGTGGATGTCTCACCGCAAGCCTTAAGATTGTATGTTTGCAATCGTGGTGTTGAAATTTATCAATCTAATTCAAACCAAGAGATTGTTCCAGTTACTATGTATGGGCTCGAGCACCCTCAATATATACTTCAACTCGTACCGTATGTGCTAAACCAATCTGAGCCGGCTTCCAGCCAAAACATATTTCCACTCACTTCATACCAATCGTTCCAAAGTGATGAGACAACTCATAACACTCCATATTATTCGTACCAAACTCTATATCAACCATTTCAGACCCCACTTGAAACATACAGAGTATCACCCGTTTCATAGCTAGGGGACGTATGAAACTCCATATCAGTCGTACAACACTCTATATAAGTCATACGAAAATCGTCCGACGTACCAATACCAAGATCTACCATCTGATTATGGCATTCGTATTTCTGAAATTTCTGCCAAAGAATATGACGCAAATTTAGATGACACTGAAAATGCGTCTAAGAAATATAAGGTTGATTTTGATCCTTATTATGGGGCTCTCTCGGGGGATTTTTTGTATCATCCCAATATAGATGAATATCTGGGGCTACAATCAGATAGTAGTAATAGTGAATCTGATACAAAAGATAAATAAGGGTCTTGGTAGGGGTAATATTAGTAATTTGATGAGTTGTAATTTATTTTGGGGCATGCTTCCCCCATTACCAACGCCAGTCCCTATAGTGAAGCCTAAAGAACTGGCCCCCAAATATCAACATTATAAACGAGTGAAAGTTGGGCAAATTTTCAAGAGTAAAGAAGAGTTGAAACTAGCCCTAAAAAAGGGAGGAAAGAGAAAGAATACAAGTAGGACTGAAATGTCTTAAAGAGGGTTACCAGATGAAAACCACCCGCTCCACGCAATTTAGGTTCGAAGCAATATGTATATTAGAAAAATGTGAATGGCGAATAAGAGCAATCGTAATTAACGGTACAATGTTGTATCAGGTTTGTACATTTAAAGACTTGCACACATGTTCATAAACGCAAGTGTATCCCAATCACCGTCAAGCAAACAAGAAGGTGTTAGGTCATATACTGAAAGATGCAATGAATGACATAAGTAGAGTATACAAGAGCCATGACATCGTCGTCGATATGGAGAACAACTACAAAATCTCAGTTAGTTATATGCAAGCTTGTCGTGCAATGTGTTATGTCATTCTCCTCCTAATAGGCGACCTGGCAGAATCGTTTTCTTTATTTTCGGTATAATGCTACAATTTGGAAAAGGCTAATCCAACGATTCGATCGTTTGTGAATCATTGTAGAAATGATATTATATTAAAATCAATACATTGTAGAAACAAGATTATATAAAAATTAATACATTGTAGAAATGAGATTATATAAAAAATCAAATTGTACAAACGAGATTATATTAAAACTAATACATTGTAGAAACGAGATTATAAAAAAAGAAGTAATACATTGTAGAAATGAAATTATTTAAAAAATCAAATTGTGAAAACGAGATTATATTAAGATTAATACATTGCAGAAATGAGAATATATTAAAATTAGTACATTGTAAAAATGAGATTATATAAAAAATACATTATAAAAACGAGATT
>NC_037529.1:16920730-16923560 GCF_001531365.2 Cynara cardunculus var. scolymus
AACGTAAAAGGATTAAGAGATACCAAAACACAGTTAGGGAGAAATTCACCTTACAAAATAACACATGCAAAATCAGCAACTTTTCAGTAAGAGTTCATATACATATACTATATATAACTATAAGTTCGGTATAAACTCACAGTGCTTTATTATAAATGACCGAACGCGGAAACATCCAATTCCAACCAACAATAGCATTAAACCTTCAGAGGCCCTAAATAGTCTTAAAACAGCCCCTGGAGTAAACATTTCAAGTATCGGACGACATACTCGATTCATTAAGTCCATAAATGCAGCTGGGGCATTGGTGAGACCAAAAGGCATCACCAGAAATTTATAATGCCCATATCTCGTACGGAAAGCAGTCTTAGGTACATCCTCCTCCCGTACCTTTAGCTGGTGATAACCTGATCTGAGATCAATCTTGGAGAAGAACCTTGCACCTTGAAGTTGATCAAACAAATCATCAATATAGGGTAAGGGGTATTTATTCTTAATTGTTACCTTATTCAGCTCACGATAATCGATGCACATTCGGAAAGATCCGTCTTTCTTCTAGACAAACAACACCGGAGCACCCCTTGGTGAAGTGCTCGGTCGTATGAAATCTTTATCCAATAGCTCTTGTAGTTGTTTCATCATTTCTTTCATTTCTGGAGGCGCTAGACGATAGGGAGTTTTCGCGATCGGTGCTGCACCCGGTATCAAGTCGATTCTAAACTCCACTTGCCTATCTGGTGGAAATTCAGGCAAGTCTTCAGGAAACACGTTCGGGTATTCACGTACTATTGGTACATTGTCCAGAGTCTTCTCCTTCATCTCCTTTGTCGAATCTAGGACATACGCTAAGAAAGACAAGTATCCTTTAGTTAAATAATGTCGAGCCTTGAGTACGGAGATTAATTTAAGGTCGATCACGCGTTGTTCACCGTAGACATATAAGAATTCTCTATTTTCCATCAGAATTTGTATCATTCGCCGCGAGAAAATGATTTCTGCTCGGTTCTTCGTCAACCAATCCAAACCAATTACCACATTAAAGTTATGAATATTCATTGGAATCAAATCGACCGTGAACTCATGGTCATCTAAGTCTAATTTACAGTCTTTATAAACTTTATCAGCTACGAGTGTTACTCCGTTCGCAATGTCGACATTAAAAGGTTTTTCAAGCATGATTGGCACAGAATCGAGGTACTGAGTATAACAAAGTGACACAAAAGAATTCGTGGCTCCCGAGTCAAATAAAATAAATGCAGGTCTATTATTGAGAAGGAAAATACCCGTTATAACATCCGGTTCCTTCAATGCCTCCTCTGCTATGATTTGAAAAGCCCTGGCTCGTGCCCTGGGCACTTCCTCTTTTTGGGTTGAAGTACTCACTCTCGTTGGTTGTTGTACTGAGGCTTTGCTTTCAACCCTTTTCATACGGGGACAATCTTTAATATGATGCCCTAACACTCCACAGGAAAAGCATGCAAGACCTCTCTGGGGACAATTCATCCTAACGTGACCCGCTTCACTGCAACAAAAACATTTAATGACAGATCTATCCGTATCACACCGGCCTTGGTGTGTCTTTCCGCACCTCCAACAGCCTCTTGGTGTGCTCGACTATAACGTATAGGCTTGAGAAGGAGCACGAGGATTGTTCTGAGTCTGTGCCCGTCTTGGTGTAAATAGTCGTGATGGTTTATGTGACGGTGCCGAAAAGATCCTGTCAGTTCTTTGCCGTTTTGGTGTGGAAACGGTATCATTGGGTATCGTTAAATCATGTTCGTGGCGTCGAGCATATTCGACAGCTTTACCAAAACTCGGAATATCACGATTCGCAACGAAATCACGGATTTCTCGTCGTAGCCCATCGACGAAATGGTCAATCTTGTCTTGGTCAGAAGTCATAAACCGTTGGGCAAACCGTGCCTTCCGGTTAAATTCAGTCTCATACTCAATCACAGTCATATTTCCCTGCTTCAGATCCATAAATTCTTTCTCAAGGCGTCTCTGAAGGTCCGTTGGGCAGTATTGCTCAAAGAATAAAGCTCGAAATTCTTTCCACGTCATATCCTCTTGGGTAATTGGGTCAAGAGATTCGAACGTATTATCCCACCACACCAGTGCTCGGTCGATGAACATCGCGGATGCGTACTTCACCTTATCATCATCGGGTATTCGAGTGATCCGAAACACCTTTTCAGTATTCTATATCCATTGCATTGCAAGTACAGGATCTGATTGTCCTGTATATTTTGTCGCTCCACTGCTTCGAAAGGTTTTAAATGAGACTTGTTCGATTTTGGTTCGTGGCATGTCGTCATTAATTGGACCTTTACCTCTATCATCAGGTTTTAAAGCATTATTACGTTCACGATCTTCCGTTAACCGTTTCTCAAATTCACGTCGTTGCTGTTCTAATGTTATTTGAAGCTGATCTGTCATATATTTCATGAGCCTTTCGGTACGAGGGGATATCGGGGCATTCTCATTATTACTGGTGTTCCCGGAATATTTTCTCCGACATTGGGGTCCGGTGGAGTATGGCTCGCCTCGTCGTGATCCGACATCGAGCTGAAAATGTAACATAAATATATCAATTATAATTCTAATCCCAGGTCCCCCATCCATCTTAGGTCTTTTCTATCGGTCCATATCCCGTATAATCATCACTTAGTTACTATACGATCTCAATGCTTAGGTTTAAGTCTATACCATTTCTGATATTCAGATCGCTTAAACCGCGGCTCTGATACCATAATTGTAACATCGGTTACGCTAATTCTTAATAAAAAGAAACTATTTATCCAATAAATTTTCCATAAAACAATCTCCA
>NC_037529.1:16925035-16928709 GCF_001531365.2 Cynara cardunculus var. scolymus
AACGTAAAAGGATTAAGAGATACCAAAACACAGTTAGGGAGAAATTCACCTTACAAAATAACACATGCAAAATCAGCAACTTTTCAGTAAGAGTTTATATACATATACTATATATAAGTATAAGTTCGGTATAAACTCACAGTGCTTTATTATAAACGACCGAACGCGGAAACATCCAATTCCAACCAACAATAGCATTAAACCTTCAGAGGCCCTAAATAACCTTAAAACAGCCCCTGGAGTAAACATTTCAACTATCAAAAACCAACTATATCCCAACCTTAAGTTATACACTTTAGATCTTGATTATCCTATTTACACTTTCTTGTACAGCCCTCTGTTCAACCCCTGTTTTACCACACTTAGACCCAGATTTAGCCATATAACTCACTGCATGTTGCCGATCTACCCAATTTAGCTTCAAATTCACACATTAATCAACATTATCTTTTATAATCTTTCAAATGCAGAACCTAGCCTCTAATTTAACACTTCTACTTGAAATAAACTTGTAATTAGAAGCATACCTTTGATGATTAACACTTAATCTTCAAGAATCTAACATGGATCATCAAGGATTGAAGGATTAACCTTAAATGTGTGTAAATCGCACCTTGAGTGTGTGTGAGAGTTCTGGACTTAGATGATATGAAAAATGGACCAAAACTCCAATTTATAATGCTAAAACTCGAGTTGGGCCGGCTTGGCCCGTCTAGGTACCCATTTAGACCATCAATACTTACATTATTCATAACTTTTCGCTCGGACCTCCATTTTCCACGAGGTTTTCGCCTACACCTCCATAAAGAGATAATCTATAACATCCAACAAAAATATTCCAGAAAATATCTCCCAAGAAAATTAGTTTTACATATCTATTTGACGTAAAAATTTTCTCAAATCCTCTAATATATTCTTAAGAAATATAATTCTAACACTTTAGACCCCAAATTCCCACTAAATCATAAGCTCGCTTTAACCCAATAATTAATTATACTAAGCAAATAATTGGGTATATTATAAATTGGATGTTACATCTACCCTCTCCCTAATTTTGAAGAAAAGATACTTTTCCTCCATAAAGCTACTGCACCTTCTTCTCCATAAACCCATCTTCTCCTCCATAAAGCTATTGTACCTTCTCCTCCATAAACCCATCTTCTCCTCCATCGATCGCTACCGCCAAAAAAGTCATTCTCCAAATCGAAGGTATGTCATCGATTCTTCATCTATCTTTTCGAGTGCATCTCTGTTTATGAATCTGCATATCTGTTTACGAGTTCATCATAGAGGCCAGATATGAATGTGCATCTCTGTTTACGATTGCTCCATCTTATAAAGAAAAAATGCACAGATCTGATATTTTGTTTATAAATGTGCATCTCTGTTTACACATTTGGTTTATGAATGTGCATCTGATATTCTGTTTTACATGGATAAACACATCCAAATCTACAACCAGATGGAGCTGCATCTTTACATTGTTAGTTAACTGCACTGCTCAAATATATGTTTCCTAATAAATAAATAATTTACCTACTCCATTCCATTTTTAATTGTCAGCACCTCCTGGAATTTATAGGCTATTAGAAAATTCCAAATGGGTGCATCAAGTATGCATATTGGGTTTTGAAATTCCAGATGGGTACCTCCTGGAATTTACCATGGCTCCATTTTGTAGTATAACTTCAACCATGGGTGGAAAGTATTCTACTTTCAAATTTGTAACCTGCAAACAGAACCCACAACAGATGTTATGTGTCTTTGCCGATTATCTTATTCATTTGTATATGTCTTTGCCGATTATGTGTTTCCAACTTGTTGAATTTCAACCGATTAGGTATGGAACAAACAGACGATTCACAACCACCAAAAAGGACTAGGATAAGTTGAAAAAACATGGTTGTTGTAAAAACGTTTCTAGAAAGTTGCATTCTTGAGATAGCTTTGAACGGAAAAGAAGGTGGAAGTCTAAAATCATTGTCCTGGAAGAAAGTTTCTGATCATCTGAAAGAGATTCACAACTTTCATGTAGATAGAAAGCAAATGCGTAACCACTATGACTATTTAAAGGGAATATATGGGGCGTGGTTGAAACTTAAAAATAAAACAGGAACGTGTATGATCCATCAACAAACTCATTTAATTTGACACCCGAGCAATGGGAACTCGAATTTCAGGTCACTATCTTGTTTACTTTTTTTTCCTTCTATTTAAAATTTGATTAGTTACTTATAATTATTTTTTTAACACAGTGAAATAAATATCACTACCAAAAAACCCACTATTTCCGGCGGCCAAATCCACCGGAAATCCGCCGGAAATTACTTTTTCCGTCGGATTTCCAGCGGATTTGGCCGCCGGAAAAAAGGGCGCCGGTGATTGTTTTTCCGGCGGATTTTCCCCGTTTCCGGCAGATTACGGCCGCCGGAAAATCTTCGCCCGTTTTTTTAAAAAATCTTGATTAACTTAACAAATAATTAATTTTTTTTTTTAAATTTCCGACGGAATATTCCGCCAGAAACATTTCTCGCCGGAAAAAAAATACTTTCTAAAAGATTTAATTTTTTTTTTAAATTACCGGCGGATAAATCCGCCGGAAAAGTATATATAAAATAATATTTTTTTAAAAAATAATATTTTAAAAAAGATTTAATTTTTTTTAAAATACCGGCGGATAAATCCGCCGGAAAAGTATAATAATATTTCTTTTAAAAAAATAATATTTTAAAAAAGATTTAATTTTTTTTAAAATACCGGCAGATAAATCCGCCGGAAATATATATATATAATAATATTTTAAATTTTTTTTTAAATTAATATTTAAAACCTGTATTTAATACCTGTATTTAAAAACTGCAAATATGTACAATATTACCACTGAAAATAAAAAAGCGAAATAGAACTAAATATTATACATTAAAGTGAAACTACAATTATTCCAACCAAACAAAAACTAAATTGTTTCAAATCGAAAGACAATATTCAATATGGTGGTGGCGGGGGGAGATGTTGAGATTGACTGAGCTGTCTAACGAAAGCAGCCATATCTTCAAGTTGTCTATCATGTTGCTCCTCCCTCTATCGTCGTCGCTCCGCCTCCACCCGCTGTCGCTCCTCCTCCGCCAAACGTCGCTCCTCGGCCACCCGCCATCGCTCCTCCTCCGCCAAACGTCGTTCCTCCGCCGCCCGCCATCGCTCCTCCTCCGCCAAACGTCGCTCCTCCTCCGCCGCCCGCTGTCGCTCCTCCGCCGCCCGCCATCGCTCCTCCTCCGCCAAACGTCGCTCCTCCTCCGCCATCCGTTGGCGCTGACTTTGTTCCTGTAAGTCTCTAAGTTGGGTCTTTAAGGTTTGAATTTCCTATAAAATAAATAAAAYRTTRTAATATTTAATATGAATTATAAGCTAAGTCGATAAACATCATCAAAAGAAAAGAGACACATACGTGCTTATCTGAAGCAGATGAACCACCTTCCGGAAAGTCCCCGGTCAAGACATAATTAGGTTCTTGGTTGTACCCAAACCCAAATAAACGGCCTTTCTTGCTTCCCCCAACCGCTTGCTCCTACAACTCTTTATCAACTAAGGGATAGGTTGAGGGATCATCGCCGTATCTTTGACTGATACCAGTTGAATACTCATCCTATATATAGTTTAAAAAAGATTGCAAGTCA
>NC_037529.1:16929886-16931161 GCF_001531365.2 Cynara cardunculus var. scolymus
AACCGGTGCTAGAGCCTCTACCCGTACCGTGGGTAGGTGTACTGCCACTAGCTCGACCGGTGATCCGAGTACGCGGCATTATCGTTTTTCTATAAAACAACGTTAGAAAACATACAACAATAATTCAAGAGGGGGTGAATATTAAATAACAATGGTTTACTAATTAAGTTTTAAAAATGGAAATAATAAAAGTTTAAAACAACAACACAAAGTTTACTAAGACTAAAATTTACAAATGAAGCCTAATCATCTGATGAGTGATCAGACAAGTCAAGTTCTTCGTCCTCAGAGTCACTATCCGAGTATTGGAACTCCTCTTCTTCGTCACTACTCTCATCAACATGCCAGTTGTCGCGACGATTGTTGGCAACTTCGATGTCGTCTTTCCCCGTGACAAGCTGGATTGGTTCTTGAACATCTTCGTTTCCCTCATGTTGGGTTATTCGTTTATTTTTCTGGAAAAACTGTTCATCATCTATATTTTCATCATCTGACCGGACTTAAGGGATGCTCGATGCTAAGTCATAGACCCCTCTTGGCTTTGTCTTCACCACADACCACCAATCTTTTAAWAAATTCGATGGATATGGTACATAATAGACTTGTTCAGCTTGTGATGCTAGGATGAACGGGTCGTCTGAACGAAGCCTTGATCTATGTTTGACGTCCACGATATTATGTTTTGGGTCAACTCGGACGCCGTTAACTGTGTCAAACCATGTGCATCTAAATAGTGGGACAACACAACGACCGAGCTCATACCCATGATATTCTATATCAAAGACTTCATCCAACAAGCCATAGTAGTCGGCCTCGGAACCCGAGTAACAAGACCCTCTCATGCATACTCCTCTATTATGTGTGGTGCGATTTCTACCATGAGTTAGCGTATGGAACTTGTAACCGTTTACGAATAACCCCGGGTGTGTCCAAACCGTACGTAACGGTTTTTATGCCAAAATCCTAACAAGTCATGACCGAGACATAACCTACAATCATGTCATTTGTAATATTTTATTAAGTACATATACAGAATGATGAATTAAAGTTAATATGTATACACTTACGTAGGTATGAAACCATCCAGCAAAGTAATCGCCCCTACATTTGTCGAGACCCGCATCATCAATATATGGCTCTCTATTTAGGACCTCCGTATTGAAGATATCTATAAACGGAAAAAATTCTTCACAATTCAGTAAAATGTAGGTGTGAGCTTTGTGCATATCTTCATCCGATAGATTAACATGCGCTCCGCCTTTATTAAATAATCCT
>NC_037529.1:16938721-16944321 GCF_001531365.2 Cynara cardunculus var. scolymus
ACAGATTTATATATACATATACATACAGAGGCGGTCGGTGCAGCAGCGGTCGGCGAGGTCGGTTAGTTCACGGCGGCGACGGCAGCAGGCGGTCGGCGAGGTCGGCGGCCGATGCAGCAGGCGGTCGGCGGTTAGTTCACGACGGCGACGACGGTTGCTTCACGGCGAGGTCGGCGGCTTAGTTCACGGCGAGATTGGCGGTAGTTCACGGCTTATTCGGGAGTAATTTTCGTTCTTCCTCTTTGTTCACGGGCGCTGCTGAAAGAAAGATGCTAGGGTTTTATGCTTAGGAGTTCCGGCGGATTACCGGCGGATATATCCGCCGGAAATTTTCATTAAATTTTAAAAAACCCGGTTTTCTTGAACATTTGAATTTTTTTGAAATTTTTAATATATCCGGCCGGTAAAATATTTCTTTTTTAAAAATAAATTATTATTATTATTATTATTATTATTATTATTATTATTATTATTATTATTATTATTATTATTATTATTATTATTATTATTATTAATGTTATTATTATTATTATCATTAGAGCCCAATACGATTCCACTAAAGTTCAATAGGGTTCATTAACACCAATACGGTTCATTAAACCCCAATACGGTTCATTAAAGCCAATACGATCCATTATAACCCAATACAATCCATTAAAACCCAATACAATCCATTAAAGCCCAATACGATCCATTAAAACCCAATACGGTCCATTAAATTCCAATACGGCTCATTAAAGCCCAATACGGTTCATTAAATCCCAAGACGGTTCATGAAAGCCCAATACGGTTCATTAAAGCCCAATACGGTTCATAAAAGCCCAATACGATCCATTAAATTCCAATACGGTTCATTAAATTCCAATACGATCCATTAAAACCAAATACGGTTCATTAAAACCAAATACGGTTTATTAAAGCCCAATACGGTTCATTAAAGCCCAATACGGTTAATGAAAGCCCAATATAGTTTATTAAAGCCTAATACGGTTCATCAAAGCCCAGTACGGTTCATAAAAGCCCAATACGATCCATTAAATTCCAATACGGTTCATGAAAGCCCAATACGATTCATTAAAGCCCAGTACGGTTCATTAAAGCCCAGTACGGTTCATTAAACCACAATACGGTTCATGAAAGTCCAATACGGTCCATTAAAACCCAATACGGTCCATTAAATCCCAATACGGTTCATCACAGCCCAATACTGTTCATTAAAGCCTAATACGGTTCATGAAAGCCCAATACGGTTCATTAGAGCCCAATACGATTCCACCAAAGCCCAATACGATTCCGCCAAAGCCCAATACGATTCCACCAAAGCCCAATACGGTTCATTAAATCCCAATACGGTTCATTAAAGCCCAATACGGTTCATTAAATCTCAATACGGTCCATCAAATCCCAATACGGTTCATTAAAGCCCAACGGTTCATAAAAGCCCAATACGGTTCATTAAAGCCCAATACTTCCATTAAAGCCCAATACGGTCCATTAATACCCAATAAGGTCGATTAAAGCCCAATACGATCCATTAAAGTCCAATACGGTTCATTAAAGCCCAATACGGTTCATGAAAGCCCAATACGGTTCATTAGAGCCCAATACGATTCCACCAAAGCCCAATACGATTCCACCAAAGCCCAATACGGTTCATTAAAACTCAATACCGCCATTAAATCCCAATACGGTTCATTAAAGCCCAATACAGTCCATTAAATCCCAATATGGTTCATTAAAGCCCAATACGGTTCATTAAAGCCAATACGGTTCATCACCCAGTACGGTTCATTAAAGCCCAATACAGTTCATTAAAGCCCAACGGTTCGCCGGAAAGCCCAATACTTCCATTAAAGCCCAATACGGTCCATTAATACCCAATAAGGTCCATTAAATCCCAATACGATCCATTAAAACCCAATACGGTCCATTAAATCCCAATACGGTTCATTAAAGCCCAATACGGTCCATTATTCTTTTTTTAGAAAAATTTTATTTTTCCGCCGGAAAATGGTTTATTTCTTTTATAAATAATTTTTTTAATTTTCCGCCGGAAATCCGCTGGAAAAATGTTTACTCTTTTTTTAATAAAAAAATAAAAAATTCGTCGGAAATCCGCCGGAAATGTTAAATTCTTTTAAAAAATTATTTATTTTTCCGCCGGAAATCCGCCGGAAAAATGTTTACTCTTTTTTTTAGAACAAAATTAAAAAATCCGCCGGAAATCCGCCGGAAAAGTTAAACTTTTTTTAAAAAATTATCTATTTTTCCGCCGGAAATCTGCCGGAAAAATGTTTACTCTTTTTTTAATAAAAAAATAAAAAATCCGCCGAAAATGTTAAATTTTTTTAGAAAATTATTTATTTTTCCGCCGGAAATCCGCCGGAAAAATGTTTACTCTTTTTTTTAGAAAAAAATTAAAAAATCCGCCAAAAATCCGCCGGAAAAGTTAATTTTTTTAAAAAAAATATTTATTTTTCCGCCGGAAATCCGTCGGAAAAATGTTTACTCTTTTTTTAATAAAAAAATAAAAAATCGGCCGGAAATCCGCAGTAAATGTTACATTTTTTTAAAAAATTATTTATTTTTCCGCCGGAAATCCGCCGGAAAAATGTTTACTCTTTTTTTAATTAAAAAAATAAAAAATCCACCGGAAATCCGCCGGAAATGTTAAATTTTTTTAAAAAATTATTTATTTTTCCGCCGGAAAAATGTTTACTCTTTTTTTTAGAAAAAAAATTAAAAAATCCGCAGGAAATCCGCCGGTAAAATGTTGTAATTTCAAGATTAATCTGAGTAATTAAGAAATCCGCCGGAAATCCGTCGGAAATTGTTGAAAGTTAATAAAATGTTGACTTTTTTAGCGTCCACCGGAACGCCGCCGGAAACTGCTCCGGAAATGCTCAGTTTTCTAGTAGTGTATGTTGAATCGTTAAGGACAACTAATCTTCCATTCCCGGAGTTGTGTACGCAATTGTTTGAAGGCGGTGTTTCCACGGGCATCAGAAGAGCCTTCTGTCGAACCTTTCTTTGTTTCCAACAATGAGGAAGTGGAGATCTCCAATTCCCAACCCACCTCCTCAACTCTCGTATCTTCAGCTCGTACGCAAGTGAGAACCAACAAGAGAAAAGTTAGCCAATCTGACATAGATGAGAAGATTTTGTCAGTTTTAAAAGCTTTGGCTGTAAAACATGGGAACCCCGGTGGTGTTGAGCCTCCTTCTTACATGGTTTGTCTTCAAAAACTCAATGAACTTGGATGGCCAAAAGACGGTCCTTTGTATCGTATTGCAATGGCTCTTCTTGGTGAAAAGGAGAATAGAGAGCCATGGTTGATGATACCGCCCAAATTTGTTGTTGATTGGGTTAAGATAGTTGGAGATAAACTAGGCGACAAGTAGGTGGTTGCGGTTGATTTGGCCATTGATGTTTAGGATTATGCTTGTTTTTTTGTTGGTGTTTATGATACATTTCCAATGGCTTTTTTTTGTTGATGCTTATGATACATTTCCAATGGCTTTTATGGTTGATAGTTATGACTCTTTTTGGCCGTTGATGTATTTGGAATGGTTGGTTTAATGATATTAAGTTTTATGTTATCAAGTTGGTTTTTTTGATATTTGGTTGGTGTTTGCAAGTTGTTTTACGATTATTATTGAAATTTTAGTTATATAAATGATGTTTACAAGTTGATTTACGATTATTGTTTGCAATTTTAGATATGTTGGCTTACAAGGAAGAACGTTTATTCGTAACTCTATTATTTTGGTATTTAAGAAGAAGAAGGAATTCTTCAACAAGAATCGAGAGGGTACGAGATAACACTTCAGCTATGAGCGGATATGCATAAACACAAGAGTTGCTATATGGATCTAGTTTGCAATGTCAAGAGTTGATGCATATGCCTCGTGAAGCATATGTATTACTATGCAATCACTTTAAACAAAGGGGTTGGGTAAAAGATGGTAGAATTGTAAGTGTCGAGGAGAAAGTAGCTATGTTTTTTACTATGATCGGACATAACGAACGTTATAGAGTTATCAAACGAAGATTTCAACATTCCATCGACACCGTCCATAGTTGTTTTCATGAAGTTCTACGGGGGATGATGAAGTTTGCGAGAGAAATTGTCTGTCCAGCAGCGTTTGAAACAAACACAGAGATTATGTCAAATTGGCACAGTCATTTGAGAGAAATATTTCCGGTAAACTTTGCTTTTATAGTTTTTCTATATTTAGGTACAAATCTTTAACATTTTTTCATCAATGAAGGGTGCAATTGGTGCACTAGACGGGACACTCATACATGCAGTCATGCCTGCTAGTCATCAAACTGCATATAGAGGAAGAGGAGGTGGTCGATGCTACCAAAATGTTCTAGGCATTTGTGATTTCAATGTGATATTCACATTTGTTTGGGCCGGATGGGAAGGCATTGCACATGATTCTAGAGTGCTAACCGAAGGTATACATCATTTCACTGACATTGAACATGTTTAGTTTGAAATAATGTTTGCATGTTTGCCTAATCAATTGTTGCATGCAGATAAATATTATCTTTGTGATTCTGCATATTCCAACGCTCGTGGATTTTTAGCTCCGTATCGTAACACGAGGTATTGGTTAGCAGATTATCGACGCAGACGTGCTTTAACTAAAGAAGAAAAATTCAATCATGTGGATGCACAACTTCAAAATGTCATTGAGCGTGCTTACGGTGTCTTGAAAGCTAGATTCCCTATCTTGAAGCAAATGGCTCCTTTTTCATTTACAAAACAAAGAAATGTGGTCATTGCTTGCTTCGCGATACACAACTTTATAAGAAAATGTGATATTCAAGATTAACTTTTCATGGAGTACAACGAAGACACCATTTTCACTAATGAAGAAGAAAATGTTGGAAGTGGAGAAGCGGAACAAGATGGATCACAATGGGGTGCTAATAGCACACAATATATGGCTACTTTGCGTGATCAAATTGCAAATGGACTAGTTTCAAATGTTTGATATTTTAAATTGTATCCAAACTATGTTATTGACTTGTTTTTATTACAAGGACTTATTAATGTTGTTTTGATTATAACATTTAACTCATATAATTATGTTAATCAAGTTGTTTTTATTTAAAAAAAACTTGTAAATTGGTTTTTTTTTTTGTAATTATAAGTCAGTTGTTCAACATTTTCATCAAACTGTTGTTTTATTTAGACAAAAAAAAAATTGGGGGTAATATAGTCATTTCTAACATTCAGACTGTTTATTCAGCACAACAATCGAACCACAACTTATCTGTTAATATACAGACAACCATATCAATACAGACAACCATATCCATACAGGTCTTAATAGAAAACGAACCGAACAACCCCTTAGTATCCCATGGATTATGGGGTCCATTTGTTTTTTTATTTTATTCTTTAAAAAAAATGAGAACGAAACATGGAAAAGACCAAAATACCCTTATTTGATTTTTTTTACACTTTTACCACTACTAAAAAAAAGGGCATCACCGACGGATTTTTCTGGCGGAAATTCCGTCGGAAATATTACCGACGGATACCAAAAAAGTCAAAAAAAGTCAACTTTTATCCATATCCGCCA